>NW_021940207.1:8255957-8564519 GCF_001715985.3 Manacus vitellinus
TCGTTTTATCGTGGGAACACTACACCTGAGCCTTCCACATGCATTCATCCCATGCCCGCTCCGGAGGGAAGAACGGTCCAGTCACCCTGCTGAGGAATGTAGTGCGCTGTGCAGGCTGCCCCCGCAGGGTGCTGCCAGTGCTGACCCTGTCACTGCCACAGGCTGAGAACCGTTCTAACTAACACAGAATAGAGCAAGGGATTAAGAAGAAAAACAAAAAGGGTGAAAGTCTTAACCTCTTCCAATGCTGCTTTCCTTCCACGGAGACTGTGCTCTCACAAGTTAAAAGACAACCTTCGTGTTACCTGTTCAGTCCCAAAAGTACAGTAGGGATACCGTCCTTGGGGGAAGAAGTATAGCAGACTGCGACATTTCTAGTTATTTCATTGGCACGATACATAAATCTAAGTGCTTAGTCTCTAGAATATTGGAAACACATTTTTTTATATTAGCATGTACTTATCTCCCTATGTATGGTGTTTTGACATTTATATGTATTAAACTAGTGTAAATTATTTATCATACTGAGATTTTGTCCCTCAGACCATATCTGATTTAACACGCCTTGCTAAATGCTGCTGGTAGGGTCAAATCATCCCATCAGCAAATTCGAGTCTACAAACCTCTGGTTTTATTAGAAAATAAGTGTATACATAACAAATACATATATATAGTCTTCCATACCTCAAGTCTTCATTTGGGGATGCACTGCTTGATGCCATATTTCAAATAACCATAATTGATCCTGGGAGATGAACTGATTTTTTTTTCTGGATGTAAACTCCAAACTCACTAGCCAAACCTGTTTGGTCTTTACATGTTGGTAGTGGTTTTTTTCATCTAACAATATTTAGTGTGTAAGTTATTAAGTCACTAACAAATCCAAATATAAACAAATATACTGAATTAGTGTTTATTTTCTGCATTGCTTATTTCTCAAGACTTCTCGTTTGCTAATTTATAGGAAAACATCATGATCCTTCTGAACGTGAACAGAATATTTTAATCTTTACTAGATGAAAACAATTTTAAAGCACAAAGAAGCATTTAAATAGTTTAATACTCTCTTTCAACAACAATGTAGTGCATTTGACATTGCAAATTCATAAACATATAATTTTGCTGTTTATAAATGGATCAGAAAACTTGTTCTGAGTTACATATAAGTTGCAAATTCTGGTTTAACTGGTATTCATTGGAAACTTTGAGGGTTGTTTGTGAGGGATAAATGAAGGTTGAGGTGCCTTTTTATACAATGTGGCTGTAATTTGGTTTCACAGATTTACAAACTTTGGTTAAAAAAACAAAAGAAACTGGAAGGAAAATGCAGCTGATTCCATTTGGAAGACCAAAATCTGTGGAAAAAAAAAGTTGATGGATAATTGGTAAGTAAAAGCCAGGGAGGAAAAGCAACTGAGTAAAAAATGGTTAATTCTACAAGAATGACATATATCTTGTAGCTTTTAAAAAGCATGAGTTGTGAATAATCCATTTCAAAGTGCAGGGGAATGCAAAATATACTAGATGATGTGTTACAGTACAAGCATTTCCTGTCTTTCCAGAGTTGCTACCTTCTGACTAAGCTTCAAAATAAACTACAGTAATTTTCCTGTGAAGACTTCATTATATATGACAGTGTAATTCATCAAAGATTCTAGTGCCTGGGATGAAAACACAGTGCCTCAGAGCAGTGCCAGTGCATGACGTCCTGATGTGCAGCAGGTTCGTTACAGAGGCTCCTGGGCAGTAGCACAGCACCAGGCTCTCAGTTTGCTGTGTGGTGTGAAGTGCCATTCCAACAATTACCTATTATTGCTGCCCTCCATCTAGGGATCTTTTACATCTCCCATAACAATGGTGTGTTGGAGTTATGCACAGACCTTTTATATGAGTGGACATAATGTATTCCCACTGTTTTCAGAGACATCAAGAAGCTTCATGATGATCACAGGCTCTACAGCTGCAGCGATGTCTTACACAACATTAAATTATCTAGTGTATTGATTTGAAGGAAGACTTGAATAGATCCAGGCCTTTTCTCTCCATAATGAGAAAGCAAACAACCACCCAGAATTTAAACAGTTTAGAATGAAAAGATAATCCAGCAACTCCATTGAAAGGTCTGGCTTACTAGGGCACTTCACTCAGAACTCTTTTATTTCAAACTACAGAGTAAGCAGCTGTTCAAAATGACAGCTATCTCAAAGTACTTGCAGATACTGCAAAATAGTCTGGAGTATCTTTTCTTTTATTTTTTTACTGTCTAGACACTCATTCCCACATTCAGTCACTGACTCACCTTGTCACTTTCAAAATAGGGATCTTTGTCACTTTAACCAGGCAGGTCTAAAAGATGTGCTGCGAAGAATAATTTTAAGTTCTGCACCTCTATAATACAGAGTTTAAATATTTATGTTCACATGCATCAGACTGACTGCACATACATAGTTCAGAAGTCTGTGTCCCAATGGCTGCAGTGGGCATGCCTGACATTTCTGAGTATAGTGGCTTTTTATGTTTGGGGGGTATCCACAGAATGGGACAAACATTCAATATCCTCTGACTTCTTTCAAATTTGATCTTTTGGCAGCAAAGAGAACGTGTCTGAAGAGACGTGAATATATGGCTGAGCTGTGTAAATGTTCTATCCAACCAACCATCCATCCACTCATCTTAAGAGACCAAGAGGGAGGGCCACTGTTTGCAGTTGTTTGAGGGCATGTAATACAACCTCTGTTCTATGCTCTGCCTTCTGCAGACTTAAAACCTATTTTGCTCTGTTGTACTGCTTACTGATGGCAAAATGAAATTAGCATGGTTCTGGAAAAATAACACCTAAAATATGGGTTGGGTTAATATGTCATGTTTGAAGCAGGAGGGAGTGTCCTTTAACCAATAAAAAACTGCAGTAAATTGGTGTTCTAATTGTCTATGTACGATATAATTCCTGTTTAGAGTGCAAGCAAAAATGGTAAAAAAGCAACAAGACTCCCTTTTTTATAAATAATCATAAAATTTTTAATTGGGTTGAATTTCATGCATGTAACACGCTGTATGTGCTGCAGCATAACACAGAAATACTGGCTCTGTAGAATTTTTGCCTTTAGAAATCTGGCATTTTTCCTCAATTTCTCCTTCCTTTTAATTGCTGCCTGGGTATTACAGCCTTTGAACAGCTGAACAACATTACAGATTATTTTGCTGAATCAACGTCCTAGAAAATATGCTTTATCATCATGATGTGGACATTTGCTGATTATTGCACTGAACTTAAATATTAAAAGCTGCAGAAGTATTTTCAAGTTCTCCTTTCTCTTTCCTCACATCTGCAAGTATAGATTAAGGATGGTCATTATTTTTGTCCTTTAAAGTCAACAACTTTTCTTATCCTGATTTCATGTAGTATGTTGGTGTAAGAATAAGGTGACAGTGCCTATGTCCTTGTGTGAAGTCTAATTAATTTGTTTAATTAATTTGTTTCTGATGGAAATATTGAGATCTCTCGATGAAAACAATAATTTGTTTTCATCTTTGAGCAATAGTTTTACCATAATATCTTTTTCTTCAGTGCAGAATTTTGCTACTTTTATGTGTAGCTTGATTTTGTTCAATTAGTTGTGTGTAAGTATAATATAGCATCTGACATCTCTTTATTTAAATGTATCATTGCTTTATGTGGATTTTCAGGTTTGTCTACTGGGAGGGTTTAGGTTGTCAGGTTTTTTTTCCTTTCTTCCTATTTACCATACAATGATCAGTTTGCAAGTTTCATATTATACTAATCAGAATTTTCATGACATGGAAATTGTGGGCCCCTCAAAGTTATTCTTCTTTTTGTATTATTTTATATAAGTATGAATCTGATAAGACTGCACTAAATATATCATTGTTTGGAAATTGGCTTGGACTTTTATTGAGTTGTCCTGTGTCTGATGTTACTGATTCAAATGATAATTTGCAAGTAATTATTTAGATTTGAAGAAAGGAACTGAAAACCAACTCTGTAATTTACTTCATTGCGCCCCTTCAGTGCTGACTGTCCATCTGTTGATGGAGTTAGTTTACTGTAAGCAGTGCCAATCTGTAATATATGAAACCACCTGAATGCCATTGGCAACTTTTGCATTCTTGTTTACTAAAGCTGCTGTTATTATAAATGAATCTGAAAGTGACTGTGGGAACGCATTGCTATGGTAACTGTGATCCACAACAGCAGCTGCTTGCTTTTAGTTGCTGTTGCATATATACATTAAAGCTGACAATGCCTCTTCATTCAATTTTAACATGTGTAACCTGAAAAAAAGACATCAGCATTCCAAAAGCTACACATCTTATGTCAAATGAAGCCAATCTATGAGTTAGGTTTATTTAGTCTTTTGGTTTCCGTCTTAGAGTTGTTGAAAACTATCTAAAACCTTAGCTTTAATGTGATTTTGTGCCATGAGAAGGGGTAAAACAACAAAGGTTCTTCCATACTGTTTTGTCAAATTCAAAACATTAGAATATTTTCCACTAATTCAGTTCCAGAAAATGTCTTTGTTATCAATATTTACCAGTTTTTATAGTAATTATATTCAATAGTTATGAAGACATTTTCCTCCCTTGCCAGCCTTTCCAGGAGCAATCTGTAACTGGGGGTTCTGTTCCGTTTTTTAATGTCCCATAGTCTAAGAACTAAAATCTGGTAGTTGTCCTCCAGTTCTACACTGTATTCTATTTTACATTTCAGAGATGTCTTTAGCTCTAAGCTATGCTGTTCTGGAGATACTTCGTAAAAAATATGTTTCTTGGGCCAGCGGGCAGAGGAAATACAAAGTGTGTCCCTCATGTCAGTAAGAGTAAAATAATCACATTAGTCGTCTTAAAAATCTCGTCAGAGAAAGTATTTGATGGTCTATGTGGATATTTAGTTTGGGCCACTGGGCTTGTCCTTCAGTGTCCATACCCCGTAAACAGCATCTCCTTTCAAAGTATAAAACAACTATAAGGTATTTAGTCTTACTATATTTGGTTTTCACACATGAAACAAATGCAAATATTTGAACATTGTTGGCAGATCAACTGTTTGACAGTAGGTCCATTATTATTCTGTTTATAAAACGTTGCATCTTCAAACGCTTCAACTTCAGTGTAAACTGAAGGGCTTAAACACTTGCTTTCATGTCCATTCATTGACATATTTTTTAAAACCTAATTGAAAGTGTGCTGCCACTGGGATGAAACTTTTAAAGGATGTAGAAGTTCTCTTAACTGCATTTTGATAACTTTCAAGAGTAGGAAGCATAATGTGAAATTACTGAGCTCATTAAAATTAAGTAATACTGGAAGAAACAAACATTTGGTGACTCTGAAAGTCCTTACCACAGTAATAAGATGCAGAACTGGCTTCCACAAAAGACACTACATTTTTAATATTATTTCTTTTCTATTCCTTTATGAATATCACTTATGGTGCATTCATACCACCCCTGCAGCACACACACTCCATATCCCTGCTAGCAAAACCTTGCCACATAAACCTGATGTAGAAATCTTCGAGGAAACTAAATATTTTGACTATGCTATACTTGCCAAACAATCTTAAAGCTTCAGCTGGCAGATAAATAACTAATTAAAAGAGAAATTAAATAAATTTTACTGTCATACAAAGTATGTACTAGAACCATTTATGACAGCTAATGAAAATAGTAGTAAAGAGAAATATAAAACTAAATTTTAAGCTACAGTAACAGGAATTAAGTTTTTGCAAGGAGAGTAAAATGCAAAGAATAACAACAGAACATACTGTATGGCAATAAATGTGTTTAAAAATTAAGATTTGATATAGAAAAAATAGGACACATGTAGGAATTGGTAGATAAGTTCAAGCCTTAGCATAGGGCTGCCAGTATAACTGTGTCTTTAAGTAGAGGTTCTGTAATACACTGCAAACTATTGTAAATAATTATAGTCAAGGGACTGCAAGAATAATTATAATCAAGGGACCTCGCCATTTTAAGAATATTTGCTTAGGAAGGGAAGTTCTGAAATTGGCATCTAATTAGAAAATGCTGCAGTCAAGATTAGATATTCAGAGTAAAGGATTAACCATTGGAAGTGTTACCATGATCCACTAGTAGCCTACATGCCCTTCACTAACAAAGGATACCTTTTTCCTGTGAGGACTCTTCCCACCTTGTTTTCTCTGTTTAGATGACAACTGAAGTTACGGACACCTCAGCTGTCAGGACTGCCCCAGTGCTCTGGACACACCAGTACAAATCCCTTACAGGTTCCAGTGTAAATGATAAATGAACCACTCACTTTAAACACAATTATATCTGGTAAGTGAGAGCATCAAGGAAGTGTGGGTTAAAGCAAAAAAGAGTAGAGGGTTTTTTAAAAGGCATGGAAGGCTCTCTGAGTCACTGAGAACAGGACTACTAAAGGGAATTGAGGTATTTTTCTTCTGCTTTAACACTAAGTGTGGGATAAAGCTTTGATTTCTGTGGAATGGAGAAAATCCACAAAAGGCAAAATGAGGCTTTTACATCTTACAATAGTGGATAAAACCAAACTACTTTCATTACTCTTTTATGAAAGAGTACACATAGAGACACAACCTGGAGAATAATAAACCACACCAGGATACAGCAATTTAAAAAAAATTGTAAGGGCCATGCTTTCAAAGAAAAGTCTGACCACATAAGAATTTAGCCCACCTCTTTCCCAAAAAATACAATTCAAAGAAGAATGTAATCTTTTTCTTAACTATTAAATATGTTATTTAGTCCAGAATCAGAACTATTACTATATAGGAGCTATGAAAAGTTCCACATTGTCCAGTGAGATGGATTAGTTTAGCCTAGGGACAAATCTCTCCAGAGTATTTGTCTAACAAAATAGAAACTTATCTCTGGCAAGGAAATAAATCTCTTTGTCTTATACAGGCAGATTTTTCTTTTTTCTTAGTCAAGCAACCACTGGGGATTCTTAAAAATTCAATAGAACAACCAAAATGTGTCGGAAGCAGAATTCTTTTTCAATATTGCATGTTGTTTTACAAGTTCAGAAAAAAGTTTTGCTGAGAGGTGGAATATCCTGTGTCAGTCAGCACCTACAAAGTGTAGCCAATGACTGTTGGTTCACAGCTGACACCATGTCTGAGCAGGAAGGCACAGTTTGTTCCCATCTACCTGTAAAGCCCCGCAGAGCCACTTCACTGCTGTCCCAAGGTCTTAATAACAAGTTGGTAATTAGTCTAGAAGGGCAGGACTGGGGCCACTTGAAAGTAGCTGAAAGCACCTCATGCTGGACATGCTTTCATCAGGGAAAAGGACTAGGTGATCTGACTTCCTTTGAAACCCAAAATAATCTGCATTTCTGTGGGTTTTTTTCCAATTCACAATTGCAGAATAGACTGCTGTTTGATTAAGCAGTGGATTTAGCTTAATGAAAGGGTAACTCTGAAATTTAACTGTATGCAGTAAGACCCCAAGCTGTATGATTCAGTACTCCTTTCTGGTCTAGGAAACTACGAAGCTCAGGAAAATGCAACCCATATTTTAATATTACAATAGTAGATACACCAGAAGTAGAAAAATGGATTCAATATATACAGTCATCTGCTCAACACTCTACTGAGGCTTTGTTGAGAAATAAATAACAAATTGCTGTCAAGTTGGCATAACTTAAAAGCCAGTTCTAGCTAGTTTTTGCTTCAGTCAACAGTTTCACACATGGAAAACCATACAGTGCTTATTCTGCTTTGCAGATGGACATGATAACAAGGCCAAATGTTTGCAGACCTCCTAATAAGGATGACTAGTGTAAGGAGTATCATGGTTAATCATGCCTCAGACCTTCAGGAAAGTTGATTATTTCCACACAACTGGATGTAGGTAGATCACAGCCACAGCAAATTCAGCTGAAAGGTTGGTGTTTACTGGCTACTCTGTATTAGGAGACAGTGTGCTTTTGGTCTGAAGTTTGACCTAAAGATCACAATCTGGAAATACATGATTTCTAGCAAGTAACCATGAAAATTAGTAGAGCTGGATTTTTTATTTAGCAATCCAAAGAAGCTTACTTTTAGGTATCTGAGGTCATAGGATTGAGCAGCAGTATTACAGAGTGCTGTCTGTAATACTGGCATGTCTTTCAAGTTCACAAATAATTCACATTTCAGAGCAAGCTTTGCAGCAGTCCATACTAATCACTGATACATCTCATATGAGGGACAGAAGAAAAAAGGAAATGGCCTCACCAAGCCAAAATATCAATAGTTTTAGCCTCTGATTCTGAAAATTCCTACAGAGACAAGGTCAGTTAAATTACATACTTTCTGTACTTTACTCCAGCTGACAATCTGCTGGTTATAATGCAAGAACACAAGGGCTCAAATAGATTTTCCTGCCATGCTGTACCATCTGGCACAGAGCAGTCTCACAAATGCTGCTTCCCCGCTCTGCTTCTGCAGATCTAGTGACGGGATAATTGTAAGCCCTGGCAGTTTTCAGCAGCAAAGTCAGCTTAATGCAATCTATCTGTAGGTATCAAAGTCACTTGCCAGATGCAAATGTTTCATGGTCCAAAGTTAAAGATGTAACTATATTTCCAGGCAGAAAATAAATCTCCAACATTGGAAGCACCTTTGAAAGTGTAGCAGGATTAAAACAAAAAGTAGGGATTATATCTGGGACTGGTTGGTAAATTGATGCTTAATGGAATAATGCATTAGGTAGCAAATGAGTTATTTCACTGTTATGGGCCCAGATTGTGGTCTTATTTCCTCAGATGCAAGAGAGATGAGAATCTGCTTTTAATAAGTGAAGCAGTAACAGAATGAACCATCCTGCAGTCTCATGCTGAAGTGTTCCCAAGCAGCACTGTCAGTACATCTCAGTGCTGAGGCAGGAATGCGTGTCTGTCTAACTTGGATTTCATAGCATTCAGAATGATGCTACAGTGTGTGGTAATGCTGCACAGATGGGCACTGTCATAAAATTCCTCTTTCATTTGTGATTCAACTCAGAATCCAACCTTAGGTCTTCAGCAGGGACAGGAGAGAAAACCAACTCACAGCAACAGGTTTTTTTCTTTCAATGAAATTTTTTAAATATCTGCTTGATGCTGCTGTTGCTGATGAAATCTTAGTTCCTAAATATTAATGCTACAAGGAATAAAAGACCTGCAGATTTTACAGTAAAAGCATCATGTATTCTGATATGCTGAATAGCTAGATCTGCTGTTCTAAAAGATACCTTTTAATACAAAGATCCCATCCTATTTTTTCCATATTTATCTATGTATGGCACTAACTGGTGTTGATTTCATCTTCCTCAGGACAAAATTCAGTGTTCAAGTGAACAGAAGGCACTCCTTTAACCATTTCTGATATAATATTGTTTACTGGAGCCAATATACACCTCAGACTGTGGAGGTACACAAAGAAATTTGGTACACTTGCATTTAACCACCATAATTTTGTACTCCTACAGGTAAGATTGCAGCTTTCTGTGGTTATGCAGTTTTAGGAATGCCATTTTCCCATGGAAATCTCTGTTCACTGTGGTAACTTAAAATTGGAGGCCCATGAGCTACAGTCCATAGGGTACATAGTGTAAAGCACAATTTAGTGCTTAAAGAACACAGAAACATTACTTTTCTGTAAATGGGAGTGAAACAGAGGGCAGTTGAAAGAAAAGATGTGTCTTCTATAGAGATATTGGTAGCATTTCTTCAATGGCATATCCAAATAGAGGGTTGGGCATGGTAGCATCAAAATATTAAGCCCCTACATAGCCGGATGTGTTCCTTTAGGAAAATGCTGAATTACTTGGCAATTCTTCAGTAACAGTACTGAACACTTGTATAGTAACTGCTCAGAAATCCAAAAATTGTTTATAAACATGAGTAAATTGTACCTCACAAGTCATAAATTCCCTATGGGAAGTATGTGGCAAAGTCAGGCAAGGAAATCAGATGTCCCATCTCCCAGATCTGGGCTTTAGAAGAACTAGACTTCATAAATTCTACATTTTTTATAAGAAATTTTCACTCTGAGTGATCAATTGCTGAAAAAGAAAGCATCAGAGCCCCCAAGAGGTAACAAAAAGCCCCAGTTTTGGAGAAGTGGTGTCCTAACACCTTAGTGCTTTGGGACAGTATTTTCTCTCAGTTTACAGGATCCATCTATTTGGATGATGCTGCCTTCTTCCAATGCCAGCTCAACACTGGTCTCAGTATTGAGGGCTCAGAGTTTTTCCTCAATTCTACACATTGACTGAATTTGCCTGTCCTTCCTTGTTTTCCTACAAGACAAAATGACTGTCCCAGAAGAAATAGTTTCTACCTCTTCATGAAAGAGGGATGGGGCCAATTCCCAGTTTCCTTGTAGATGTATTACCATCTGCAACAGTTGTCCAATGCCTTAAGAGCAAGATGGAAAATACATGGTGACTTGTTCAAAAGTAGTTTCATTTTAGAAGCCCTTTTACATTTTACTTCAAGATTTCTTAACCACTGGCTGGTTTTTTTGTTGATTTTGTTTAGTTGGGTTTTTGTAAGAAAACCATATCATATGAAAAGGAGTGGGGGGAAAAATCCTATTTATAACCCCCAAAATATTTACTATTATTTAAGAAATAAATATCTTTTTCCCCATTAATAAAATGATATTGACTTCTATTTGCTTTGCAACAGAAGCTCAAAGGAGTAACTTTTGCTTACAGATATGAATGCTGGAAACAAAATCCATTATTTACAGTACTTTTGAAAATGTTATCTCACTTACAGGAAGATGTTTGGACTATTTAAAGTAATTTTACCACTTCCTTAGGACAAAGCACATACTCTATTTTACCATATTAGCTAGTAATAAAAAAAAAAAAAAAACAAACCTAAATTCATATCTAAAAATATCAAAAGGGATTTATTTTTATAATAAGTCCAGGTAGAATGACAGAACACAAGAAACAAGTAGTGAATTGCTTGTTTTTATGGCAATATCACCTTTATGAATTGCAAAACAAATGTGTCTGCATTAGATTTAGATTGCACAGAAAGAAAAAGCCAAGCTGAAACAGAACAATAATTTATGGCTGAGCAGATGGCAACTCAGGATAACTCTGGATTTGATTCCAGAGCAAAAATTCTGTTTAAAATACATTGTTAATCTGGCTAGCTACTTTTATGGCCCCCTTCCATTCATTGCAAATGAGTGATAAATTTGAGGATTGTCCCAAGGGGTTCTTGCAATATCAAAAATTGTATTATTTCCCTTTAAAAAATTATGATTTTAATATAAATTCTAATAATGTTAAGGAAGGACATGTAAATTTGATCATTCCCATTTGGAATGCAAATATTCCTCTATTTGCCTACTATGACTGCAATTCAGTTTAAGATCACATTTTAGCCTACCTTTTAAAATGCTATATATCTTTTGAAATATCACATGGAAAGTTACGTGACCCACTTTAAAAAAAAAAACAACAGTGTAGTAAAAGGTATTTCTCAGCTTACCATATTTCATTTTGGGGATATGCTGAATGACATATTAGTCAGTGACTTTAAATAATATATTAAAACATTTTTGCTGACTTTTTTCCTAAAAATTCTAGCTCTTATGTTAGATGTGAATTATTAAATTTCACAGCACCAAATTCTATGAGGGATTTAGGAGGAGATTTTTAAATCTGAATTTTCATTGGGAAAATGCAACCCATTGTATTATCAGAATACTAACATACTCTCAGTTTCTTCTACTATTTTAAGACATGAAAAATACCTATTGTTATAAAATATTACTATATCTGCATTCCAAGTGTTATCATTAATATTATATTTTGAGATTCATAATTCCTAGATAGAGGAGCAACTTGTAAAGCCTGATAATGGTATTTGCAATTTTACTTCCTTTAAAACCCCTAAAACTAAGTCAGTATGCAAGATGTAAATGGAACTCAAGGAATTACTTTCTTCAGAGCCAATAACTGACTTTTTGCTCACCCACAGTGTGTCTTTCATTGAAAGGCCATATTCAAAACCAGACAACAGATTAACAAAATAGTCTGTGCTCTGCTGGCAGAGTCTTCCATAGTCACAAAGAGAACCTTTAAGCCTGCACAGGAATGTGGTAAACACGTTTTATGATGTAATACACCCCATTTAACACCCTAAAAATACCCTGGGGGCTTTTTCCATGGGGAATATTATGAAATATATTAAGAACTACATGCAAATACTATTTCTCTATACATTTAGAAGATGGGAAGAATAGGAAAGCAACAACAAGTGGAGTGCTAAATCTTTGTGACTGTTCTGTCTCCACATCCAGGAAAAGCCAACTGGTCAGGAAGTTCCGACTTTTCCACTTTTCCAAGGCCAGTTCAATTCTTTCCTCTTTGGAGTGACAGAATATGTGGATGCACAAAAGTTGTGGGATTTGCTGCTACTAAAACAAACCAAAAAGGGCTGCTGTGAGACAGTGATCTAATACGCCCTTATTTATGGCTCTTCTCAGTGTAGAGAATCTTATTTCTGTTCGGTGAGGACCTATCCTGCTGTCCTCTGTACACATGTAGGGTGTGCTCTGCAGGTAGAGTGTTGCCAGGTTTAGACTGTCAGACATGGAGCAGAGAACATTCCTCAAAGAAGAATTCAAGCTGTGCTCCAGAGGAGTTCCTAAGTTGTAATGGCAACGTTTCTCCATTTCATACTTCTTCCATAGCAAATGAAACACTCTGTTTATTCTGGCCTAGCACTTTAGAAAGGATCAATGGCAGTTATTTCATGTACTTTCACAATTTTCTTTCATCTAGTCATGACTGCTTAAAATGAGCAGATTTTCATACAAGATATGCATGGTAGAAGTCTTCTTATAGATTTCTGAGGTTTCAAATTTTGCAGCAGCTGTTGAAGTGGGCATGTCAGAGATGTTATTCTGAGCATACCAAAAATCAGACATTTTGTAATCTTGCCTGTAACTTAGCCCTTACTGAGGGGATCAAGGGGAAGAACTTCTGTTCTTCTGACACAAGCTCACAGTGTATTTCCCCACAGGTTCACAAAAACAGTGGATAAACAGGAGAACAGTAATCAGTTCCTAAAAAGGCCACCAAATGAAGGCACAAGCCACTACAACTGACATATGTGATAATTTGGGTATAACCTAACAAAACAAACATATGTGGATGCACACATCAAATATAGTGCTTTCCAGTCTCAGTTTCTCCTTGAATTGGATTCCCGTGACTTTAAAAGTATCTCCAGGATACCTTAAATAGAACAGAAATAGCTCAAAGACAAAGTTGACTTTAAGACATTCTTCAGAGGTCATTCCCACAGTGTCAAAAAAGATTCAGGGAGATTGCCAAGAAATAATGTCTTCTGGAAGAGCAGCATTATATCTACCTTTCCAGCAGGGATACCACTTCTGTGAAGTGATGATGTCTTCTTGAAAACCTTTACTCTCTTGTCACTCTTTCCACAAAGCAACAAAAGGGAAACATTTCTCCTGGAAGAAAACCAAAATGATCAAAGTATTTTAAAGATTTTTGTTTTACAATTCCTCTATTTAAAAGCATACACACACCATCCCCACAAGGACCATGACATGTTTGGTCTGAGAACTGACTATTTAGAATCACAAAATTTCTATATTATTCAGAAGAAAAAGACTATCATTTAAGTCAGACTTTACTAAAATACAGTCACAGACATCAGAGCTTTGTTACCGGGTTCAGCTATTACTGACTGAATGAAGCCATACTCTGCCACTGAGCTGAAAGTAGATTCCTTTTGTTATTTATGGACTGGGGAGTTTAGGATCAAACTGTGGTCTCACTGAAGTTAATGGCAAAACTCCCACTGACTTCAATTAGAACAGAATTTGGCTCACAGTCTCATTACTGAGCATAACAATTAAAAGAAGCTTTTACAAGCTGTATTGCTGTGTAAAAGGGCATGAACCACGTAGCAGATTTCATTGAACCCACAGCCAACAGTCATTGCTATAGCAACTGAGGTTCTAACAAAGGTAGTCACTGTCTCTGTAATCATCAGGTGTCTCTATAGCAACTAGAGTTTCCAGAGAACAAGAGAAAAATATTTGAAAACTGTCAGTTGAAAGAAAAGAGGTCTGTGAATAAGGAGGTTGGAACCAAAAGCAACGTAAGGGTAAAACATGGCTCAGAGTAAAGAGAAATGATTGTCCTGAACATACACAGACAATGGCAAAGGAAGAGAGAGCACAGGCCAAGAGCTGGACTGAAGATGAGACACGGCTTTCCCTTGGGTGAGGAAAGCAATATGGCACTTCAAAGAGATATTCCCAGATCTAAATTAGTTATATATCAGACATAATTCTGTTAAAGAAAGATTAGTTACTATGTGAGAGAAGCAGGGCCAAACCTTGTCTGTAATAGGAGTTACAGTCCACTGGGGTTTTCAAAAGCACCTGCCTGCACTTCTTGTGCCTACATTCCTTTACAAGCACAGCCCTGTTTCTCTTCAGAATGGAAGAACACAACCTGTGTTACTGAGCTGCTATTAGCACAGTACAACTAGAAATGATGGTTAAATGTTCTTATTCACAAATTTTTAAACAGTGTTGAAGTGAAAAAAGGAATAGCTGCTGTTTGGATACTGATAGAGATGAAAACAGCATCGTTCATCATAGATCTATTCAGTAAAATATGCTTTTAATCTCCAAGGTCGGAAGATAGCAGGGTTACACATAAGAACAGCATGTGTAAATATCAGACCCCACGAAACAATACTTTAGTGGTATTGACAGAACCCATAAAATAAAAATTTTGGACTAATCTGATTCCTACCAATATCAGGGAAATATGAATTTGGGTGACGTGTTTAATTTAAGCAGGAATTATCTAAAATATTTCTGTTCACAGACTAAAAATAATTTAATTGGATCGGCGTGCTTCCTCTGAAAGTAAAGTCACAATACTAATTATATATTCCAAATGGGATCCTATCCAGTATACTTATGCACTACAATGCGTTTCTTAAGTAAACCAAAACCCATCTTTAACCTGAAAAATTGATAAAAAATCCAGTAGTTCTAAAGTCAGATTTCCATTTCACGTGTAAGGAGAGCCCTCTAGTGGGATGAACTTTCAGATTCGACTCACGGAAAAGAGCAGTCCTTGTTATGCCAGTCAGTTAAATCAGGTATTTTCCCCACTTTCCTTACTAGCATTTTGTTACAACACAGTACAGTTTGTATCCAAAACAGAAGTCACCACACGACACACTGTGGTGTCATATCAACTGGTTTAAGTTTAGTTTCCTATAAAGCAGGCAATGCATCAGTCCCACAAACTCTGCTACAGGTTGTGTTAAGTAAAAACTGAGGCAAAAAGGTCATTGAATTCCTTTGGCTTTTCCATGTCCTTTACCACTAGTTTCTCTGCCACACTGAGGCCTGGGTCTACATTTCCAAGAGCTACTTTTGCTGCCGGCATAGTCACAGAAGCGCTTTTCCTTATATCCCTAGGGAGTTTCAACTCTAATTGCCTCAACATTTCTCTGTATGCTCAAGCGACATCTCTATATTCCTCCTGTATTGCCTCTTCCTGCTTCCACTTTCTGTGCTTCCTTTTCCAATTTGAGTTCAGCCAAGTGTTCCTTTTTCATCTACACCAGCCTTCTGCCCTACTTGCTTGACCTTCTGCATGTCGGGAGGTCTTTGTGATTTGAAGAAGCCACATTTGGAGATCAATCTGCTCTCCTGGGCTGGTGACATTAATACCCCAGGCTTCCATATCAACAGTGATATGGCAGCACTGATTCAATTGTATTGGGTAAACAGCAACTACAGAAATACAGACAAATCCAGGAGTGCCATATCTCAGCAGCAAACACCCTGACTGTCACTGCCATTTAAAGCTTAACCTCCTGCCACCCCTCAGGAAACCCCACCAAACTCAAACAAAAAACCCCCAAACAAACAAACAAAAGCTCCCTGATAAAGTATATCAGTATAGTGCTTTTCATTTTTCTCAGGTTCATTGTTCATCACTAACACTAACTTCATTATCTTTACATTTTTAAGTTAAATCTTGCCATCTAGATTCTTTTTGAGTTTATTAAAATGTGAAAGAAAATACCACAGGACAGCAGTTCAAGCTGAAAATGAACATTAAACCCACAAAAGTAAACTTGGAAATACCTCCTTCATAATCCTGACATTTAATGATGTGGATTAATTTAAACTGTATAAACAGGTGATATCAGTTTCCCAGAATTTTATAAGAACTCATCTTAGTTCTGAACCTATTGGTTAAAATTGTCTAAACTGGAACAGATTAACCGTACAATAACAACTCATAGAACCAAACTCCTCCCTCTCTTTCAGAGCTTTAGTTTCTTCAGGTGTGCTGGCATTTCTGTCTTCTCAGTGAGAAAAATGCACATAAGCATTTCTACTCTCTCAGAACTGAATTTGGTCTCTAAAGGAGATCCCAGCATGATGATTACAGTGTGCTGAGCTGGTTGTTACATCACATGGTCCATTGAATTCATTCATGCTCAAAAAGGAGGAAATATTTTCCTGTGTTGATGCAATGCCTGGAGACAGTGACATGAGCAGAAGTATCACAACTCTTGGGAGATTAAAAGTCCAGTTCCACTCAACTTAATGTATATTCATCATAATTAGTACTGTATTGTGATCAGTCACTAAAACAGGCTCCAAATCAAGGAGGGAAAAAAAAAACCAACCCAGACTTTACCTTCTGGATAGAAAGATGTATTCCAGTCAGCAGAAATTATTTTTAAAGCTATTTTTAAGCTAAGGGTAATAGCTGTAATATAATAGATATATAGATTATGTGGATTTATTTCTCTCACTAGAGACTCTGTGACCAATGTAGATGGAATACCAGCAATGTCGAATAAGCAATAGTAAAACCAGAGTTTGACCTCAGAAAGAAAGAGAACCTGCAAATAAACTGATTTCATAGGAATCAGTAGAAGAATAGATTTCAAAATACACTGTAGCCTGGCAGTTATAAACTGACCCTTAGCCCAGCACTGTGGGCTTAGTGGCCTTAAGTGGCCTTAGCCCACAGTATTTCCTAGGCAGTTGTGTATCAGAACAGGAGCTAGCAGGGCAGATCTTCTTGGCTGGAATGGATTAGAGAAGGATAACCACTTGTGATCCCACTAATCCTGTTCCAGTCTGTCTGGGGATTTTAGGCAAGCGAGCTGTGACAGAACATTTGTTATCTGTGCACTCACAATGTGGTTGATTTCTCAGTTTCAGAGTTGGCTTTGCTCGGTTTTTTAATTACATGTATAGATACACTTGTTTTCAGTGTTTGCTTTTACTTTTGGCTCTACTTTTCCTATACTTGCAGAATTGCCAGTGCTGCTAAAGCTTTGCATCTTTGCTTAGAATTCTCACTAACTATAATTAATTACAATTTTTACACTGTGCTCCTTTTCTGACTTTGTATTTTCCAAAGTGAGAATCCCTCTACTGATTTACAAGATTCTTCTTGCTTTCTGTTCCATCTTGATAGTTTCTATAAGAGCAGACTTCTACATCTGCCAAGCTAAGGGAGGAAAGGATTATTTTTCTGTGAAATGCGTAGAGTTGATAAGGTGAACATAGAAAATTAGTAAGAACTACCTCTTGTTCATCAAAATTACATGCCAAGGGAGATAAAGCATGGTATTATGAGAATTACCTGATGCACTGCCTTCCAGAAACTTTAATTTGTTTGGCTTTGTATTTGGTCTGTTAAATAATATTCAAAACACCCTCCCTGTGAAAACTTTCTTCATTTACCTGGTAGTCTATTCTGAAAGTCAAAATGTAACTTTCTATTTTATCAAGTTCCTTCCTTCTTGAATTACCATCTGCATTAATATTGCAAATATGATGCAACTGCTGCAATATACTGTTGTCCTATCTGACATGCAAACCAACCAAAACTTGGAGAGAAGTTATTCCACTTAGGAGGCGAAATTGGTGAGGGGTTTGGATACCACTGAAAATCTGGTTACATGTAAGAATGTGGAAAGACCTGAGCACAGAAAGAATCAAACAGATTACCTGGTAATATTGCCAACGCTTTTTCAAATGAGAACCTATTGCAAAACCTGATTAGTTTTTCTGAGGCTATACGGTTTTCCTGTGTATTCTTCATGGGTAGCTCTGCTTTCTCAGTAGAGCTGTTTTTCATCTAACTGAACTCATTCTTCTTTACAAAACTGTACGTAGCAAAAGTTTCCTGAAGAAAAACTGGAGAGGTGATTTGGTTTAATTTAGCTCAAGAGGTATTTGGCTCTGTGTATCTATATTTCTAATAAAATAATATGGCATACAGAGAACAATAATACAGCCATACCATTCAGCACAAAGTATAACAAAACTAACTGGATTGAAACTTATAATATAGCCTCTTCTATTACTTACAAGTTTCACATTAGCTCTTCTCCATGTATGAGCCTGAACATTTGGGACATCCCTCTGAGTAGCTTATAAGTGCCAAAATATCCTCAGGTTATTAAAAGCAAAAAACATTCTTAAGGTCCTGCACCATTTAGTTCCAATATATTTCCCCAATAACACATATATATAATTCTCACTTGCAAACATGCTGCAACAGATAGTTAGCTTGCCTTAATCATCCTATCTTTTGCATATTACAGATGGTGTACTGTAATAATTAATTAATACAATGTTTGAGGATGCAAAGAGAAACAACAGTTTTGGATGTCATTTCTGGATTGCTCGTAAGTGGCAGCTGTGATGGGTGGCTGTGGCTGGGAGCTTTGTCAGAATTTAAGCCCCAAGCCCAACACCTGCAAGCCTGGTAACTAAATCTGACATTCTGTTTTCATTTAAGCTCTGGCATGGTGCAAGTCACTGTAATGTGCAATTGTTTCATGAACATGCATCAGATTATCTTGTGAGATAGGGCAGAGTCATAACCCAATTTTGCTTCGGGAAATTAACACTTATGTGTTTCAAATATTTCATACTGCACCTACTCGAGCAGTAAGATTAAGAAACCCCTTTTTATTTGCTGAAAAATATGGGTTTGGGTAAATGCAAATAAAAAAATGAACTTGGTCTCCCAAATCTGAGGTAAACAATCTAATCACTGAGATTCTTCGTATAAGTGACCTCCTTTTACTGTTTCATGCTTCTTCTCCATTGATTTTATTATAAGTGCTTGCAAATTACCTATTTGACAGGGTAGAAAAGAACTCTGACTTTCATAGTAAACAAACCTTTGGTTTTCATTGCAAAAGATACTGAATGTGATTGTGTTCAATTGATCTTTTTTGCTTGCTTTTGATACCTCCACACTGGAGATGGATGATCAGACTCACAAAATTGAGGTCATTATCATTCTAAACTGTGAATATGACATCCACATCAACTCTTCATTTTTATTTTTTCTCCTTTATAAAGGGTAGAAGCCTTAGCTATTTGACTAACACTTTTTAGACAGTTGCATCTGTTGTATAATGAAATTGCTGCACCTAATTCCCTTACACATTATTTTTTAATTCAAAATACAGTATTGAATACTTCTCAAAAAGTACAGGTTACCACCATTATCCTTGCTTAAAATTGACTTGCCCGGTTCATTAGTTTGGGAAGTGTCATCTGGGCTTTGCCAACTTTTCATCTCACAGAGACTCCCTTGAAAATCCTTTCACAAATACAGTTTTGCCTTAACCAATGCTGACTGTGTTTGCAAATTATCAGGTAAAATTACAAAAAGAAAGAGAAAATGAGGGAAACACAAAGGAGAGAAGATAGTGAAAGAGTGGAGAGAACAGAGTGAAACCACTCTCAGATAGAGATGGAAAAAATGTCTGGTAAGCAAGGAGAAAGCATTAACTGAAAAAGAACTAGAAGGAATCAACTTTTCTTACAAGCTGAAAGAAAAAAAACTGAAAACCTGTAAAATGGGATGAAATTAGTTTATGCAGAGGACAGAGCTGATTGATTATCAAGCTAAAATTATTTTAAAACATGATAGATTGATTGAAGCAACAGTGCCTCCCCAAGAACACTCAGCCCTGAAAGTACTGAGAGTATGGACAGCTGGGTATTTCTGGTTTATTCACCTGTGACACATATCTGACTTGGAATAGGCTGTGTCCAGATTAGTTTGCCCCAAAATATTTTAAAAAATAAATTTTAGCAGACTTTAACATCAAATAATGAGAAGACTGTCTTTTTGTAATGAGAAGCAGAATTGATGTTTTTTTCTGATGAAGATGAGAGTTTATTTGGAATTCTTCCATATAGACATGCATTGCATCCTTGAGCTCAGATAGAAAAGCTTCCAGGAGGATTTGCTGTACATAGTTAGAGTATTTCTACTGTTTTCCTGGCCTAATTGAGTAAATGAAAACATGCAAACAGCAGAAACGATGGGGAGTAAATTCCACTGCATTTTGTTCCGTTTGATAGAGGTTTTTAATTACTTTTAATTCTAGGTAATTAGACCCTTGCTTTTACAGAGATCACTCTGTCTTCTGGCAGGTTCAATACATGTGCAATGCCTAAATCTTGAAATCCTTATTCACTGATTTGTTTTTTTCTTCTGTCTTTGCACCATAGTAAAGTGCCACCTGTATTCTACCTCACCTGCACTTAAACATGGGCAACTGGGAAACAGGAAAGATTTTTAAACTTCCGAAATGTAGTAAAGGTTTCTATCTCATTCTTTTAACATAATTTTTTCTGTCTTGAGCTGTCAAGGCAAAATATGATTTTTAGGATTCAGATTGTGCTATTAACTCCAGGGACAAACATTATGAACATGCACTGAGTTTTACAACAGAATTTTAGAAATTAAGAGAGTCTGAGGCTCAGAGGCAGTTTGTGCATCCACAGCTTGAGCAAGCGCAGTCCAGCGACACAACTGTAACATCAAAAATGAGACAGGGCAGCTTTAAGAGAGAAACAGGAAGCTGTAACTAGAATCCAGCTGAATTCTGAGCTGGGGCACTTTACTATGAGGCTGCAAATGGAACAGATGTGCTTGCTGTGAATTTCTGTAGTATCTGGACTTTTTGTACCAAAGGTGATAACACTTCTGTTCCTGTGATTTTTTTTTCTTCTTTTATTTTTCACATATTTTTCCATAAAGGGAATGAAATGGAGAAGTTGAAGAAATACATACCAGTGAAAGATGAAGATCAGTTTTATCATCAGGGAGCTGTGGAGCTGCTAGTCTTTAACTTTTTGCTCATTCTTACAATATTAACAATTTGGTTGTTTAAAAACCATCGATTCCGCTTTCTGCATGAAACTGGAGGAGCTATGCTTTATGGTGAGTAAAAATTCAAGTGCCAGCATAACATGGGGCTAGTTGCATATTTTTGATCAGGCACTTGAGATCAAGTGCTGACAAAGCTCAGAAAATGTGTGAATTAAATGTCATCAGCTCCTTAACTGTATGGCAAAATAATAATGTAGCAGCATCTCTCCTGAAGTAGCTGGAGGCTGCCTTGAGGAGAGAGCAATTGTCATGAGCTGGTTATCCTCAGGATGTGCATGTTCTGTTCCTCTGTGGTCCAACAGCCACTGCATGACACCTTGGGAGTTGGGGAGTTTGCTGTTTACCAAAGAATGAAATGTCCTCAGTGGCTTTTGTAACACTCAAAGATATTAGATTAAGGAGCCTTGTGGGTACAGACATGTTGTCTAATAAAGTTTAAATGATCTTTAGAATTTTCTTTTGGTTTTGCTCTATGCCTTTGAAAAACACAATATGATGAATGCCTCTGTCAGTCTTCTCTGAATGCTGTCATTGTGCTGTAAGTTCAGTTTGCCTGTCTAGTTCTAATCTTTCATGAAGTTTTGTCATGTTACATATCGCTTTCCTGTAGAACTTCCTGCATTGTCCCCGAGTACTCACTGGTTTAATGGTATACACTTACATGTATAATGATTTTTCTTGTCATTCTCTTACTGTTGTTTCACTTTGAGAGATGTGGTTGCCATTTCTCCTACCATAAAACGCATATAGGAAGGTAATGCTGCCACAATGGAAGATAGAAATCAAGAGCTCAATCATTACCCATCTAAATGCCAGCCTGTTCAGGCACATTCTGTGCACATAATATACTCTAGCAGTGTAATATCCAAACCTGACTTTGTTAAGATTCCATATTCTGAAGAATATTTGTTTATCATGGGACACCACATACAAAAAGTTTCATCTGAAAGCCTGCAACAGCAAAGGCAACTGAGCCCTACATTTTGAGGTAAATGTTTCATTTGCTATATCAAGCATTTTCAGGTGATCTCAGCATCTTTGGAGGACTGAAGCTGAAACTCAGTCTTCCTTGCATCCCTTAAAGCTGTTTTGTGTGAGACATTAACTGTACGAATTTTCAAGAACACAAGCTATTTCATCTTCTTGGCTCACTGTCTTCACAAGTAACTTGATACTTTAAAGGAAAGCAAGCAAAAAAGAAACTCCTGTATTAATCCAGTCACTGAGCCCCTAACACTTGAGTCTGTGGGATTCTTCATTCTCATCTGCCTTGCCTGTATTTTAAAGTTGTGGGAAAATATTTCTTTAATAATATACTGTTTTTCTAATCTTTAAATCTGTTACACACAGAAAGCACACTTCAACTGAATCCGTTGAGACTGAAATACACATCACATGACACTTATTTGGGACACTTTTTGTTGTCAGACATCACCTGGATTGTTGTTTAACAGTTTTATGAGGTACAAGTTACAAAACACTGAGAATACATTTGCTTATTGCATTTCTGTTAACATGTCTCAAAAGGAAAATCATGAGACAGTGGGCAATATATTCATTATGATCCACTTGTAAATTGCAATGTTTTCCTAAATACATGGGTGCCTCTTCTATAGTAGCTATAGTATACTATTGGGCTGTTTCCCATGTACAGCTGATAACATTTGTTGAAGATTTAGACAAAAGCCTGTCAAAACAGAAATGAAATATGGAGAAATACAACATAACACAAACCAGTATTTAATTAGAGTTTTTTCTGTCCTTTGGTTCTATTTTGCTGCCTGCCCAGGACATACTCTGCACATCATGAGGACAATGCACTCATATTCTTTTGATCAGTTCAGAGATTAGTGCTCCAGCAGGACAGAGCTTTTGAATTATTAAAACAGTCATGAACAAAGGAAGCATTCCTCATTATTGTAAATAAACTACCTGTTTAGTCTTTCATTATTTATGGCAATCTTCAAACAGGGAAAAAAGCTTATTTGTAGCATCCAAAAAGTTGATGATGTCCCTTTTATCCTTCAAAATTTTGGATATGGGTTTAGTTATCTTTAGCATTGTGGAATAGCAATAATGAAAAGAAATTGAAATTTCAGAGGTCATGAGAGAAGTGTCAGATCAACAGCAACAGCTTCAGGAGTAAATCTGTGTGGCACCAAGCACTGACAGTGAGTCAAATCCTGCCCTCACATAATTTTTGCCTTCCATATCCAAACAATTCTGATTTATACCTGTTCAATTCAAACTCAAAGTCTCGGTCCTACAGTTTGCTTTGCTCTTGCCCATTCAGCTATTCATTAGATATGTGAATAGCAACAAAAGAAACAGATAATTTGGTTTTGAGTGACAGAAGAATATGGCCACTTATTGCAGACTGTGCCCCACAGCATGACAGATGGGTCTGTATTTCTCATCAAGTGTGCCATTAGAGGTGCAGCAGTGGAGAGGATAGAGAAAATGAAGTGTGAGGAAGATCAGGAGAAAAAAACCACAGAAATACAAAAACAGGAAGTTTTACAGCTACTGCAAAGTGCTGAACAGCCACAAATTGAACATAGCCTGATAGAAAGTTCTATTTAAAGTACAGAACAAATAAAAGAGGGGGTTGGCTTTTTTTTTTCTTTTTTTGCATCAGCTTTGTAGGAAAATTCAGTTTTAGATTGAATAGTTCCAGCTCATTAAAAAAAGAACATAAGCCCATAGTGGAAAACTGTCCATTTAGAAACTTTCAGAACTGAGGTGTTTCAGCTCTACTTTTTTATCAAAGAAATGGTTCAACACTAAGTATAGCTATATTTAATTTCAAAGTCTTTCAGTAGTTACAAAGAAAAAAAAAACAAAGCATTTAACATAACCCAGTATTAATTCACAAAAAATAATTCAGCATGAATTCAACATTATTTCACAAAAAATTATGTGCACGTATGTGTGTTTGCATATACATTGCAAGGCATTCAGCTTGAAAGTATTTAAAGACTCAAATTATTTTGTTTTGAGACCAAACTGAAAAATCACTCACAAACAATAAAGAATACAGATTCACCTGTTTATTCATTGATTCCTTTATTTTCCTGTATCTCAGAGAGCAAGTTTCTCTGCACGTTGCAGTTTGGTTTGATAAACAGACCTCAAATAATAAATTCAACTCACTTCCTGATATCTGTATACCAAGGAGGCAGGTGGTTATGAAACAATAATTTTGTGCCACCCAGAAGGGGATGAACATCCTTTCTATGCATTATCAGCACGGTTACTGTACAAGAGCATAGTGAGAAATAGTGTGGTAGATTATAGACACAAACAAAACCAGAATTGTCACTTCTCTCAGATCAGAGTAGGTGACCCCTCTCATAGCACCACACCCTAGAAGATACCTCTTAGTACCAGTCAAGAGACAACCAGCCAATAAAACACTGAAGTGCCTGTAGCCACCTCCTGCAGGGCCTGGTGTCTTTAGATACCTCAGCCAAAAAAACATTAGGTGCCAAATTCCCCATATGATAAGTAAGTCATGGCACTTCACATTAGTGGGGAAATAGTCTAGAGCTACACAATGAAAAACTGGGTACACATATCCCAGTGCCTCATCCTCCCCAGAATTTAGGTATTAGACCCTCACAGAGAGGCCACCACTCACCTCTGATGAAGAGGCTAAAACGCTCCTGCAGGTCAGCAGCCAGAATTGAACATAAACAAAAAAAACCACCACCACTCCCATCTGTGCCTTTTATCTGCAAGGTTAATTAGCAATTTTGTTGGAATTGTTTTCAGCTAATTATCACCCCTAGGGAGTGTGTGATACCCTTTAGGTGGAGGTCAGCCTGATTGGAGATGTACCAGCTTTCAAAGTTGTGCTCTGTGTTGAACAGACTGGAAGGAAAACATGAAAAGGCTGAATGACAGAAGAGTCACTGGAGTGCTCACACAAAACTGGCTTTGTGTTGCAGTGCTTAGAGGGGCTTCCCCAAGTTTTGAGGGGATGTGTGTGACAGGTGTGCAATGGGAAAGCTGACTCACAGCAGCCCTTCCCCAGCCTCTTCTGAGGATCCCATTCAGCATGTTTGGAAATAAGGCACAGGTCAGATCTTGATTCAGCTTTGGTAGAGGTGTCTGATGATTAAGCAATATGATTCTTGCACTTTCTAAATCCAGTGGAAACAATTGTAGTTGCCTTCTGATGGTGAGTGTGTTCTGAGTAGCCCTAATTCTCAAAGGCAGCAATGGATGTAACAAGTCTCAGAAAAAGAGACCTCAATAAAATAGAGTACTACATTGTCTTCCTGCTTACAAAATTCATAATGAAGAAAGATTGCCAGGATTCAGAAAACAGTATGGGAAAATCATGACACTTGGGAGAAAATCTAAAATATTTGGAAAAACCTGCATCCCTGAGTGTCATTATTAAGGAAGGTGCTTAATAGCTGACTAGATAGAATCCTGGGGAAAGAACAGCCCTGCTTAGCTCAGGAGTTTAGCATCAGTGACTTAAGAAAACCCTTCCAATGTTCTCATCTATGATTAAGAATTTTATCCTGCTTCCACTGAACAAGCTGGAAAACCTGAATTGCCTTCAGTTGAAACATGACTGAGCCGTAGTTAGTGAGGTTTTGCTGCAAAATCTTCCTTCAAAAGATAGTTGAGCCTTTTTAAAGAAATCTGTAACATTAGTTACAGCCCTTCCTGTTTCACTGCTGCATTTAAATAAATGTGCTTAAAACAGGAATTAAACGAGGCCTTGGTAGGAAAATATCTTAAATAATGGGCAGCTGAGCTGAAAACATTTAAAAGTAGATTTGGACACCTAGAATATAAGATAGGTACTTTGTGCTAGTACACTCAAGTTTTGCCTTGCATAAGGCTTTGCATTTACAATTATCTACATCCTTAACTCATTGAAACTTAACTATTTGAAACTTTCATTCATGACAACCCATACCTCAGTGCAATACCTACTTGTGATGTCAGGTAACAGGTGCAACATCATTCCTGACTCATCTCCAGGGAATTTTACCTGCTGAATTCCTAGACTTACATGGTAAAGCCAAACTTTCTGTGTGTGCCACTGGGAAATCAGAACTATTTGTAGAGGAGGTCTGTTTTTACATACCAAAGTCATAGAGCTTTGTGAGAAAAACTTCATGATAAATTTTTTCTGCCATGAAACATTGATTGCAAAAGACAAGTTATTGGTCTTTTTTTCCTGGTAAATACATCCACATGGTATTTCCCAGTTTTTTTCCTTTAAATGAACTATACAGCACGCTTCAGAAGATACATCACAAAAGCATGACTTCAGTCTGGAAGGGGGAGTAGTGGAAAGGAGAGTACATTATACGCTTATTTAAAAATTAATTATTTCTGTTAGAATATGATCTGGACTCCTGAATGCTCTTATGAAATAAATGCTATATAATGATTTAAAGTAGAAAGTGCATTCCATAAATGATACACCTACTAAAATATTAAATACCCTCTTCCCTGATTTTTAATTCCCTGGAGATTTTATATAGCATCTTTGGCACATTTATTATTATTGCAGGAAGAATACAATCCCATTACTTACATTGGCTTTTGCCAAATAGTGTGTTGATGGCAATTGTCTTCATCTGAACCTTCTCTCGAGCTTTTGAGAATATTCTGAATCAGCCCATCGTTATGGATCCTGTCCATATTTTGTTC
Organism: Manacus vitellinus; assembly: GCF_001715985.3. Classification (NCBI taxonomy): domain Eukaryota; kingdom Metazoa; phylum Chordata; class Aves; order Passeriformes; family Pipridae; genus Manacus; species Manacus vitellinus. The sequence goes on from NW_021940207.1 coordinate 8,282,900, forward strand.
AGATTAATATATTTTAGAATTTCCTTGGGAGTTGCAAGGACCTTAAAGCCCCACTGAAACCCTGAGAATATCAATTATTAGAATCTTCTCTAATGTATTTTCTCCAGTATGTGTATGCTGCTGGATGCTCTATAATTTCTTTGTTCTCTCATTATCATTTCATAATTTGTGTGGCTCTGTACGTTCCTCCCATCTGGACTCCATCAGAGGATCAGATCCAAAGCTGGTAGAAGAAAACCCAAAAGACAAACTTGAATTCCAGTTGTAAAACTCAGTCAGTGTCGATCTTTCTTTCTCTAAAGCTACTGTGATCATATATTTAAAATATTCATTTTCTGCAAATGGATTTATTTATACTCAAGAGCTGTCTTGCAGGACTAGGATCTGGATATTTGCATTTGTTTTCACTCCAGAAAATTCCTACAGAGGCAGTTTGAAATGACAGCTGAAGATAACATTTCCTCTCAGAATACAGAATAAAAGAACAGTCTAAACATGATACAACAGGTTTAAATAATTTGCCCTTGAACCATTCAATGCAATTGCACGACTATAATTGAGAACATTCGTTTTAATTTTTAAAACAATCAAATGGAATTTGGTTCAAAGGAAATGCTCTGTTAGCCAATATAGCACACCTACCAGGAATCTTGAAATATTGTAGGACACAGGACCTGACTCTACAACAGAGACATTACATGCAATGTCAGTCAGTCTCCACTGGTCTCCCTTGAGCAGTTCCATGTTGCCATTCTCAAAGTTATTGTGTGATTTGAAATTGAATTTGAAAACTGTGGTTCTCCTAGAGAAAATCTGATAAAAATAAGCTGAAAAGCCTGACTGTTTTAACTAATGACTGGTTTCTTGGTTTCTGACTCATGATTTTGGGCATCTAGGCTGACCACTGTAGAAATCATATTTCAGAGCACTTGCAGTGTTTGCTTCCCTCTACACACCCTTGCTTTCCCTTAAAACTTTGAGGAATTCTCTCTTTTACCACAAGTAGATTTATAATGTGATTTATTGCACAAATGCTGTGTAACTTAAGAAAGTGGCCTTGGGATTTTCTACAGCTTACTGAAATCCTCTATCATTTACAGAAAGCAACCATAGTAAACAATAGATATTAAACAAGTACAAATGCATACACAGACTGAACAGGCAATACAGCTGTTACTCCATTCTAGCATCAGTACAAGAGCCTACAAACCTGCCTTACATGTATGCCAGGAATCTGCAGTTCAGAGAATCTCTGTTATCAGAAAACTTGACAATAACAAAGACATCCTATTTATCTCTCTAGGTGTTTGTGATCACTTGGCATCTGATTACAGGACAAAACTGAAACTGTAATATTTTGTCCTGATTACAGGACAAAACTGAAACTGCAGATGCTTCTCAGCTACTTCCTGTAATTTATTTTCTTTCTTATCTTTCATTAGTAAGTATATCTATCTAGATGTTTAGATGTCTTCCATCAATATTTAATCTAAGTATTCTTAGCATTTTACCATATGTTCATAATTAGTAACTTTAAAGCTGTTCATCCTATACATGGTACTTAAAGCACATAGGACATAAAAGAAGCATGGAAATTGAATTTGAAACCAAATCTAAGTCTCTGAGGGTGGAAATAATCTCAGCAATATTATCAGCTAAATATTAGTCACCTCTCCTGAAGTAAACATGCAAGCTCCCACTAGAGCCAACAGAAAGAAGCATACCTTCCACAGGATAGTTGCAGAAGTACATTTTCCTTTTTCTTAAATGTAAACGGAGACAAAATATCTGTCTCAGATAAGAGTCCTAAATTGCAGATAGTCAAATCAATTAGTTCCAGTCTTAATCTTCCTTCCCTTCCCCCTGCTTTTATTGTCCTATGTTTATACAGTCTTAAAAATAGTCTCCTACAGAAGGCAAAATGTGCCTGAGGATGTGTCAGAGTTTTGTCCCCACAAATGAAGTGTGTAAAATCACCAACAGCACAGCTGATGTTTTTATGCTCAGTACAGCACATTAGTTATGCAGGCATCTCCCTGCTCTGAATATCTATTGAAAATTTGGTGCATGAGAAACTTAGTTAATAATTATGCCAGCAAGTGCATCACAAAAATAAGAATACGACTGCACATATGTCAAACCAACATCTGCATTCTAATGAAATGACTACTTTGGAAAACTATTTTATGGTCATCCATGGCGTGTTGAGAGAGGTGTATCTCTGTGAAGGTAGAAACACTGCAAAGGGGTCCTAACTTTGACAGAGTTATTTTTTCTCTAAGTCAGTAATTGTGTAGCATCAAATACTGAAAAGTACTTGAATCTTTCTCATTTTTCTTTTTTCTTTACTCTCCAGGCCTCGTAATGGGATTAATTATACGATATGTGACAAAAGCATCAGATGTAGAAAGTGGGACCGTTTATGAATGTGAAAAGCTGAAATCTGGGCCATCCACTCTGCTTATTAATATAACAAATCAGGTCTATGAATATCAATACAAAAGAGAGATCAGCCATCACAATGTCAATGGACACCAGGGCAATGCAATGCTTCAAAAGGTAAAACTTATTTTTGTTCTTAACTGTGCAGGATATTTATTTTATTTTCACTGTTGAGACAGGAAAACAAGTTTCAAGTTAAAATGTGACAGAGGGTATTTTGAATTTAGGGTGAGAAAGGTAAGCAAGGAAGAAGAACAGGAAAGGAAATAAGGTGCAATAGAAACCTGACCATCCTTTCACTCACAGCTGACTGTATGCTTGTGGAATAGTTGCCTGGACTCTTTTAGAAGGCAGCCCCAGATCCTGCAGACACTGAGTTCATTGCAGACACAGCTGTTAACCTGGATATTCATTGCCACCAAACCTTTATAAACCCCACTGATATCGTTATTTCTCCTCTGTCTTAAAAAGGACTTGCTCTGGCAGGGTAATGCAGGGGAGGTTGTCTCCTGTGTACAGCACAAGTAACTACAAACTCTACACATTCTTCAAAACACAAACCTGTAAGTGTGTAAACTCCCAGAGATAAGTTTTATAATTCTTAAATTCATCACAACATTCTTGGACATTCTTTCACTCCTGCAGTGGTCCTCAGCAGGGATTTCGCTGGCTGTCCCCAGGCTTGGGGAGATGGCATTGTGGCAATTTCGGCTGGATGAAAAAGGGAACTGTGGGGAAAAGTTTGCAGTCTTTCACAATGTCATGGCTTTTTCTGTTTTCCAGTGCATAACAATTAAAATATTTTACTTTGTTAGTATATTTTTTCCTCACCCATGTAATATTTACTTGTTTTAATGTTTACTTCCTTAAAAAATGGCAGCAATTTGAAGAACTCTTAAGTGCACAGGCACTTTTTAAAACCTAGCTTTTGTGCTCAGAGACATTGCATATCCACATGAAGCTTCTAAGCCCGTACCAGTAGCTTTTTACAATATTGCAATGTAGTATTTTGCTTTTTTCCAAGTGCTATTGTTTATCTAGCACAGTAATGTGTGTTCCTTTATATTACAGTGGTTATCGTTATAACAACTTTTAAGTTATGCTTAGAATGTACACTGGGAAGCTCAGCAGAATTAGGACATAACCATCTGCTCAAATTTCTTGCTGATGCAGCACTACTGTGTGTCTGTCTGCTGTGACTGCTGGACTTGCCCTTCTCAGAAAGAACTAGACTGTCAAGGACTGTTAGAGCTGTGGTGGGTGGAGACAGGAAAACACTGTGGCAGTCAGACTAATCAGGTTTTGCTGAATCTTCATCCATTTTCCTGCTAGTTGGTTGCAAGAGCTTTATCTGAGCCAAAGTGTGTGTTTAGTTTCCAGGGCATATGTCCATTCCATTTGAACATCTTCATCAAACCTGGTACACTGGAGCTGACTTGTGTTATGAAAAGGGAGGAGCACTAACTTGCACAGAAGATTCTGTTGCCCTTACAGGGGATTGCCCAGTTTTCTTTCCATAGTCTCACTTTGCTGGAAGATTCTTAAAAGTCTCAACTGTGAATTGCTGGTTTCTCTATATTACTGGAGAGGCCTTAGTCTGCCTGGATTTTCACTTCTTTTCCCTTTAAAATTATCTGGCAAATGCCCTCTTGAAAAGAAAATAAAGAAAAAAGGAAAAAGAGAGAAATGCAGCCATATTTAGGAGACAATAGCAATTGCTGGCAGCCTTCCTGACTGGGGAAAGCTCTACTGTAAAAAGCAGAAAGCATGATCACACCATTCCCTCAGTTTTGTACAACTTTAATTCCCTTTTGAGTGCAGTAAAAGCATTTACGTATTGCATTTATCAGAGAGAATAGATTGTGCCATGCCTTATAAACATGTACACATTAGAACAGGGTTTTGAATAATAAAACATGCAGTCAGGATTTCGGATGTCTGTGGAAAAGATATTTTTACGTATTTGCTAAATTAATTCCAAAACAAACATTTGAGGCTGTTAGTTAAAAAGTGAAGCAAATCTTTTTCTGTCATGTTTTCACTGAAGGTACCAGCACAGATACAGTTCTTAGGAGGTTATTTGCCAGCTCACTTTTTTCAGCTTTCTAATTCAAAGTAAGTAGGATGGAAAAAAGTCTCAACTCTCACTTCCTGTTTATCAAGTCAGGTTGTCTGTTAATAAGACAGAAGTAATTACTCTTACTCTTTTGAAACGAAATAATTATTCTAGAATACTGTAGCCTTAAAATATCACTTCATCTGAACAAGTAGCTGCAAGCCTTTGTGTTAATTACCTCCTGCCTCTTTTAAAAGTATTGATATAATACAGCCCACTGACAGAACAGTAAGCAGCACGCAGGCCCATTAAAGTATTTTTTTCTTCAGCAATGCTGTGGTTTTAAAGCAGATTCTATTTTATTGAAAGCTACTTGTAATGAGTTGCAATGACTGAACGTTGTCCTTGGCCTTTCCCTGTACCAGAAGTTGAAGGCCAATATGAAGACTGTACTGACAGCAGCTGGAATAGGAACTTTTTGGTTTCCTCATTCTAGCATTACTTTAAGAATTTTAATGGGTATTTTATAAAAGGTTTCCTTCAAAGGAAACATTACATCAGGTTTGGTAGTGTAGGCCTTTTCTTATATCACCCTTCTGCACATGGGGAATTGAGGCACAACGCTGCCAATGCATCTGCCCCAAAACTGAGCAGGAGGTCTGTGTCTGAAGCAGGAATTCAGCCATGGGACAGTCAAGTTGCCTGGTAGTGCAGCTACTATCACAGCTAACACTGCTTCTATGTGTTCCCTGGAACGTAGTACATGACTGATTTCCTTCTTGAAGGAATACTTTTTAAGTAATAATCTGCTTCATTAAGCTGTAAGGAACTACACATTTATACTTGCAAGAAAACAACTCAGAATAATCCTGCAGACATTGAAGGTGATCCTCAGATCAATTCTGATAAGAAGTTACAATTAGAACCTATCCTATCAAATTAAATGCTGTTTTATTTGTCCTTACCCTCTCTTTTGTCCTTTCTGGCAGATGACCTTTGATCCTTCCATCTTCTTCAATATTCTGCTGCCACCCATTATATTCCATGCTGGATATAGTTTAAAGAAGGTATGTGTCTCTTTTTTATATGACAAAAGGGACTGAATGTGGCTACTTCTCTGTAAGTCCGACAGGCCAGTGACAGAGGAAAGGGCCAGTTAACAACTATGTTGCACAGGAAGAACTTGACAGGAATGGCAAAAAATGAGAGATGCATGGCCTCATTCTGGTCCCTTTCTGCCGCTGTGCAAAGATCTGACTGTGTGGGTTATAACACTTGGGCCTTCCTGTTTTCAGAAGAAACCACTTTGAATCTGGTGAACTGCAGGCAGCAGCCTGTCTGTGTTTCATACACTGCCTGATCAGGGCTTTGTTTGTTCAAGGGATGGGGTCATGATACCTTTTGGATCAGATATTTTCAGTGTGAATGTCAGTTATGATCATGAAGCATTTGTCCAGACCCGTGAATGAGGGAACTTTGATGGCATTCCCATTTGATGGAAAAAAATCAAACATCTTAAATTGTATTTTCCAAAATAACTCAAGCCTGTATTGTTCCATCTTATATTTGAGATATGTGTAGTAACAAATGGCACTTCTAGATGCAGTGTTTCATCTTGGACTGAAAGCTCTTTTATTTACTGTATTACAAAGGACTTTTTTTCAAACTTTTCTCTCCAGAGGCATTTTTTTCGCAACTTAGGATCGATTTTAACCTACGCCTTCTTGGGAACTGCCATCTCCTGCATTGTCATAGGGTAAGTGAATGCCTTCTGCTATTATTGCATGCTTGATATCTTTTTCAATTAAAAGCTAAACTGTAAAAAGAATTGCAGACTTTGCATGGTCAATATAGTTACCAATTTGTAAGGCAAAACTCTTGGATAGCCAAGAACTGTCCCAGGCATTCAGAAAATTGTGTCCTTCATTTCTGGTCTATGACTGCTGCAAGCATGAGCTGCCTTCCACACTCCATAGGTGTAACCATCTGTCCTGAGAAACAGAACCATTATCTCAAGTGAAATTCCATGCTACTAGAATTCCTTCTAGAAAAGAGCAGATCTCCAACAGAAAAGAAAGGACTTTAAATCTCAGAGGGAGTAGGAACAGTTACCTGGTAGCATATATGTAAAAAATCCCTGGAGTCATTTCACAGACTAAGTGAAAACTTTTAGTTGAAGATCACAGGAAAAGCCTCAGTCTGGAACAATGTGTGAATTTAGCCTGGCTGTGAATAAATGGCTCCTGCAGAAAAAGAGGAAGGGGGAAAAGCAGAGGGACAAAACATCCTGTTTTATTTTCATATCTCCTTAATGAAAAATTTCTAATTTTGTTTCAAAATTTGCCTAACTAAAAGAAGTATTTGCTAGTCAGAAATGGATTATATACTTCCAGCTGGCATGATGTGAAACTTCTGTTTATCAGTTTGATTAGCTCAATCAAATTTATACAAACTGTTTAAAAATCCTTAAGTCAAGGATGAAGATCCGTCTTTCACAATATTTATGAATATCACACAGACACTTCCGCTCTCATGTTCTGGGAAAATTCCTGATTCAGGTGAAAATAAATGACAAGAGTTGGATTCTGCAGTGAGAGGGTCTCTGTGCCTGCACAGAGCCTTACTGAGGGAAGCAGGTCACTATTCACAGTTTAACCTGAGCATCACCTGGCATTTCTGTGCTATGGAGACAGCTGAGGTAGCTCAGTCTGTATGGTCTGAGGAGGTGATGCAGCAGTGCTGCATGTAAGTAAGTCTTGCTGAGAGGCCTTGATCTTGCTGGTACTGTGCAGAATTATAATGGAAAAAAGTCACAGAACTCTGGTGTTCAGACTTTAGACTAGGAAGCACAACATATCTTGTAAGTCTTATTTGAGGGCCTGGGCTGTAGAACTCTAAAATATACCATTTATATCTCTGCATGATATGGAAAGATATGTGGAAACACTTCAGGTATTGTAAAGGTGCTTGAATTTAAAACTGGTCCAAATTCTGTACATATAAATAGCAGTTTCAAGTTATAGAAGCAGTTAATTTTTTTAATGTCAGTCTTTCCCTTCCTTTATATTAAAGATGTAAGTGCTGCGTCAAGGTGTAAGGTCCTCGCTGGCATTATTATGAGATGGAACTTTCTCCTTTAATGCCATTTTAATGATAGTAAAATACATGAATGACCTATAACTTAGAGTTCAATGATTTTAAAACTATTCTTTTATGAGTATGCCATCATATCTATCTCGATAGCCTGGATTCCTAATAATCAAGTAGCTTAGTAAGCATAATGCACCGGAGGCATTGTGGTATTAAATGTTCTGCAAGCTGTGTTCACTCCAAATGTCAGGAAACTTTAGACTCTGCAATGAAAAATGACATTCAAAGTATGATCACCTTCTGTGCTGAACTAAGGGGTGCAAGCTCTGTGTGTGGCTGCTTCCCTTTCGGAAAGAAAAACGATGGCACATCTGTGGGCTGAGCAGAAAGGAGGCCTTCAATTCCAGACACAAATCTGTACCTACAGGAGGAATTGTACTATGTGTCCTATCTATTGGAGACAAAAAGCTTAACCTCACTTTTCTTTCTGAAATCTTTCTTTCCTTGAGAAATGGCATCTCATCACAAGTCGAAGATCACAACTTGGACAGCTGCACCACTCATATTTTCCCCCTGTCTTTATTTGCAATAATACACACCTCTCTGTGACCTCTGCTCATGGAGTTGTTTCTTTTTATACCCATTTATATGGCAAATAGCACCCCTAAGGTTGGAATTATAAATTCAGTAAAAAAATCTTTATCCTGGCAATGGGTTGAGCTGAATGGTAGCACATTCATGAGGTAACAGTGATTCTGGACCACAGTAGGACCCTTCCTGTGCTTCCTCTCACTTGTCTCAGCTATTGAACATTTCTCCTGTAAACCAATAGCTCTGTGAGACTGCAGGAAAGCAGTAGGACTGTCCAGCCCAGTGATCCTTTTGAACATGCATTTAGTTTATGACTCTGACGTGTGTCATTGCCCTTTGCAAATGGAAAATGCCAGAGCAGCTTTGATGAAATTGTTAAAAGAAACATAATACATTGAGTTTAGCCTATATTCCAAATACTTTCATTCCTGTATCCACACAATTTTATCTAAAACAGAATGAATGCAGATAGAATCTACTACAGAAAGTTCCTGTTAGGAACAGTTCCTACTAGCACTTCAAAGTTCAAGCCCAAAGTCAAGGATGAAGATCCAAATGAAACCTTAAGTTAAAGAGGAGTAAGAACTGGGCCTTACACAGTGTTCTGTACAAACCCACAACCCCACTGGAATCACTGCAGGGAAGGCACTAATGTATTCAGAGCAGGGCTTATGTGAATGTGAAGCATGTTTGCATAATGTACATGTCAGGATAAGAAGGAGATACTGAGTGCACAAAGAACAAAAGGTTATATAAAAACTTTACTGAAGAAAATGAAAAATGAGTCCTAAAAGAAAAACATGTCCTAAGAGAGAAGGGGTGAAGAACTACAGTTGCTGCTACAAAAGAAAGGACAGAACCCCAAGGTACTTCCAGGTTGCATTGCTGTGGACAAATATTTTGTGCATAGATATGATTAAACATGCTTAGTTTTTATTATATATGTGCAACACATACATGTACAGTACCTCAATATCCATAGGCTCAGGGTCTGTGTATCTGCAGCCTTGCACTGGGACTGTGCTCCTCCTGCCTGAGGGAGTTACAGAGCTCCCTGTGTGAACCCTGGAGGCTGTAACAAAGAAGGACCAGACCTCTCTTTCTCAACCAGAAACAGCTGGGAAATATCATTAATAAAGGACAGAAACATCCTTTGGATTGCTGCAAACTCTCAGAGTGCTAAAACGTTGCCATGGAACACACTGATACAATGGTGCCTGTCTCCTCTTTGTGAGTCTTTGCTTTTGTGTGAAAGGCCTCAAGAAAGAGGAGCTGTGTAGAATTTGAGTGAAAAGGCTATAATCAGATATTCCCACTGAGGGCAGGGGAAGGAGGGGTAAGAGAGATTGCTTTATTTTAGTGAAAACAGTGCTGAAATGTAATTGCTTTCTGCTAAATACTGCTCTAAGGAATGCCTGCCCATGTTAGCTGTAACACTGCCCTTGGCCACTTAACACACAGGCAAGTTATACTAATTTCTAAGCTCTCCCAGCAAAGCAAAATTATGCCCTTTGCACCAAGTCTGGCTAGCAAGGATCCATGCAGAGAGATCCCATGAGGTAAAGGAGAAATTCCCCCACTCCAAGCCTTTGCAGAATTGCTGAAATTGTTCCCTTCACAGCAAAGAGAGTCTGCTGACTCTGGATCTGTATGACATAAGATCATATAAGATCCAGTCTCTCAACAGACCTTTTCTCTGCCAGTGGTTCCAGCCTCCTGCCTCCTGAAGAAGAGTGTGGGATGATCACTGAGACAGCTCTTTATTCCTCAAACCTTACAGGTCAAGACCCTCTTAGGCTTTCTCTGATACAGGGCAGGCAGTCTCTTGCTGTAGCAGAGTACTCAAGTTTCATAGACTCAGAGAATAATTTAGGTTGGAAGCAATGTCTGGATGTCTGCAGTCCAACCCCCTAACAAATGCATGACTGGCTTCAAATTTAAATCCAGGTGCTCAGAACCCTGTCCAGTCAACTTCTGAGTATCTCCAAGAATGTGATTTCCACTGGCTTTCTGGGAAATATGTTCCAGTCTTAACCACCCTCACTACAACAACTGTTTTTCTGTATATCCAACTGGAATTTCCTTTGCTTCACCTTGTAACCTTTATCTCCCATCCTTTCCCTATGCACCCCTCAGAAGGTGGGTCGTCTATAACCACCTGAAGACAGGTCCCCTCCTAGTTACAAGAGAAAGCTCACCTGCTGCCTCTTCTCATATGTTATAGCCCCTAAATTATCTTAGTGGTTCTCTGTTGGACTGTCTCCTATCTGTCTTCCCTGTATCAGAGGTCCAAAACTAAACACACTATTCCAGATGCCACCTCACAAATGCCAACAAAGACTTAATGGCTTCCCTTTTCTTGCTCACTGTGCTTCCATGAACACAATGTGGTTTGCAGTTATGCTTCACAGTTGTTGTTGTGAAATCCACTTCTGACTCGTGCTCAATCTGATATCCTCCTGGGCTCCAGGGGCTTTCTGCACACACCTATGTAGCCAGCCATGCTCCTGTGGGACTGTTGCACAGGGTTATTCCATCTTTTCCATATGTACCTTGATATTAGCTCCGCATTATGACTGATTGTAAGTTGAAGCAGCACTGAGCTGAAGCTACTCAGTGAGCACATGAAAACTGTGCTGCTGAAAAATTAAATTAACATCTGCCCCCTCTTGCCTTTTCTTGTTTATTTTTTACATATTAGGCAGAGGCAGGGAGAAGGACCTAATTTCAACTTTTGCAAGGAATAGTGTTCCCTTCCCTTAGATTCTATTTTTAATAAACTGTGCTGGGATGCATCTTCCAGAATTGATATCCATCATAGATATTTTGAATTTTGATCATGGAAGAGTGCTCAAGTATTTGGAAGAATCTTGACACTATGGTAACAGCCTATTAGAGCAACATACTGAGTGGCAGGGGGCGTAGAAAGATTTGCATTTCCCCCCCCTTAAATCATCTTGACTTGATTTTCAGCATTTTCAGTGGCAGCCAGAGCCAAGATGGCTAAGCACAGGAGCACTGGCATCATTAAGTTGGCCTTATCTGTGATTTTTGATTTGGCTTCACTTGGGTTTTCTTGAATTGCAATGCCAAAACCACATTTTTGATATTCAGAATGCAGCATGTTTGCAGTCACTTACTCATATTTTTCCAGCCTGTCTACTACTTTTGGCAAGGCCTGATTTTTCTGGAATTTAAAGCTTTCTAAGTGTGCAACTCAAATAACAAATGTATTTGCAGACAACTTAGGCTAAGTTTATCTATCTTTGTGGCTGCAGTGAGAATTTTACTTGAAAAAAGCTTTGGGGTTTGGATCAGAAAAAGTAGGGTAATTGCAGTTTTGAGAAGGTGAAGTTATGAAATTCACACAACTGATAATAATGGTATTAGGGAGAGTCATTCCAAGATGATCACTGTTTTAAGGGGAAAGATGTTGGTGTTTATATCAGCTACTCAGATTGCATAACTTTCCCTGGCTGGAGAGACTTCTCCATATTTCAACAGTTAGTTAGTTTGACCTGATTAATTCCAGTATGTCTGTGAGTACATGAGAACTTGCTTTACAATAAGTATATCAGATTGTTTCATGGTAATCAGTGCTTTAAATTGAACTTCCTATTAAAAAACCCACATTGAATCAAACTATTTCTTTGTGCATCTGTTTAACTGCAGTGACTAACATTTTGGAGAAAGAAGTCTCTTTTGACATTTAAATTCAAGTGTAAAGAGTAAGTCATCATCATACTTGATTCTCCCAAGCAGTTCAAGAATTCTTTCCCTTGCCATTCCTCACCATTCTACAAATGAATATTCACATGCTTTCTGCATATGATCACTAAAGGGTGAGATTATAATAATAGGATGCAATACAGTATAATAAATATTTTCTAAATTCCTTCTTTTTAAAACTGAATCTTAAGTGGTTTTATTTGAAAACCAGAACAGTTTTTTGTTTCTATACACAGACATGTACATATATAAGTAAAAATTTATAAAAGAGAAAAAGAAATATTAAGGAGTATCAAATACGAATCCAGATATTTTTGTAGGGGAAAAAAAGGACATGAAATTGGGTGTTCCATCATAACCTTTCTATGAAAGTAGAAATTTTCAATTCAAATGTCTGTGGTATCAAGATTCCATCATCACATGATGTAATTATTTTTCTTCACTCTTAACTGCACTGTTTTGACAGCCCCTCTTTGTGCTTCCTAAAGGAGGAAGGGTTGGGCTGAGTTAATAACATTGTTGCTCAAATGCAGCAAGGGCAAGAAATGTTCAATTTTTCTTTACACGGTTTACATGGGTAAGATGCATTCTGACATAACTATACAGTCAGAGATTTAGTTCTCTCATCATTATACTTATACAAATGCAATTCTAAAAGTTAGGAGACAAATTCCTTCCACTGGCATACCATTAAAAAAAGACTATCTACAATTAAAAATTTTTAGTAGAAAACAGTCTTTCAAAACAAACAATCCAACAAAAGTGTAACATTTTGTATGTGTGTGGTGTATTCATTTCCTCCTAAAAATGTCAGCTTGTTTTACAGCCACCTTCTCACCTACAAGTCTCTTGCTGTGGCCTCCTAGGAACATGGGGTGGGACTGGGGATGTACAGATATAGTGTTGACACAGGTTCCACCTCTCCCTGAGCATGGAGCAGGCAGTGCACACCTGAGAGGTTCAGCAGGCAATAGTTGTGGTTACTGAGCACGGCTGGGGATTTCTTTTTATTTTCATAGATACTTTGATAGTTTGGCAAAGGCTAGATGGAGGTTTAGTTAGGTTGTTAGTGTGTTTATTACTTTCTGTTGGGAGCTCAATGGAATATACAAATGGGATCTGCTGATGTGAAACAGTCCTGAGTTTATAATCTGACTGTTCTTTCTCACTGGAGGGCTAGAGATAGACTTTACAACTTGGAAACAAAATACTTGTAGCTGTGTGCTTCAGCAGAGCAAAGCCAAATGTTGTTTGGCTTGAATTTACTGTGTAGTGCTGTGGGATTCTTCTGGATTTTGGAACTGTTTCTGCAAGGGAAAATGGGGCCAGGTTAAGGGTAACAGGAAAAAAAATCTCTCAGAGCTCTCCGTAAACTAAGCAAATACCTTTACAAGGATCATCTATTGCTACACCAGCTCAGCTCTTGTCTTTCCAGATGATAACTTCTGTAATAATTTAGACTCAGTTCATGTTCAAAGAAAGTAGTATTTTTTTTCTGATTAAAATACTGTTTTCTACTGCATGTTCCCATCAAATGATAAAAAAACCTAGGTCCATCTTTCCTCCACACACCACCTGTAAATAGCAAATGCTTAACCTCCCTACAGGCAAGAATAAAAGCTTTATTCTTGGTACAAATACAAACTGGTGAGGAGGAGTGTTAATGTATCTTCATGCTGTAGAAATTAACTGAGGGAGAAATAGGGAAAAATTATATATAGACCATTTTCCCTCCTCCATAGTAAAACCCTCAGAACATAATTTCTAATGCTCTTTTGAAGCTGATATTCAGCCTAAGAGTGGAAATAAAGACAAAACTAGTAAGCAGACATTGATTTGAAGAGTACAGTGCCTGTGTTTGTAAGGGTAGAGGGCCTGTGTTGGTACCCTTTTTGGGGGGTTCGGCTGCTTTCGTGTCCCATCCTGGAGTGAATGCAGGCATTTTCTGTCAGTCAGTATTGCCCCAGTTTTGCATTGACTTGAGGAAACTCAACGGAGATGATTTAGCTGAAAAACCAAGCCAAGTCTCTCCAGGGTCCTCCAAAGAAGGCAGCCTAACAATGAGTTTTCCAGCAGGAAAAGAGCTAGTGTTTAGTTGTCCATGTGCAGCTCAGTTTCCCAACTCAGTAGCTTTGATTCTTTGGTCAGTCCAAATCTAAGATCATTCTGTTGCAGTCTGTGGAGTTGCCACCTGCAACTCATAGATGCAGTTGCAAGGGTTAATTCCTATGTATCACTTTTGTTTAAAGGTGTGTAGTGAATCCAAAATGGGTTAGTAAAGTGTGAGTTTAGAGAAGCTTGAAAATACGCACCCACTGTGATACCTCGTTTGGGGGATTCTGCACAGGGAGTAAAGAGGGAAAAGGCTTCCTCATAGCCATAACTCTCAGAGAGTTCTAGCAGTTCTAGAAGTTATAAAGTATTAAAAAAAGCCTTCTATTTGTATGACTTGTGAAATTGTGGATAAGAAGCTGGGTTAAATGAAGACTGATATAAAATAGTGTTTCCCAGACCACTAACACCCACACAGAGTGAAAAGTTCTTCCAAGAGTACTTTGATGCCTTCAAGTATGTGTTGTTGAAAGTTCAGTCAGAATTTGTAGCTATTTCGCAATAAACATCTGACATTGTTTACTGCAGCAAAGCTGATCAAGCAGAAAACAGTTTTTCTTCTCATAAACAGATGTGATGAGCAGCAGGGTGTAATTATTTGTATCGTCCAGAAGAACTCCTCAGCATACTAAGGATTTTGAAAGAAATATATTACAGGGAACACCAAAGGTGTGGGGCTGCAGAGACAAGCAGAACCTGGAATAGCAGGAGATTCATCTAAAATAAAAAGGCTGCTTAATTTGGTATTTGATACCCAGTAGGTTCTCCAGGAACCCATCAAAAAATTTAAATTATGTGCTCTTCTGAAAAACATGAGAACAGCATTTGTTGCAAAACAGCCAAAACACTCAAGTCCAGATATTTCCCAAGAAGAAACCCACCCTGGAGGGACGAGTTTGTTTGTGGGGCTTTTGTTTGGTTTTGTGGGGGTTTTTTGCAAACTGTCTTCCCAGCTGCCTTGAAAGCCAAAGCTTTTACTGCAGGAATTAATACTTTTGGATAGATCTCCTAATGTCTTCTCCCTGATATTCATGGATCCTTTAAGAATTGACACCCAGTGTGGTCTCCAAAGACTGCCATCGCTTATTTCTCTGGCTATAGATCACCTCTACACCTGTACAACAGCTTCCTTGGCTGCAGCATCATTTGGAAGTCTCAAGTTTGCAAGACTGCTTTCACAGTCTCTATATTGACTTTCAGGGAAAACATCTTTACAGAGCAGGTGAAATGGAAAATATGCATCCCTTATGGCCCCTATTCCTGACATCCACTGCCTTTCTCAGTACATACGATCTTCCCAGAAAAATTCCAGGCTACAGAGGAGATGAAAACAGAAGGAGAAGGAGATACATTGACTGTGATTAGTTCATTTTCCATCTCATACAGATATTTTTCCACACTGCATGAGAAACCTGCACACCAAGCCTATGACTGAGGAGGGTATGTCCCCTTCAGGCCATGCTGTGCATTACTCCAGGCCCTACATACCTGTATGGCTTTGCCAGGTAGTGAGCCAGGCCACGTTTCCCTCTGAATCAAAATGGGCAACAATGTGACCTCTGTCATGCGCACGGGAACTTGTGAATTGGTTGAAAAGTCCTTTGAGCTGTTTCACTGTGAAAGGTGTAAGAGAAATTTAAAACAGAGGAGGAGAAACCTATTCTACTTCAGTAGCATGGAGCTGCCTTTAGTCTCTTCAAACTGGGGGGATTACTGTTAGATAAAATGCTGAGCAAGATTTGGAAGTGTACAGGCAGTAGCTCGTTGGAGCAGGAATAGAGTGGGTGATGCAGCTCTCCTACCTGTTACCTTGAATATTTCATGTCAACTCAAAAGATGCTTTTTTCTCCCACCCACCACCGTTTTGCATATCCCTCTTCTGAGCCAGTTGATCAAACAGTGCACTTGCATCTGACAAATCTTTTACAGAGCACAATTGCTATTAGGCTGAAATGTTCTGTAAACACACAAGTTTTCGTGATGGCCCTGGGACAGATCCTACACTCACTGGGGACAAAACCTACAAAAGCTGGTCTGATCAAGTAACCAGATTCTCTGCAGAATAGAGCAGATAGATGACATTTAAATAGTATACAAAGCTTTTCTTCAGCTCCTGGTTGTTCCTGAGTATTAAGATGACAATGAATCATCTAAATGTTTCTCTAGTCTTGGCTCTCTTCTGAATACTCATTGTCTGAGAAGTCCATTACATTTGATTCCATATTCCATACACTTGACTGTGATGATCAATTGCAGCAAGTTCAGTGGGTGGCCACCAAGATGGATAAGGGCTGGGACATTTGCCCTATAAAGAAGAAACTGAAGAAACTGAGCTCATTTAGCCTAAGTAAGAGGGGCTTCCAGGGGAGATTATCAAGAAAGCAAAGCCAAGGCTCTGCACAGTAGTGCATGGTGAGAGGACAAAACTGAGAGACATAAATTGTAACTTAAAAAAACTATGACTTGATAAAAGCAAAAACTTTTTCATGATGAGGACAGCCAAGCATTGGAACAGATTGTCCAGAGATGCTGGATGTACAATCTCAATCCTTGGAGGTTTTCAAGACCTAAATGGCTAAAGCTCTGAGCACTCTGGTCTCATAGCAGACTCTGCCTTGAGGAGGAATTTGGACTAGAGACAACCTGGGGTCCCTTCTAACACAAATTAGTCTACAATTCTGTGTTGCTATAAATAACATATTTTACAGCAGAACATGTGCTGCCCCCAGCCCATCCCTTTCAGCCATTTTCTACTTTCAACTTTTCTACCACTTTTTCTGTTGATTCAATTATCTTGGTCTCCATCATCCCATATCCAACAGTTAGCTTCCAGGAGGTTTTTCTTTCTCATCACCTTTTGTTGAAATATGGAATCTGCAATAAAAGGAAATATCACTTTCATTTCTGTAATAAACTGATTGGGCACTTCCTTCCTCTTTGCAACACCACCTCTCCCCAGTTAACCACTGTCCCCCTGAAGCTTAGCAGCAACCAAAACTGAAATTAAAAGACCACAATTTCTACCCCTTTTTGACCTTTCTGTTATTGGGAGCATGGGTGCTTTTATCTTTTGTGGGGTATTTATGTGCACGTAGCAAATTTTGAGCAGTATGATTTCACTGGTAAAAAAACCCACTTGATCTGTAAAAAGACAATGACTAATAGTGAAACTTCTGCAATAAGAATTTTAAGATCACGTGTAGGTACACTGACTGACCCAGAGGCTGTGCCAGCATTGCCTTTCCATAGCCTGCTGCTGTATGAGAAGATTGCTATTCCTCAGACTGAAAAGGAAAAACAATTTTTTCTTTTTTTAATTGCTCACCTTTCTTTCACCCATCCTTACTACCCACTCAGTGATGAAAACAAAACTCCTCATTTTGCCAAGGAGTAGAGATTATTTTCAGAGTTCTGTTTACCTGTTTTATTTAACCCAAGTGAGACTGCACATGAAACCGTTAGATGTGTTCCCTGAGAATGATCCTAATTTATTTTGGGAGGAGAAAGAGTGTATGTTTATGCAATCTCTATGGAACATAAGTATCATAAAATGAAATTAGGAAAGCAGTGGAACTGATCTGATGCTTTCAGTTCTCTTGCAAATCATGTCATCTGGTTTATGCAGTTGCCCTCCATTGTTCATTGGGATGTGATGAACTGGTTTCAGCTTCTCTCCCTTAGGATGGTATTCTGAGTGAGATTGCTCTTCACCACTCTTTTGTCATCAAATAATTTGGGGTGGAATTGACCTTCAGATCCAATCCCCTGATGAAAACAAGTTAGAGCAGGTTACTTGGAGCCTGCTGGTCACGTTTTGAATACACCTCAGTGTCCATCTCTAAGGAACAGCATTAGTATCCAAGTGCCAGCTGGATTTCAAACCAATGTTCATTACTCTCTGAGCCCAGCAAGAGGGTGGGTTTGCCACCTTCCAAGTCCTTCCAAAGTGGGTGACTTGATTTAGCCAGCTTTCAGTAATCTTCTTATGAATATTGTCTTATCTAGCCCATACAGGAATCCACAGTTTGTGCTTAAGCATAACATATTACCTGTCTAAGCTACCTGCTACATAGATCTTCTCTTGCAAAGATGTTGAAGTACCTTTTAAGTTCCACTTGATTTCTAGGAAGCAGAGTCTTGACCTCACTTTAGATGTGGAAAAATGCACTTGCTGACAGGTTACAGATGTGATAGAGTTGGGAGACAGCTCCAAAGCCCCTCCCCTGCCCATCCCTGGGCTGTGCTTCACCATTTGCTGTACAACCGTGAGTAACCAAAAAGCACTTTTTTTGCCATCACCATTCAGATGGCTCAAAAATTCATGTATCATGGAGGGCAGAACAGCCTTGGTGAGGCTGGCGCCAATGAGCACTGCCAGAGCCACAAGCCTTACCAGTGTACTTGAGATACTCAGGATCTGGTTTCCTGTCCAAATTCCAATCCCATTTTGGCATCTTTCCAAAGCAGCCCTCAGCTGAGGCCAAAGGACCACTTATGCCTGATTTCCCCCCCAGCAGACCGGTGCAAGAGCCTCACTTCTGGTTTCATTCAGACTCGGAATGGTCCCTTTTGCTGTTGGGCGCAGTTTGACCCGCAGCTCTCGTGGCTGTTCTCCTTCAGCTGTTAGACACGAGCCACCGGCTTTGCTTCCCACGCGTCAGAAGGGGGGGGGGGGGAAACCGCATCCTGACTACTTTTAAAATACAAATAAACCACGAGAGAAACAGCAATCAGCCACGAGAGAAACAGCAATCAGGAGTGAGTGTTTAGCAGCATCAGCCAGCACCGCGGTGAGGAGCAGCCCGAGCGGCGCACACGGTCCCTCACGGCGGTGCCGCGGGCCCCGGAGCGGCCACCGGGTGGCCGCGGGCCCCGGAGCGGCCACCGGGTGGCACCCGCGCTCCGCCCGCAGCGGCGGGTTACGGGGGATTACGGGAAAGCCTGAATGAGGGAAGGAAACATTGCGGTTTGTCTCCAACAACACTTTCTTTCAAGTGCCTGGTTTCTGTTTAGAGCTCCTCTAGGCGAGTCCTGGGGGCACCAGTCCGCATGGGAGGGCTAGTCTGGGGCATCCAGATTCAGGGTAACGGGTCAGGCAACGCTCCAGTTCCAAATCCAGTGTCAGCTCTGTTGTTGATCCGGTGACAGAGCAGCTTCCAAAGTCTGCAGCAGCCAGGACACTCACTTCTCTTTTCTCAAACGCTGAGCACGGGTTGTACTGGGAATACTACAAGTTGCTAAACAAGCATCATCCTTTACACATCACTCTTCAAACACTGACCTACCCAGGGATTCTGAATAACACAGTAAATGAAACAATTCTGACGAAAACTAGGGGTGTCTTGGGGGATAAGAGGGAGTCTTTTAGCTAAAATTGTTGTGCAATCTGTCTAAATGTCCGAGTCTTAACAATCAGCCTGATTTTCAAATGTTTTCACATAGTTTTCTAAGTATGGACTTAGTTACTGGAGTTGTGACACAACGATTTGAGGTCATTGCTAACAAAATTGCACAGTTGTGGGAACACTTGCAAGACTGGAAGTGACTCAGGAGCCTGAACTAGTTGTTAAAATGCCCTCCTAGTAAAAGGAATAGACTGCAAAACCCATTACAGTTGCAACCTCTCGCTGGCAAATTGCAGCCTCATTAGTAATCTTGGCAAGATGACGGGGGTTTTACATTACTGATCCCCTTGTTAGCCCTCAAGTGTGCAACTGAAGCGCTCTTTTGGGAGCAGTTTGTGGAAGTGAATGTTGTAAATATATTTCCTTTATAGGCAAACAGATGCTCTCTGTCTTTGGAGCCATCAAACTCGTGCATTCACAAACACACAACTCACTTAAAAATAAATGGGAAGTGAAAGTAGTAGCTAAACCTGCCAAAAATGAAGATCTAATGATAATTGTAAGCACATAAATTTTGCTGCGTTTTCCCAGTGAGCCAAGACACATAAAGTAACATAAAGTAACTCCCTCTCCCCCAAAACTGTCTCTTCAGGGGTGTGGATGTTCCGTATAGTTTTTCTGTATGGCAAGGATGAGATACATATAAATATAGATAGATATAGATATATAAAATTGAAAAACATTAACAATGACATAGTGACTTGCAATGTACTCACAGTACTATAGGGCAATAGCAGTTGTTCTCAGACAGGTAGTAGGTGGTCCTGTTCAGGTACTCCACTATGACAAGAAATTTATATAATTAGGAATTGGTCTGACACAAGTGTCCCCAACCACTCCCACAGTGTCCCTCTCACCACAGTCTGGCCAGTAGCATGTGTGATGCATGTAGCAAAGGAGCAACATTACTTCTCAACTGTGTCTCAATTTTTCCCATAGGTTGTCTAAAGCAGGCTGGTTTTCCATTAAGTTGACCTGGGAAAGCTGTGGAGCATCCAGGCAGACTGCTTCCACATCAGTAGAGCACATTGGTAGGAGTTTAACACGTTTCCCAATAATTGCCCACAAATTCTTTATGAGGGACAAACAGTTTCACAAAACTTCTCAGACAATATTCCACCTGATTACAGAGCCTCAGGAAGGGTTTTTCTGCCAAGGAGAAAGAAATGTCACACCTTGAGGAGAGTTTGTCATGGGCTGTAAACAAGGTGTCCTTAGCCACACTGTTCAAAACTCTTTCTCCTCCGTGTTCTTCCTCTATTCATTAGGTACTGGCCCCTGTGTGGCTTCTGCTTTGAAAGAATTAATTATTCAAGCTGCCTACGTATCTCTTTTCAGCAAGAACTACCCCCATTGTGTTACAAGGACAAAAACCTTCCATAACAGCCAGGACAGATGGATGAAGCCTGGCAACACTTTTCAGAGGAGTGCCACACCTCTGTGTTATCAAACCTGGGTTTATTTGCAAACCTTGTTATCTTTGATAATTTAATTACAGTACTACTCTTGAGGATATTCTTGTTGTACAAAAACATCATCTTCAATTAATTTTTTAGTGTCTCATAATGACAAAAAAAACGGAAAACAGATGCAAACTAAAAGCTGAACAATCGAAAGAATACAAACTATGTCATTTAATAAAAATCTTGTTTAAGAAATGATTATATATCTCTTAGTGGTTTTTTAACATGTTGGGGATGGAAACACTGCTGTATTATTCAGCAAATACCCCTACTGGAATACTTTGTTCTTTCCATAGTGATACTGTATAAGCTGTGCTGTCTCAAGGGAATTGTAACGGTGCAGTGCTAAGATGCTGTGCTGAGATATTTGTGCCTTCATACTTCCTTTCCTGCAGGGCTTTCTGCCTCTAAAAAGATGTTTGAGTTGCTTTCCCCTGTTTCTCTCACTTCTTTGATCTGTTTGATCATTACAGTCTAACCTATTCTTAATTTCCTCTTGCTGGCCCATTTTGAAAGCCTTGTGTACGATTTCCAGTGGATAAAATTGCCATTGGGATGCCCTTTCTCTCCCTTTAGCATTGATCGTCATCAGTCATGAGCAGATGCTGGGGAGGCAGATGATCTTTCAAATGTAGCAAGGAAGACTAGGAGGAGAGTGCCTGGAGGCAGATTCAACCACTTAGAAGCATGTAGTCACACACCATGGTGTTAGCTTGCTTCAGGGAGGGAGGGGAGCGAGAGCTGAACATCAAAGTGCAATGGAAATGTAAAATCCTTAGTGCTGTGATTCCTCCTTTCATCTGTGCTTTTTCTCCTGGCGAGGTGTTGCAGGCAGTTCTGCTTTCTATGCTACTGAATAGACTCAGGCTTTGGTGAATGTAAATGGAGCTCCAGGATCAGTTTTTTTATCCTTTAGAAGTTCTAACACTCTAAAATTAATTTGAGATTGAATATTTTCAATCAGCAAAAGCAGGTACAAACAGTCTTTCTAGGACAAACAAGGCACAGGTATTCTTCAGGCTCAAGTTGCAACAAGATGGGGAAGAGCAGGAAAATTGGGAAGAATCCATCCTAGGGGACTCCATACGCCGGGTCAAGTCATATGCTGCTGCACGGTGGTGACACACCAGAAGCTTTGGTTCAGGATGCTGCCCCTCCTTTGGAGATCCTGTTTCATCCCAGCTGCAGGGCTGTCAAAGCACAGCCACATGGGGTCGGGGTGCCAGGGCCTCTCCCAAGGTCTGTGGCCAGACCTGGATCCCACAGGCACTGCCCACGCTGGGGCTGCCCCACACTGGCTGTGGGATCGAGTTGTATTCCCTGACCCCCTGTTGCTCGTGCTATTGCTTAGCTGCTCTGCTGCACTCCTCTGTCTTGTCTCTCGTGTTCCATTTGGCTTTCCCTGTACATTCAGTTACTAGAGAAAACATTGGCATCATTGTCTCCCTGTACAGCCCAAGCAACTGGTGCCTTCAGTTTGGGAAGTGCGAGCAATTCTGTAACACCTCTTTCAGTGCTCCCATAGACCGATGGTTATTGTACACGAGAGGTTGCAGTGAGAAAAAGAATGCTGCGTATGTAAAAAAACCCTGAAATGTAATATAGAAAGTATAATATAAAGTTAACACAGCAAGAACTCCAAACTGAAGGATATAGAGATCTTAAGGTCAATCTTTAAAATTTTGTCAAGAAATTCTAGAAATACTTATTAACTTAATTACTTGGAGCTATACCAACAGGCAGCCTAAAACAATAATGTTAACTTATTTCTGAAGCACTTGTTACTTTTGTGAATAGTCTTGAAATTTTTTTCCATATGTGGAGGCCCAGGCTGAATTAAGAAAGGAGAAGGGCTTCTGTAATGTGACATGCACAGTATCTGATGACCTGTGGTTCAACCTATTGAACAAACTGCTGCTGGCAAACATTTTGAGTAATCAGTTTTCCGTATGAGATTAAAGGGGAAAAAATATTTCTGCAATTTACAGATTACAGTGAGGCCTGAATAGACACTGTGTGAAAATACTTCTATGGTGGGTTGACCCTGGCTGGATGCCAGGTGCCCACCAAAGCCACTCTGTCTCTGCCCTGCTCAGCTGGACAGGGGAGAGAAAATACAATGAAAGGCTCTCAGGTCAAGATAAGGGTAAGGAGAGATCACTCACCGATTGCTGTCATGAGCAAAACAGACACAACTTGAGGAAATTAGCTTAATTTATTACCAATCAAATCAGAGTAGGATAATGAGAAATGAAACCCTTCTCTCCTTCTCTGGCTTAACTACTCATGAGTTCTCTCCCTCCTTCCCTTGGCTGCACAGGGTGGGTGGGGAATGGGGATTGTGGTCAGTCCATCACACCTAATCTCTGCTGCTCCTTCCTCCTCAGGGGGAGGACTCCCCACACGCTTGCCCTGCTTCAGCACGCACTTCCCAAGGGGTCACAGCATCCTTTGGGCATCCACCTGCTCTGACATGAGGTCCTCCTGGGGCTGCAGGTGGATCTCTGCTCCAACATGGACCTGCATGGGCTGCAGAGGCACAGCTGCCTCACCATGGTCTGACCATGGGCTGCAGGGGAATCTCTGCTCTGGCACCTGAAGCGCCTCATCCCCCCTTCCCTGGTGTCTGCAGGGCTGTTTGTCTCACATATCCTCACTCCTGTCTCCATCTGCAGAGGTTTTTTTCCGCCTCTGAAGTACCTTATCCCAGAGTCGCTGCCACCATTGCATGAGCTCAGCCTTGGCCAGTGGCTGGTCCATCTTGGGACCAGCTGGCATTGGCTCCATCAGACACAGGGGAAGCTTCTGGCAGCTTCTCAGAGAAGCCACCCCTCTAGCCTCCCCCACTACCAAAACTCTGCCGTGCAAACCCAATACAGTGTTAAACAAATTTGGCTACAGCTGTTGCATAAAATCAAACTCAAAAGTTACCATAGTTCATAGTGAGCAATGCTCAGTGATGTAGAATCAGTTAATTTGAATCAGTGTCCTCCCAAGAAGGGAATGTTCTTCAGCCTTGCTCATTTTGGAATATAATCTTTCTCTGATCTTTGAAGTGATGAAATGAAGGAGTCAATCACAGAGGCACAGAAATTAGAGCAATAAAAGAGCTATTAGACTGTAGAGCTCATTATTCCATCCCTAAAAGGCTACTCTGCAGTGCATTCTTGGGTACTTTGTCCAGTATACCTAAAAATCTAGGAGTATGGAAAGAATGAAGGAGACATACTACTGCACAGAAATGTCAGTCCTTTTCTCTCTGTTTTGATCCAGCTATAGGATGAAGCAAAGCAGTAATTGCTGCCATTATAGAGAACAAATCTATTTGCATTTCTACAGTGCTTCAGCTCTAGCTGTGAATGCCTAATCAGTCCTATTGCTGGAAAAATATTTTCCAGCCTCTTGTCAAATTTCTGTCTGATTGCAGTGCATTACTGCAAAGCCACTTTACTCCATCCATGTCCTGGCCCACATCACTAGAGGGCTGTGGTGAAAATTTTTGAAGCCAACACTGGTGTGTAAGAAACAATATAGCAATGTCTGTCAGTGGTTCAGTAAATGATCTTTCACCTCTGGTAGAATCCTGCCTAGCATAACACGCAATGGTATCTGTGTTTCTAGAACTGTAAAACTCTGAATAATGGGTGTATAAAGATCCCATTGCACACTTTTACAGGAATAGTGACATTTGCCCAATGTCTGTACTGGCTTTAGCCATAACAATCACACTGTGTTTCTCTCCCCCATCCTTCCCCAGCAGTGGTGCCTGCAGGCTGTGTTTCTCATTCCCTGCTGTACCTGCTTTATCACAGTGATAAGCACTATCGAGTGACTGCTACATTCTGATGCAAAGGTAACTGCGCAGGTGACATGCATTTGTAAATTTACCCTGAATCTGGAGGACTTGCACCTGCTCTTCTACTAATCAGCAGCTTTGTTCTACCTCCACAAACCCTGTGAATTTAAGGTCAGTTTAAGCTTAGTGCACAGTTCCCAGGTCTGATATAGCCGCTTTGTTTCCATCACCAGGCACAGAAGTGTTGTAACCTGGCCAGGTTAAAGATCCCTGCAGGAAAAGGAGGTGGCTGGAACAGCACAGAGCTGGCAACTGTCAAACTGTTTGTGTGAGCAATAGACATGCAAGTGGTGAGGACAGATCACTCACTACTCCTCAGTTCCACCCCTGCTCACACCTTGATATCCCATGGTTCAGCTGCAGGAGCCCTAATGTACCATGCAAAGGAAAAGTGTCATTCAATCAGCTATCACAGACTTTGGAGGAAGAAAAAATGAACAAAAAGTGTTACTTGCAATGAAATAATCAGCTTGTTCTTACAGAGGAAGTTGACTTTACTTTCTTCTTTTTTATTATCAGTTAATTTATGTTAGTAAATACTGTGTCTTACAAAGCCTTGTATCTCATGGATTTGGTTTATCAAAAAGCAAATGTGTATATGATTCATCTGACAGAATTGTTCATGCCTAGAAAAGAAAAAGCCACTCTTTCTCCAAGCTCTTCAAATACTGAAAGATCAATAAGACTACAAAACGTGACAAGGGATTGACAGTCATGCCCAGTGAGTAACAATGTAAGACCAAAGTTACTCGTGCAGTTATTCTGCATTTACACCCTATCGAGAGAAGTCAGTGCTGGGAGTGATATTCAAGCTGAGCAAGTGAAGAAAAGGAGACATAACAGTTTTTAGTGCTATTTTCAGCCCAATCCCACATGCTTGCCTTATTCACGCTTCTATTTAATTTGATAAGTAATGCACATGAGTTAGACAAAAATTATTTGTCTCATGGTTTGATGTTTTTACATACACATTTAAGAATTATATTCCCTGTAATCCTCTCTCACTATGTTAGAGCTGTTCCAAAGTTGAAATCTTTCACACAAATATCTCAATCTTTTCTCACCAAAATCATTCATATTTCATGTATTTACAAAGTAAATTTTCCCTGAGAAAGCAGCCAAAATCTCATAACAGCATTTCCATTTCATCAATTCATTCAACTCACCCAGGAAACATTTAAGGCCATTTTCCACTTAATCATTTCAACTAAATCTACAGTACTAGCTTTAGATTTTAAAGATTGCAAAACCTCATCCTGTAGAATTAGAAATTTTATTTGTTAAACAAGACACAACAATTATGAAAGACCCTGTAATGGGAACAGCATGTCCTGTAACTGGGCATGTGCAATCCTTAACATTTAGAGAAGTGCCCTTCATGAGATGCACTGAATCAATCTGTCCTAGGGGTCCTACTTCCACAAACTGTTCAGAAATGCTGTGGTAGAACTGTCTTTTATACACCCAACTTGTGCCTATGTAAGTCTTCTTCATCAGATCCTAGTGCTAGAAAAATAAAATACGTTTATTTAGAAGGTTGTTCTGCCCTCAGGGGAAAGGAAATGAAAATCTGGGCAGGGACTGAAGAAGATCCTGATACATCCATAGATTTATGCTGGAGGTTCAATCATATATCCTACAGAATCCTATAGGTTTATGGCCTAAACCCCAGAAGGAGTAACAAATAGCTGCTACACTCTGCCTTCTACCAGCAATAACTAACCAAATTTCCTGGCACTTCCTAAGCTTAAATGGGACCTGTCCTTGGCTGTTGTCAGTGAGGAGCGTGGGTTTAGGATAGAGCCACAGAACATATCCATACTGCTGTGTGCTTGGGCTTCCTGCAATGAGAACTAGAACAAAAGAAGAAAAAAAGAAGAATTCTACGCAGGGTTTTTACAGGGTTAAAGCTTGTGAGGATCTCACTGGTATGTCCAGATCTGACAGAAAGCAGCATGATGTACTCAGAATATCTAGTGCTTTCTTGGTAGTGGGGACAGGAGATTTTCATTGACCTTTTGGGCCAGTCACTGGCATAAACCACACCCTGAGGCTTCCTGAGGAGCAGGGACTGGAATAGAGAGGGACAAAGAAACACAAGTCGTCCCACTTGTATCTTGTGCCCAAAATCAGTCTTTCCCCATTCCCAGTGCTGCTCAGGTATAGTAACCAACTGTGCTGACTTTGCCATAGGTGTTTTGAGGCATCAGAGATAGAAAAGTCAAATCTGCACAACAAAAGTAAAATCTGCACAACATTCTCATCATCACAATTAGCCATAAGTAAAGAACTCTTTTAAAAGATACGCATTTGATGCATATTGTATAAAAAAATAAGAAAGCTACAATGAAGAAATAGCTATGTTCAATGGAGCAGAACCAACACCACTGTGTGAAAAAGCTGAATTAAGTATTTCTGTTCCTACTGACTCTGCAATTGTGTGATACAGTAACATAGCCTGGTGGGGAAGATGCAACTCTCACAAGAGGGCAGACTGGTAACTGCAGACTCCTCTACAGTACACTGATACTTGTCAAACATTATTACAACTTCAGAAGCCACAAACCTATTAAATAAGAGGGTTTTAAAATAAAAATAAAGAAGCACAATAGTGGGCTTCTCTGGGACCCCACTGCGATATTTAATGTATTAAAAATCATTTCTATTTAGCACATCAATTAAGGATAACTGTATAAGAAAGAGATAACCTGCTTGCCACAGGTTGTTTTGAAGCTCATGTCCTGCTGATTCATTCTGAATCATATCACCACAAATACTTTCACCCTGAGAAGTTTTTTATTGGCCTAGAAGGTTCCTATTTCTGAAAGTTTATCACAGTATTTTCATGTCACTTTAGACCTATCTGCATACCTGTCCTTCTGTTAATTATTTTTTTCCAACAAAAAAACCTCAATTTTCACTTGACCAATGAGCATCATTACACAATAATACTCTTATATCCCCAGTAACAGGAGCTAACCTGGACACAAGGAATTTTATCATTCTTCTTCTTCATCCCCGTTTGCCATAGCAAGGATGCTGTTTAAAAAAACCCTGAAACTTAATATGTTTTTAAAGGTTGGATGAGTTTCTTTTCCTGTCTACACACTTACAGAGATCCACACACTTTCAGAGGTCTAATTTTTGGATTTCAATTACTAAGGCACAAGACTGATCCATGTCCCAAGAGGTACCACACCCTAGTTTAGAAATGTGAAACTCAGGGTTGATATTCTGAAGCGTCCCTTATTTCTAGGGGAGATTGAACCAAGCCCAGGCAGGCTCCTGGAAACTCTCAAGACACAGCAAGGGCCCCCTCTGTCCTAAACACATTCAACTCTTTCATCAACCAATACATTTTATGTTTGAAAACTGCACTATAAATTAAATGTCCATCGAGGGTACCTGGCAATCTCCATTTACGGTACAGGTATGAATTCCTCTGTTCTTGAGCACTTGCATCTCTATTTGACTGAGCTAATCCAATAAAAATTCTAAAAGTTTCAAACATGTTTCTCTAGATTTCATTTCATGCCCTATTTTACATCAGGTTATTCTCTAATCTAATTTACATTATTCTGAAATTACAAACTGATCATAATTACCTTTTAATGGTAATACAAGCTCATTTAAAGGGAACATCAGGTGCTCCAGTGAAGACCTACTGTAGCAGTTCCTTGCAAATAAGATCATGGGGTTTATTTATTTTGATATGAAATAGTAAAAGAAAAGAAGTTAAATTCAATATTTACACTGTATTTTCAAATGAGGAGCAAAAATATTGCTGTTTCAGAATCTCACGGGGGAAGTTGTTCTGAAATTTAGATACTAGCTGAATTGTTCATGAGTTAGTTCAGTACAAATAATAACCAGAAGCATGAGTCTGTCTTCCACATAGATTGATGGAAGGTTACTATCCAGCAATGTTTCTATACTTGGAGAGGGAGATCAAAACATTACTGGTTCCTGCTTTCTTGACTCAAAATAGTTCTCTTCTGAATTTCTGCTGAATCAGATTTTTTTTTCCTTTTAATCCCTCAGATGTGTGAGGTTTGAAGTCTTTCCATAGACAGGTCTTTTATCCTAACATGCTCAGCTGTCCTGAACACTATTTCTGAAAGTAGGATTTTGCTGCTTCATGGAATTCTGAAGAAAACTCATATAGAAGTTTTTATGACACCTGGAATGTTCTTGAGGTTGAAAAGACAAAATGATCCTCATATATCCTTCTGTCCATATGATAATGAGGTGATACTCAGTGATATTAAAGGCTGGCACTTTTGAAGCTTCAAAGGTGAAGAAAACAAAGTTTTGTTCTTAGTCCATAGCTAATCTGTGACAATGCTATCAGATGTGGTTAAAGCCATGGGTTTAGCAAAGTCTTTCATAAAGTCAGACATTTATATGGATAATGAGATGGGATTAGGGGTCTTCACACTTCAGGATACAAAGTACCCGCTCAGCTGAGAACTAGATAAAATTCTCTTATTGAAGGTAATTTTATAATGGGCTGCAACAGGTTTTCTTGAATTTAAAAAACCTTTTAATATTTAGACCAGATTAAATTCTTCAGGATATTGACTTCTTTTAGGTAAAGAAAGAACCTTGCATATTATGATTGCTAGAATTATGATAATCACTGAAATACCTCATTGTTGAAGTGAATTCACTGGTGGCTGAATGAGACAATTAACTAGTGAAGCCAATTTACCCGACACTCTGACTTTGTGTTTTAATCCCTGTATGTGACAACAGCTGTGTAATCTGAGAACTCAGAGTTACTGACATTTAATTACAATGTTTTTAACTCCTGTAGATAATACAGACACTGTGTTATTTTCCTTCTGCAAACTGGGTATTTTCAGTCCTTCCTTTTTCATAATGAAAGCCTCTTGGTGTCACTAATATTTTTCTTAGAATTCCACTACCTTCTGTACAACAGTGGTTTAGGAATTTCTAAAACAATCATCATTATTGTATCTGGAAAATCTTATGTCTGATTATTTTAAATTCTATTTTTACCGTCAGGAGAATACCTGTCTCAAAATATATGTGTAAGACTGTCAGTAATTCATTATCTCTTTGAGATTCTCTCAATTTATAAGACTGAGTAAAGTAAATCTTGAGGTAATGTTTGAATCTTGCAGTGCAATAAAATATTAAGTGGCACTATGATTTGGACACAGTACAGTTGACAGTGTTTCATGGCTCATTTGCCCAAGTAATTATTAGATTTTACTCACAACTCAAACACCAAGTACAGCTTTTTCATTGCAGAGGTTCAGGTTTGTACGTATATAATGCATAATGGCTCTAATTTAAATGGAGATCAGGAACACAGGGATCCCAAAGCTGTGTTGTACTAATTAGAGAAATATTAAAAACACATTAAATAATACTGTGCAGTTGTGAGAGGTGCTAAATTGGTTTGTATGTCTTCAATGCAAAATGTTGTAAAACTACAGTACAGCAAAGGCTATCTGAAAGTTAATCTGAAAAAAGAGATTTGAAATTTTAAAAACAAACCAAAACAAACATGAAATATCATTTGAGACTTTTTTGAAACCCAAAAAAATCCCATGAAATACCAGTTCCCAGCAATGATTGGTAATCTCAACTAAGTTTTCAGCTCATGTATGTTTACACCTGACTCCCTTTTTTCCACTCTTCACTTAGTTTAGCTACACTGTTAGCATTTATCAGCAAAATCTACAATTGCACTTTGAAATTTTGAAGCTGGATAAAGCGTTTTTCACCTCTATATTTTAATAGATATTTCCCATGGTTGAATGTACTACAGAAGACTAACCAAAATTCATACCAACATGTAGCAATTCTTTACTTTCATGAGTACAAATCCATAGGAAGTTGTTTTTAATTAAGCAAAGGCTCAGACACTGGGGCATTCTGCACAGTCTCATTCAAACATGTCCTAATACACCAAGAACAAATATAGTTGGTCTTTCCTAAAGTGAAATGACGTGGGTTACTTGGGCATGGCAGCCTTGAGCTGGGGCAGAGATACAGCAAGGGGTGAGGATCCAGTGAGTGCTGTAACCTCTGCCCTTGCTTGGCTGACACGGGGCTGGCAGAGCAGCATCTTGCAGACATGCACTGTGCTGAAGTCAGCACTGGACACGTGTGCATGTGTTTCAGTAAGGACAGGCTCTCACTGTGGTTCTGAACCAATGAAGATGGGTTATAGAACTTAAGATAAATATTTTGAAGCCTGTTTCAGATCTCTTCACTGTTTCTGTTACCAGTGGCCCCCAAATTGACTGATACAGAAACCTGGGCTGGATTTTTTTTATTTACATTCAGTACCTGTTTTCTTGACTAAATAACTGAACAGCCATCACTTTCCCAAAACTCCAATACCACAGGACTATCTAACAAGCCAAGCTACCTATAGACCCATGGTTACCAGAACACAGCCTTTCTTACTCACATAACATACATCATATCTCTGAGGTGTAAAACGTGTTCCTCTCCATTTACCCTTCCCATCACAGCTTCTGATTGAAGAAGCAAAAAGATAATCTGTGACTACTGACAAAACGTTGGTGGCAGATCTTTTCCATTGCTCAGTGGGAAATGCCAAGCAAAAGCACTTTGCACCTCACCCCGTGCCCTCCCAGGAGCCCAGCTGTGCTCCCTGGAGCTGTTTGTCAGATCCACTGATGCTCAAGCTTTGTGTGTAGTTCTAATGCTCAGCTCCTGGGCAGTCACTGTACCCCAGGTGACTGGGTAAGCAGTGGGTTTTTTAAAGCCAGGTTCTTTTCTGATCTCTCAGTTATTTCTATGGCCAGAGGGGTTTTCTTCTTCTGTGATTTATATAGAATAACTTCAGGTAACTTCACTATCACTTTATTCTTACCTGACAAACTTCACTGACGTTTTCTCCTGCTTTGATTAGTTGGCAAATGAGTTTTTGAAGAAAAACCCATGATATTATCCTTCCTAGTGACAAAACTGATTTAAAAGATGACTAAAAGAAGGATGTAATACTACATAGAACACTCTGAAATAATGGATCACTGCAGCCAGGACATTTCATGTGAAGCATTTCATTGTATAGGAAAAGGTTATAAAAATATATTGATATAGTAGAAAGAGAAAGATCAAAATAAAGGAGTGGGTATTTAATTTTTATCTCTACTATTTATATTTTTCATCATGTATTTTAAATTTGGATAAGTGACTTTTTGTTTCTATTATGGTATCCGTCAATCACTATGTTACTTCATATATATTCTTGGCTTATTAATCTTGCTATTCCTTGAGAAAAGGAAGAAATGTGAAGGAAGAAATATTTTTTCATCTTTTGCTTGCATGATTACAATCTGTAACTATGTTCAACTGGCTTCCAGCTACAAGATAATCACGTCTAGATAAAGTAGGATTCTTTAGAGAGTTGGACTACGAGATGAAAAATTCTCTGCAGACTAGAAAACATATTTTGCAGAAAAGATTTAAATTACAAGTCTCTTTCATGCTACACAACATAACTGCACAAACACTTTAAATCAGGAATTATGCTTTTAAAACCTTTAACACAATAAAGACCCTTAGTGAGATTCAGCAGTGATAATGCAATGAACAGCAAAACTGAAAAAATACAACTGCTGATAAAATCCTCAGGCAGATGGGGCTGTCTGTACTGAGGATACGGGGTGTGTTGTACATCTTTGCTTAGCAGGCTTTCTTACATTCTAATTATGTCCCCTGCAGCTTTAAATTAAGAGTAGATTCTTTTAGAACTGGTAGGTTTTCCCATTTTAGCTTGCATGTGAGGATTCAGCTACTTATCAAAGAATCAGCATTCTATAAACCAACCTGCCCTGGTTTTGTGTGTAGCAATCAGTCTGTAAAGGCCTTAGGAGAGGGCTCTCTCTTTTTCCCCTCTACAAGTAAACAGCAGCTGGTTCAAGAATGTCCCAGTCCCAGAGTAACCTTCCTAGAGAGCAGCTTTATAAACAAATTCACTGGAAAAATCCAGCAGTTCCCAGAAAGCCAAGGTGCTTTCCTAAGTCCTTTCCTCAGTGCACGACAATAGAAGGTTATTAGCAGCAGAACTGTAGTAGTAAAAAAAGTGGACCCTTTACAAATGGAGATTCATCCTCCCTTTTTCACACCAGCAAGCTTCAAAATTCAGTCCAGCTTCAAAACTGTAAGGACAACCCAGTGCTCAGAATAATTAAAGCCTTGTGGAATTTTTGTTCTGGTTGTTCAGTCTCTGTTATTTACTTCAACTTTTGCCAGTCTACAGTTTATTTTGTGCCTTTGTGCTGAGGACTCGTGGTTTTCTTGCCGATTTCTACTGGAAATTATGGTAGTTAAAGTTCAGTTTCCCAGAAGAAGATTCTTACTTCAGCAACTCAAATATTTATATGATGTCTCCTCTACTGTGTAATGACAGCATTCTATGTAGAATTTTTGAGAGATGAGACACTTTGTAAGTTCCAGACTTGCATAATCTGGAAAATTCTGAATTCTCCTGTGTTTCATTACATTACTGCCTCTCTCTTTTCCTGTTGAAGTAGCAAAATACTTGCTCTAGCTTGATGAGCTCCTTCCCACATTTAAAAGAAATTTGTTTGGGTGTAGAAAATGTCAGGTCTCCTGCAGCAAAGCTCATCTGAGTTTTATTCTTCTGTTGTATTGCCTTATAATGTTCCAAATCCATGACCAAATCCATTATTCACAAATACAATTTGCAGCACTGAACCAACCTTAAGTCCAGCTGAGAAGTTTTCAGAACAGTTATGTTGTGTGGTACTGAATGATGTGTAATAGCACCACCATTTGGAGCTCAGGTATCCAGCTGAGATCAAACTTTTCAATATCATTACTAAATTTTACAGATAGTCAAGATTTATTTTTATTTATTATTTTAATTTTTTTTTAAAATGAGGAAGAAGAGTATCTCTGGTCAAAACTGCAAGCAGGTCTGGGCAATTATTTCTAAAAGGCATCCCCATGCTCACTTCCATTGCTGTGGCTTTTGAGACAATTGCAAATTGGGATAGCAGCACCACAGTCAGGTTTTGAAGGATTCATTCCTGAAAGCTGACAAATTAGTGCTGGAGATAAAAAGACTAAGTTCACTGCAGGGTCCTGAGTCTTTGTTCTTTGGCAATGGAGAGAAAGTGAACTCATCAATCAAGGAGAACCATAGCTGGATAAACAGTTTTAGGGCAATTGGTGGTGAACTGTTTGCTAGGCAGCTCCTGTAAATACAGATACTCAGGGACCACTGGGGAATGCTGTGGAGACTTATCTGCTGCCCTCCTAGTGGAATACAGTAAGACTGGTAAAGTATTTGAAAGCAATTTGTAATCAACTCTCAGACTGTTGGGTAAGTAACACTTCCTATGTCCCTCAGATCTTCTGCATTTTTGCAGCTTTGGTAACACCTTAGGAGTGTAGCTGAGGGCAAAACATAGCTCAGTATGTGCATGTGTGGAGCCCTGCTTAAATGGTTGGTTTAAAGTCCATAGTTAGAAGAGCCCAGTTGTCAATTTATGTGTTGTATTTATGGAAAAGGGATGGAATGCAATTGGGTTTATTATTAACTAGATTGGAAACATAAAATTGTGAAAATCTACAACAGGTTCTAACAACAACTGAATCTCTTTTTTTCGAGGTATTTCAAGATTCTTACTAGACTTCACATCTCAGATAGCATTGCCTGGTTATATAAACCAGTGATAACATTTCCTGTGAAACTGGTGAGGATGTAGCAGTGCATTTTGAAGTGTGACTTTGTTGCCTCACTGTCACTGTGAGTTGTTAAATATGTCTCATTTGGAGACCTTATCTGGAACTTTGAGTACAGCTAACATTTAAAAGCTCATAGAATAAAACTAATCATTTAGAAATATTAGAGCAAGCCACAGAGCTGATAGTGGAACTGCCTTTGTTTAAATGTTCTTCAATATTAGACAAATTAGTCTTAATAATGTCTTCTTACATTTACATTATCTTTCCTTTTGAAAAATAAACAGCTCAAACCATTGTCCTCTGCTACCAGCAGATGACAATTATTCAGAAAAGCCTTTGCTTTGGAATTGCCTCTGGTGTTTCAATACAATATTTGACAGTTGAACAGGAAATAAAATTTTTACATGATAACTGTTTATGTTCAGTATTCGTGTGATAAGTTTACTGAAAAGAAGCTAAAGAAAATAAGAACCTGTTTAATACTGTAAATTGAGCATAAGTGTCAAATGCTCTGTCTGAATGCCTGTCTTATCTTTCCTCTGACAGGTTGATAATGTATGGCTTTGTGAAGGCCATGGTACACATGGGCCAGTTAAAGCAATGGGAATTCCACTTCACTGACTGTTTATTTTTTGGATCACTGATGTCTGCCACAGATCCAGGTAACCATTTAAATAAATTGCTTTTTCAAAAGTCAGAAGAGTAAATAAGAACATCACAATTGTAAGTCCCATAGAAATGTTTTCTTCCAATAGCTGTTAAATGTCTGATATTCTGATAATCACAAGTCAAATCAGCTCCAGAGATCCCTTGTGTTTGTTTCAGTGACTAGTTTACCTAGGTTTAGCTCACAGACTTCATAATTGGAGTTGCTGGAAAGACTGGAAAAATGTCCTCTGATCTCCAGGACACCTCCCTGCTGATTGCTGTGAGAACTGCTGTAACCTGGGGCCTCACAGTTAGAAATCTCCACATCACATCCATGTGTGATCTAACCCAGCTTAAAGATACGGGGAACGAAGCTTTCAGATTTGGCCACATGAATACTGTTTATAAGGCATCAGTTACACTTTGAATGCAGTGCTCATATAAATACAACTCTAAAAAATCCCACACCAACAGATTGACTTGAATTTGGAGACATGAGATTTAAAGCCTGAAGTTGCAGTAAATAGCAAAGTCTGGGAAGCAGACTCAGAAGCAGACTCAGTGAGTTTTGGAATCCCAGAAGTACAGAATTTCTTACATTTGAAGGGATGTCTGGGGGTCTTCTAGTCCATCCTTCTAATCAAAACAGGGCTTATCTCAAAGTAAGCCTAGGTTTCGTAGATTTTTCCAGGTTTTGTTATGTTGAAAATGTTAATAAGAGTACTCTGATATTGAAAGGAAGGTATTGCTATTTGCACCTGTAACAGTGAAGGGCAAGGTGAAAAAAGGATTTTTTAATATGTTGTCTGCTGAGACAAAATACAAATTTTGCAAGGGTATGTTGGAATTTTTCAAAATGTTCAGCTGAGCTGTTACAGGCAATGTAACAGAAAACATTTTGTCATGCACATTAGTGTCAACTACCCTTGAGAAACTTCTCTGAGAAACTTAGGAATAAAGCTTTCAAATCCCTGGCTTTGAAAAGAAATGAGAAAAAGCCATTTGTTCTACAATTTTTTTCCATTCTCTAAATGATCTCTCAATATTTAACAAGATACTTTTGGCTTGTGATTTATCGTTCTGATGGCTTAAAAATATGGTCTAAAACAATTTATTTCCACAAAAGCAGTTGTTGCAAGATTGCTGTAAAAGCTGCATCAAGTTGTTATTCTCAAATTAATCCAAGCATCCAATATGCTGCCACTTATCACCCAGCTACATTATTAAGATTCAGCTCAGATTGGAGCCTATCCTCAGAGCAAGAGAAAAACACAGAAACTGAAAGCACAAGGGAAACCTTGGAAAATAAACTGCTTATGGAATAAAAAGGGTGCTTACAATTTCTAAGTATGTTTCTTGATGGTGCCATGAATAGGTTTTTGCAGTTGACTTGGTTTCTTTTCCCATTTTCCAGTCCAATACTATTTAGTTTCACAAATTAACATGTTGACTTATGAGGAGTAATGTATAAGACAAATGCACTGATTTTGATTAGAATGGTACTAAATCACCACTGATTAATCTGAAACAACCATGAAATAAAAAAAGAAAACAAAACAGAAGCTCCTCTTAGACTGTAAGGAATAAGAAGTGAAAAGGATTTCTTTTCCTAGATTTTTAAATAGGCTTAAAAATCTAATGCTGCAGTTGAGAAAACTGCTTTTAGTGTGACAAACTGTCATTAATTAATATTGTTTGCAATTACTCCTTACTTATATAGTGTCTGCTCATGTCCAAGAGGTTTTTTAATGTTCAGTCTTGCTCCCTCTGTTATCTACTCACAATATTCTAAGTTGTTCCATGTGTTCACTAACCTTATCCATAAATTTCAACCACTCAAAGACTTAGAGAATTTTGAATTAAGTTTGTCATTAATTAAATGGTGGAGACTGCTGAAAATATTTCATTGTGTTGCAGGATCTGCTAATGAATTATAATCTCAAGCCATGTAAAGAGCTCACTGGCATTCCAGAAGTTAAAGCTAAAATTTTGTGCCATGGAGGACTGATATGTATTAGAGCATAAAATAATCAGTCTAATGATTTTATATGTGATAACTAGGTTTTGATTTTGTTTTCTTAAAGAAATCTTTGGTAAAATGTCAGCATTATAGAAGTAGGCTAGAACAATAAATTAGTGTCTTAAGATGAAAAAATAAATTCCTGTCAGATTTCCTACATGATTTTCATTTAATTTTTTACTGTGTAGGATTATTAACTCATTTTAAAAAGAGATTTAATTTCCCTTGGCTGTTGGAAGCAATTAAGCCTCAAAATATGCTAAAACTGATCAGTTGACAGAAGTTGGTTTGATTGAGTTCTGTATTTGTAATTGTAAAGATGACTGGTAGATGTTTACATGATAAATAAAGACTTTTACTAGCAGGGCAGTGAACAAATGTCTGCCAGTTACAGTTGCCAATACTGTTAAGAAGAACAAAAAAATATCATAGCAGTCTGTAGGTTTTAGTTTTGAAAGTTATCTGAAGATTATTAATCTAGATATTTTTGCATAAAAATAATTCAGGTGAGTTGCTCTTACATGCTGTGTGTTCCTTTATAGAGAAAACTAGCTCTTGAACTAAGATTAAGAAATTAATTTGAGACTGGATATACTTGGGACTGTGTTTTGCATTATAGACTGTGATCCCTAAACATCAGTGATGCTTTGGGATACCTCAAAAGAACTTTCATGTCTCTAGACAGGAAAGTTAGAAACTTCACGGACAAAAGAAAGTTACTTTCAACTAAATAATTCGTTTTACAGAGAATACCTCCTTTCAATAATTTATTATTTTCAGCAGGAAAAGTTTGTTATTTTAAGACTTCAGGTGAGAGATTTAATTTAAAGAAACAGAATTCTAAAATTCCCAAATTATCACTTCCTCAATCTTTGATTTAAACATGACCAGTATTTACATTTTTCTTTCTTCTGATCAATCTTGTTCTTTCATCTGTGTCAAACAGCACAGATTTCTCTTTTGCTGTAGAAAGGGTTTCCTCGTGTTAGTATTGCATTTTGATTTCTAATGGAACCTGACTCTGGGAGTGTTTTGCTGTGATCCCCTCAAAGGGGATGGAGCAGTTCCTTCCTGCATCCTCGTGCACATGTCACTCATCAAAAGCAGCAGGGAGAGTGTGGCAGAGGTGCTGCCGTGGGCGTGGAGCCCCCAGCGCTTGGCCCCTGAGCAACAGAGACCTGGCAAATGAAACCCTCTGCCGGGCGAGCACAGCCCGGGTGTTCTGCCAGCGGCTGTGCTGTGCTGGGAAGGCAGGTCAGCAACGAGCCCCAGCAATCGGCTGCTCCAGGGCGCCAGTGCTTGTAGCAAATGAAGGGACAGAACAAAACGGGCACGTGAATGTAAAGGTCTGAGCTCTGCCTCAGCCACCAAAAATAACCCAACAGTGCGACTGGCACATTGTCTTGGCTGCTGCCATTAACACGTTCTGTGCAATGACCTTCCCATCCAGACACATCTCATGTGTCTTTGGCACTTCCTTTTTCTTTTTCACTTTTGACATTTCAAGTGTAGAAAACAGCTTTACCTTACAAGGGTTTGCTGGAGCACGGCTATTTCTGAGCTATATGAAC
The DNA here is from genome assembly GCF_001715985.3 of Manacus vitellinus. Lineage (NCBI taxonomy): Eukaryota > Metazoa > Chordata > Aves > Passeriformes > Pipridae > Manacus > Manacus vitellinus. Next base: position 8,321,606 of record NW_021940207.1, read on the forward strand.
TCCCTTACCTTTGGTCACACTGATAATCACAAGGCTCTTCCCTATTTGGAGTTACTATGGTTACAGCTGAACTGGAGCTGTGGGTTGCACTGCTCTTGTTATTGATAAAATTGGATATTTATCAGAAAGAGCAGTTTCTGTTTCTCATAAAATCAAAGGATTTCATATTAAGAAGCATAATGTACAAATACAACAACATAGTACATTTCATATACTGGTTATGTAAGACTTTATAAATGTGGTTTTAATTAAAATATTTGTATGCTTTCTTCTTTTTCACCACTGAACTAATTGTGAGTGGTGTGACTGCTTAATAGGGAAAGAAGACTATAACTTAAATTGAAATCTTTATTTTTAGACCCAGTCAATAGGAAATATAAGTTAAATTTCTCTCATCTTATTTTCTTCCTGTTTGACACTGCCCTCCTAAAAGAATTTATGCCCATGAGAAAGATATTAATAGTTCTAGTCAGAGGATCGAGGTACAATAATACCAGTACTTTATATAATGGTCTCATTTATTTTCTGGGTTTCCTTATTCTTTTTAAACATAACAGCAAAGTAGCATTGGATACAGTTAGTTCAGGGATTGTTGTAGTTTGCTGATATTTCAGTTGCAAATACTTTTTACAGGGACCAATAACAAGCCGATTTGTTTCTACATATGTCAAAAGTTACCTTTCACAAACCAGCTCCACAGACACTTGTTATGACTTGGGTACAACTGAAAGCATGCTAAGCTTATCATCTAGCAGATGTTCCCTAAAGCCATGAAGTTAAGGAAGAAATGAATCAGATTTCTGCTGGCACAAGTACTGTGAAAATCTTAAATGCTTCACTATTTCCTGCTTCCCATGTCTGAATATTTGAGTGAAGGTCACAACTCTTTCTGAGTCAGCAGCTCTCATACACGTTATTTCCACTGGCGTCAGTTTTCTACTGCCACAAAAGGTGTTTGTGCTCCCCCAATTACCTGTCCCTTTAGCCATCAAGTTCTTTACCTGTCTTTATCCCTGTCCTCATATACTTACACTGAAATAAGAGATGAAGAGGTGTTGTGTACTTTAACGAAAAGTAGTTTGGTGTCTTTATAATACATATTGTATCTATTGAATTGTGCAAGTCTTTGAGTAGTTTCCACACAAAACCCAAGTTGTACTTACTGTTCCTCAAAGTGCCTTCAGAAAGCCAGGGAGGCCGTGCTAACTGCAATGCAGCGTCTATGGTCTTTGCTTAAAGTTCTCACAGATTAGACATGTCATTGTGATATATGATTATTTTAAAATTAATTCCCTTGAGTTTAAAGTCAATCATCAGACAAAACACGATGTGTCTACTTTGGACTTGATGACTATTCCTAGGGTGTGATTCTATCCAGAGAGCAATTTAAATTAACTTTCTTCCGTAGCAGAATGTCATGTCCCTTTTATCATGTCTGTTCTGACCTATACCCATAGATTCTCATAATTAATGAAGGCAAATGTGATCTGGGGGAAGTGACTACATGCTGGTTGTCAAAACAAGGTGCAAATGTTTTCTTGAGCTCTTAAACAGGGTGGGTGTGCCAAAGATTCTGCAGTTCTCTGTTGTTATGCAGATACTATTTACAATGTTCATTAATGAGTTGGCTAATGCAACAGAGGGGGCTTCTTCAATGTATAATATTATGTATAAAGGAGATTGCAAACACTTTGAAAAATGTGATTAGAACTCAATATGATTCCTGCAATGATTTAAAATCAAGAAGGATAAATGCTTCACTTAGACAAAATCAACCTCATAGATAGCAGACAAGAAGTGAGCATTCACTTATGAGAAGGATTTCAGGTTTACAACCTGAAAATGAGTCATAAGTACCAATACATAGCAAAAACAAAAGGAAAATAGGATTTATTAACATGTTCTACAGCATCTTTTCATTCTATTTCTTGACAGCAAATGTCAACTACAATACTGGTGTCTGGTTTTGGGCACTGTATTTCAGGGAAGATATGCACAGATTAGAAAGCAAGAAAACCTTACTAAAGGGAGGAGATTGAAAGTGAGTCAGTTTAGGGAGGAGATGTCTGAAATGAGTCTTTGAATAGGCAAAATGTTGCTGGAAAGAAAAACTGAATAAATGTGACAAATTATCTGTGTCTCATGAGGCTGGGAATGGAAATTACAGACTTGAAGAGCAGGAGGGGAGATTTAGGTTAGACATCATTCAGAAATAACTGCATTTATAAATTGTATGAATACTGAAGAGTAAGTTACTTTCCCTTGGGATTTGTGGAACCAGCATCACTTCAGTTCCTTAAAAACAGATCAGAAAAATATCTGTCAGCAGCGATATGGCTGAAGTTTGCTGTGTCTTGGGCCAGACAAACATAGGGACAAAGCAGAGACCAGAATCCTTGGGTCAGGGACAGGTAGTTCTGTAAAGAAGATCCTATAACCTCCACTGGAAACGAGAAAACATTTGAAATAGAAGATACTTTCTGAAAACTGGGTGAACTGGGCATTCAATGCATTATTGTGTCACTTGCTTTATTATTTTGCTTTCATTTGAAAAGATTTGAAGTCATATTTTTGGGGTAGGGTTGAGAAAGAAAACAAAAGAAATCTGTTTACTTAGGAGGAAAGAAGAAGGAGAGGAATGTGTAGGCATCTGTCTAATTGGGTTGGCCTGCTACATGTACACACCGACAGGACTTTGGACTTTACTGCTTTCTTTTCCTTCTATCATTACCACAGGGACTATTAATGAGAGTCCAAACTAATTAGCCAGTAAACAAAAGCTAGAAGTGGCAAATAGTTTTAGAAAACAAGTCTGTTGTTATGGCAATGACATCAAAGAACAGGGCACTAAACTGGGTCCACATTTAGCACATTAAGTCAGCATTGCTAATCAGGAAAAAACCTGAATATAGATGTTGGTGAACCAAGAAAATATCGTTTGTCAATAAAACTCCTTCCTACACCTTTGAGCTATTCTGGGGAAAGAACTCTTTTCCTAGTTTAAATTATAGCTGCAGTGGGAGTAGATGGGTGAGGTTACCAGGATGGTTAAATATAACTAGCTAATTTAAATATAGCTATATCAGCAAATGTTCAGCTACACACATCCCCTAAATTGTCTTCTGTAGGATAACACTTCCAAAATTCTTCAAAGATAACACATCAACAGAGATCACTTTGACATAAAATCTCACAGGAGAACTGAGAATCTATTTTGGGTTTATAAACAGATTTTTAGATTACACAGATATTTAAATGTCATTTAGAAAATCTAAGGAGTAATGATCTCAAAGTTCCAAGAAATATTATTAAGACAAAACGTCATTAGCTGTTCATGTTTTTCTGTGATTTATCAGCAGTCATGTGAATGTAAAAGCATATAATTGTCATATCTAAAATGTCAGAGGTGAACATGGCATCCCAGAGGCACTCCTAAACTTTGGGATTCCTGGACCTTGAGGACTGAGTCATTTGCACAATTATGTACTAGAATGAGCGCCAGTGAAGCAGTGAGTTATCATGTAATTGGGGGCCTTTACATTAAATTCTGTTTGAAAAGAGAAAGCTCTGCTTCACCCATGCAAAGATAAAATAAAACCAACACAGAACATAAACAGTCTTCTTCAGTTGGAGATTACTGTGAGAAATAAAGAATCGGTTTTATCATTATGAAGTGCAAGGTAGATCTTGGGAAGGACTGTGATACCCTGTTTGCAGGTAAGAAAACTGAGGCATAAAACAGATAAGGCATAAGTTAATAACTGTAGGACCTTATTTCCTGAATATGAGCCAAGTGTCTAAATGCCCCTGAGGATGTTTGTCTAAATGTTTTGCCCAACTTCAATTTAAATTCAACACACTCTATTCTTTTTCTACTACACTGGTAAACTAAAAATCAAATAGAGGATATAACTCATGAAGGAGGAAGGAACGTTAGTTAATGATATTCTGAGGGCAAAGGGTTACAGGTGTCAGATATCCTGATCTGGACCAGAAGGCTGCATGACCACAGATATGCTAATCCAAGGGGAAAGTGGTTCAGGACAGGGTAAGTTATTATGCATATTCTTCAGTGAACAAGCATAATAGATGGATAAGTGTTATTAAATCCTTCTTAAAACAGGTAAACCACTACTCATTACACATGAAGTCCATGGAAAAGCCTATCTTTTCATCACCCTTGTTTTTTCTGTAGTCACAAGATCACAGTCCCTTATGCACAGTGAAACATGCTGGGACATTTTCATATATGCATGATTCTCTGTGTGAGAGGGAAAGTGTCTTCCTAACTCAGCTGAAACACCAAAACTCATAGACCTAATGGATTTAAGGATCTTATATACTTCAGTTGATCCCTTATAACTTATTATTAACCACTTAGGCAATAAATAGGACTAGACTTCTCAAAACTCATATTCTAATATTGCTTTATTTCTTGAACTGCCAGAGCAACACGAAAATAAGAACTCACTTTGCTTTGTTTCCATACAGTGACAGTTCTTGCTATTTTCCATGAGCTGCATGTGGATACAGATTTATACACGCTCCTGTTTGGAGAGAGTGTCCTAAATGATGCTGTGGCTATAGTGCTGACACAGTAAGTACACCCACCTCCATTCTTTACTTGGTGAGATAATTACAGGCTTTAGTAGCTGATGTAATTCTCATTGATATAGTTTGTGCAAGTATAGATAGAGCATTTGAAGATTTTGTTACAGAGAAGTAGTTTTGGAATTGTTCTTGGTTTGTTAAACACTAGAATTTCAATATTGTTAATGGTAACTGCATATCCAGAATGCAGTTTTTACTTTATATTCTTCAACCTAAAAAGCAGTCTATTCTGTAAAATTTGTAAAATTAATTCAATATTATTTCTTTCTCATCTAAACAAGGTATCTTGAAAAAATAATGCAGAATGAGCACCTGGGATATAGGGCAACTGTAAAATTGGAGACAGGTTCTTTTTGTTTTTTGCAATCTTTTATTTTCTAAGATTAAAACCAAAAAGTGGTACACAGTAGCTCAGTTTATCTACTCTTGCCTATTGAATCTGACAGAGCTTCAGCTGATAATATTATCTTGAATTTATATATAGCTTTTTTATTCTCAGGAATCCTCAAACAGATCACAAATGATGGGCCAAAATCACACAAGTATGTGCTGTTCTAAAAACACAGATGCTAAGTACATGATTAACAGAATCTCAACTCCACTCTACATGTATTATATGCTTCCTGAAGCTTTGCTAGAAAAACAAATAATCCTCTCAGATATAAGAGTAACAGAATTGCAAAATCAAGTTCAATTCTCCAGGATGCTTGAAGATGCTTCACAGTAAGCCTCAATTCAGTGCCACCTTTCTCCTTACAACATGGTTCCTTGAACTAGGATTTATTCTATCCTTCAGAAAAAAAGACTTTTACAGATTTTACAGTCGTTAAAAAACTGAGATTTATATTTTTGTCTGAAACTCCATGCAGTTTCACTTATAATAGTTGAATTGCAAAAAAAAACAAACCCAAACTCGTTTCAAAATACAAAAAAAAAAGTATTCTTATTTAATTTATCATTCTCCAGTTATCAGTCTAGTTGCATTCACCCACACTAAACTCCTCATATTGTTTTCAGAGCAAGAGTAGTATTTTCAAACACTGTCAAGTGTCTGAGCACAGCATTTCATGATTAGATACAGCATGGCTGTCACATCCAGTGACTGGGGCTGGAATGTGTCACTTAGAAGAGCATCTGGTACATCAGCAAATAAAATGCTCAGAAGGAAAACTAATCAAAGACAAGACAACTGGGTAGAGAGAGCAGACAGAAAAGCATTAAAGCAGCTATTAGAATCAGAAAGAAGCATGTAGGTGACAGTAAGTCTGGGATCTTTTTCCTCTCCCTTGGTGTTGTTTAATAGAGGCCTAGACATTTACAGCTCATTTAGACTCTTCACCTGTTACTGCAAGATTCCTGGGCTGAGGAACTGTAAGGCTACAAGCAACTCAAGGGCACCCAGAATGTTTTAAGTATCTCTATTTTTCAGTCACTGTGATGCCAAAGCACACAGATCCCTTCAAAGGCACAACTCAACTGCAAAACAAATCTAGAAAGACAAGAACTATCAGATAGAACATGATCCATGAGTTTCTAAACTCTGCTCTTCACAGTACTCAAGTCTAGGTTTTGAATCTCAGCCTAACTCCTTTTCGTGTTTTCTTTGCTGTACATGGGAGATTACAAATCTTTACTATACAATCTCTTGTCACTGGAAAACTAATGTTTTGGGGTTTTTTTATATTCAGTGTGACTGATAGTTTGATTTCTAGAGACATTTTTAGCGACTGAAGAGAATATATGGCATCATCAGTTTCACAATTCATGACTCTCTGGCTTAAATAATCAGCTTCTGCAGAAATACAATGTTTCTGAAACCTAATATGATCTTCCCGTTGCCATTTAAGTAAAGATATACTGTTAATAATGTCAGCTTCAGGTCATTAACACCGCACTAAACCAATCTGAGTTTAAATGAAGAATATTATTTTTCTATGACTGTGAAAGATCAGCTATTTTTTTTCCCTGTAACCCATACCATTCTTGTGTGCAAACACAACATGTTCATAATTACAGTAATAGAGGTCTATTTAAAAAGGTGTGAGAATAATGTTTACAAATCTGCAAAAGCAATAATGAGTGGCTTAGTACACTACATAATGGTAAACAGAAAATAGAACAAGAAAATACACAGTGTCTTTCATTATCTAACAGAAAAGACAAGATAATGTCTGCAGGAGTGACTCACTGCAGGAAAGGCAGGGAGAGAAAAGAGGGAAGGCCCTTCTGGCTGGCTGTGGCAATTGGACAAGGTGAAGGTGGTGTGGCTGACTGCCAACAAGGGTTTAGATTGATCTCTCTCCTTTCCTTCAGCTTCTCCCTCCAACCACTATTCTTCCTCCGCTGTTTATCATTTAGTTTAAGAAGGACAGCAGCAGGACCAGCTACTCCTACATTTTTCTTCTGGATTTAGTAAGTCACAGGAGCTCTGTGTTGCTGCAGCAGTAAGTACAGACACTGTGGCCAATTGCCCTCAGAAAATACTGATCAAGGACACAAATCTTCCAGGCCAGTTTAGCGACTCTCCTCTGGCCATCCTGCCACACCAAACACCTGGGTGTTTGTGATAATTGCAAGATTTCATTTATACTGTGCTATTTTAAGATAATCCATGCAGGAGGGATCACTGTGACTCGAATAGACAGCAGTGGCTGCAGGAAGGCTGGCAAGCTGTTGTGCATCTGGGAGAGCTCACACACACAAGGGCCTCTGGGAGCAAGGGCACTGTAGATGTGACAAGAATTTTCTCCTATAAAAGTAACTTGCAGAGTTGCTTACAACTTTTCATTATTAGGATAAAAGTCTCACTTTAATAAAAAGTTTTTGACAATTCTCACAGAAAAATAAATATTTTGGAAGAAAACAAGTATTTAAATTATTAAAAATTAGTAATTTATGAGCCTGGTTTAGATCAAGGATTCAAGATATTTAAGAAAAATAATAACAGAACCTTGCAAGACAACACTTACTAGATTACTAAACATGTCTGCTTTTAGGCAGAAAAACCTGTATGATTAATTATGCCACAAATATTTCCCACATCCTTTGTTTTTCAGAAAATTAACTTGTCACTTGTGTCCACTTTCTATGTCTATTCACAGTAGAAACTTTATATGTAGAATTATTTTATACATACTAACATTAAAACAAATAAATAAAACATAATCTTTATGATTACAGATTGTTTCACTATTTAGAATTTCATTTTAGACAACAGATTATGGGAATCTTTTAATAAAAGGTTGATCATATCTTCATATATTTATTATATTTTACCATATCTTTATTACAATTTTAAAGAAATCATTCTCAGTTCTTCAGATATACACCAAGAACTAGTAGTACCTTATGCAAGTTAATATTGTGTTCAAACCAGCCTTTCCTGGCAGAAAGTCTCCTGGAAGCTTGTATGGGGCTTTCTAAAATAACACGGCAAAGGTAACTGAGACAACTGTATTGAAAAACAATATTCACTTCCAGGGGAAATAACTTAGAAACCAGAGTTCAGCTCAGTGTGTGCTGAGCACCCTCTAAGGTTATATCTTGTCAGACAGTGATCTTTATAATTATCTTAGGAAGACAGGAGAATTCCTTCTGACACACTGGTGATTCTTACTGGTAGGCACAGTCATCATATTACTAATTTCAGTACAGTTTAGATCTCTTCAAAATATAAGGAACTCTTGATGTAATGGACCTCAAATAAAAAATTAATAAAACCTTTAAACCTTTCTGAGTTTAGGTCTCTGTTTATGTGTATTGTTATTACTTCAGTGGGTTTAGTGCTGTTACTATGCCATTGAATTTGAAGGTACTTTACACAGGAGGCAAATGTAATCAGAGATTGAAGAAACGGATATTTGACAAACATCAAATATAATTGCAAATATTCAGTCTATGTTTTATGTTGTCATTGGCCCAGTGAGGTGACTGTCCATTATCTGCAAGTGTTACTTTCCTAGTTTTCACAATTTCTAATTGTTATTCTTTGTGTATTATATATTAAAATCAGTAGTTCTATAAAGGACACAAAAAGATACTACGACTATGCTGTTGAATAATTAAGTTGGGAGCTGGGACTTGAGGGAAATAATATTGGCTTTGAAAGCTATGATGGGTGTCTCCTTGATGCTTATCTCAGTAGATCTGAAGCTCCCTTTATGATTATATTATGCTTTTTTCTTTTGTCATGGACTGTCTCTAATTTGGATCCTTTACCCTTTCATTTTTGGAGCATTGTTCTGTATAGACTTTGCTACACTTTGATCCCTGGGCACATTGAATAAGAAATATTGCAGAGGAAAGATAGCTGAATGTTCTCATATCATATTTTTCCCTCAAACTGCTGTTATAGTCAGAAAGTGGCCTTTAAAAGTGACATTGTGTGCTTCCGTATGTATATCTCAAAACCTTTTTTATCATGTGTACCAATTGAGAAACAAAGACTTTGTTTCAGTTCCCTCCCCACCTGTGGGTAAGTGGGAGTTTGTTCGGTCTAAGAACACGGTGAATTCTGTCAGCCTGAATCCCAAACCTCGTGCTGAGGCACTGTTAGCAAATAGCAGAAAAATATGACTGCATCAGTATGGAGCAATCACATATTAAAAAAAGAACTTTTGTTTCTCTGTTGCCCTTGTATTTTTAACCATTTTTTTAAACCCTGCATTCATGCAATTTCTTAGCGTCTTTTAATGTTTTATCTCAGCCACTGGAGTGAAAAAGAAACTCATTTAAGTTCTATTTAGTTCCAACATATATCTGAGCGTAGACATTATTCACACGTCCTAGGCATATCAGTACGTAAGAAATAGTGTAAAAAAACACTTCTAAGTGGGCCCTTATGTGCCCACAGTTTAAAGTTTCAGTGTACCTACACATAAAGCTTTTCAGTCTAGGTAACTGGTTTTCAAAAGTATAAAAGCCTCATTCCTTGCCAAGTACTGTACAAAGCTGCACAGAGCAACACTTGTAGCCAAGGAAGGAAAGAAGAAAATAGAAGCACCTGTGCCATTAAGCACATGACAAAAAGGTAAAAAGTATCAACACATGCAACACTTTCCTGCTCAAAGAAAATAGATTTCTAAGTGTTGCAAGAGGTGGTGAAATGGAGATGAAAGAGAAAGTAGGAAAAAGAGCTGGTGAAAGCAACAAATGGATATTGTGAAAGCACGGCTAGGAAAAAGATGCAAGAGTGAGAAAAGACAAGACATGGTGAGAAACAAAGATAAGGCACACTGTGTAACTACAGATCATGACAGTGATACATAAACCTGTAGCTAGGACTCCTTGGAGGGAAGAAAAGCTTGTTTACTCATAGGGATGCAGAGAAAAACCTGATTATTTTTCTCTGATGCAATTTTGCGGTTTAATCTTGATTTCTTGTAAATATCTATGTTGAAATCCTTAAGCAGAACATCAAAATCTGCTCCTGAACTGTAAAGAAACTGGCAACAGAATAGGAGTTAGGACAGCCAGTTCTAAAGAGTGATAGGCTGCAATCAAGTAGTGAGTCTGAATTTAGAAAAGGAATGAGATTCTACCAGAAATACAAGGGGTTGCCCCCAGACCTTTTCTTTGTAGCTGTCTTTATGTTAACTAGTTTGGCAGACCTGCAGGAACTGAGGCCTGTATGAGCTCAGTTTGAGCAGTGGCAAGCTTAGATAGGGGTTGCCTTTGCAAAATCCAACCTAGAAATCACAGCTCAAAGTGAGACCAGCACTGGAACCCAACCAGGCATAGGGAGAGTTGTTCCATGGTACTGACTGGCATGACCTTGAATCTTTACCAAAGATTTAGGGATTTCAATGCCTGTGAGCTACAATGCTACATGAATGACTGGCTGTATCTCTGGATAAAGTCCTCGCCTCATTCCAGATAAATACTATTTGTAATTTTATTCCCACTAAGATTCCTAAGGAAGGACGTCTGTAACACTGTGGAAGAGAATAAAATAGAACCACCTGAAAACCTGAAAGCAGGCAAGGATGGAAGCTCAGCCCAAACATTTCAGTTACTCGTTCCCCTTAGACAAGATGAATTTGGCTACTATTCCCCATATTGTTGGAAAGGCTTATATACCAAGCAGCCATTCAACCAGTCAAATAACAGAGTAATTTATAAATTAATAGAGCAAGGAGTTAATTGTGCAATGAGCTAGTGAGTGATTTCAAAAGGTGGATGAGGAATCCTTTCCCTCTATTATTTCTATAATAATGAAATTATGGTTGTCCATCTGCTCTTTTTACCTTTGAGGAAGGGTTTAGTCCCAGCTTATTTTGTTGATGATAATTAGAGTTTCACGTCACTGACCATCTGGAACAGGAGATGTGAGCACTGGGAAACTAACCAAACTTGCTATTAGCAGGAACTTTAAAAGAGCTTCTTTCCCAGAATAGAGGAAATCCCACATAAAATGTTTGTGTCATTTTTTAATAAATCTTCCTTTCTTTTTTCTCCATAAGCCTTACAGTAAAGGCCAGAGTTATGCTTAAATCAGGGGGGGGAATGTTATTGAATTTCTGTAATGCTTGTTAAAGCTGGAATTTCAGCATGAAAATGGAAACTCAGAATGTTTTCAGGAGGTAATTCTCCTTATTATATTTTTTCACATTTCATATTTCATATCCCTTTTTCCAAAATTAGCGCCACATCAAAATTTTACTTCATATGTACTTAATACACACTAAAGGTCTTACTCGCTGCTGTATTGGCTCTGCCTGAGCTGCAGTTCATTCTCCCCACAGAGCCCTCCCAGTGCTGGGCTTTGTGTTGGTACCAGAGAGGTGTTGATAGCACAGCAGTGTTTTGGCTGCAGCTGAGCAGAGCTGGCACAGTGCCAGAGCTGCCTCCCCAGCATCCTACCCCTCTGCTGGAGTGGGCAAAGTCTTGGGAGAGCACACAGCCAGGACAGCTGACCCCAACTGACCAAAGGGATATTCCACACACATGACGAGCTGGGCAGGAACAGCCCAGAGAAAGGAGGAAGGGGGCAGGGGAGGCTTTTGTTACTGTGTTTATCTTCCAGAGCAACTGCTACACGTACTTGCTACAGATACACATGCTCTGCTTCCCGGGAAGTGGCTGCGCATCACCTACTGATGGGAAGTAGAGAATAAATATTTTGTTTTCTTTTGCTTCCACACACAGCTTTTGCTTTATTAATCTGCCTTTATCTCGACCCGTGAGTTTTTTTCCATTTTATTTTGTTCCCCCCACCCCATCCTGCTGAGGAGGGGAGAGTGAGAGTGGCTGGCTGGGCACCCGTCATCCATCCAGGGTCAGCCCACCACAGTTACCTAATTGGGTCTGGATTGTTTGTGCAATTTATTTGAATAGGCAGCCTTCAGTCGCATTCTGCTAAACTAGAATATATTTCAGTGAGTAATGTTATAGAGAGTGCCCTCAGGGATGTATAGAAATGTAGCTTAGCTCAAATCAGCTGGGAATGTCTGTACTTGTCACACCCAATCAAATCAGGCTAGCTGCAGGTATCTCTGTCCACTGATACACAATCAGACTGATAAGATTTAAGATCAGAATTAAGAACACTGCTTGCAGTCCTTGCAAATCACATCTAAGGGGCAATTATTTAGACATATTTTCTGTACAAATGACCGAACTGGCATCAAAGCTTCTTCATTTCAAAGACCTATTGGGAACTCTTCAGAACTGAAGTACAGCCTGGGATGAGTCAGCTTGTTTTGTGAGCTCTTCCAGATGTTTTTTCTTGTCCAAATAACCTTTCTCTAGTGAATAAGACAGATTTTTCTGAGACCAAGATAATTTCATACAGAATCTAATTCTACTTACAGAGACAACTCCCTTTTAGTTTAAAATGATAATATGATACTATTTCCCTTGAAAGGTTCCAAAAGAAAGCTCATTTCATCCTCTCTGGATGAGATACTGTACATAAGAGTCTGTCTGGTTCTTGCAGTAGATCAACATATTTTTCAAGTCTCCTGGCAGGGAAGAGAGAGGAGGAGTGTGTATTGGAAAGGTGGGGAGAGCCTGCCATTTCATTTGCTGGGTACCCACCAATACCTATTCACTGCCCAAATCCTTTCCAGAAACACAGTATTGAAGAGCACAGCTATCTCAAAGAGGCAGAGGATTTGTGACAACAGGATAAACTCTGTAAAAATTCTGTTATTCTTTGGAGATCAGGTTGTGATTAAATGAAAGGAACCTGTTCCTAGAATGGACTGCATGTTTTCAGTGGCTACCCAGGAACACAAGGAAAGACTGAAGTCTCTCATGATCCCTCTGTGAACTCCTCCAGAAGCTGTGTGCTACAGTTCAATTGGAATTTCATCATTCTGACCTGCTCTAAGCCTTTTTTTGTTTTACTAAAAAACAAAACTGCTTCCCACTGCAAGCCTTGATCTTTCAAGACTCACATCCTTAAGCTACTGATTCTGTTAGAACTGACAAAATTCTCCACAAAATTCTTTTGCATGTGTGTATGTGCATATATATGTATATACACTTCTGGATATATGGGGGATTATCCATAAAGCACGTCAAGATAACGCAAATGTTATCAAGTACTCAAAATTTACATAATGCCCCAAGATTTTCATATCTTACTGAAGAGGAGTTGAGAGGCACCTTTTGTAAACATTTTAACCAAATGTAATTTTTAAGTTTATTTTTTTCATACACAGAAACCCCCCTCTCTCCATACCCAAGACATTATTTTCAGTGTGCATGTTTCACCTTTTGGATTAGGAACTTTAATGTTTTCAGGATATACTTTTGTCACTTGAGCAAAGAGAATAATTGATAACAGTAGCATACAGCTGCCTTCCCTCAGTGCCAGGCACAGCAGAAGAGACTGCATGCCTCTAGCTACTGCATTTCACAGCTACTTAAACCACGAGACTCAGCAAATATCTTTTCTTAGAATTTATTTCAATGGTTATAGGCCTTTTATATTGGTCACAATCTCATTCTTTCTCTCTCCTTTGTCTGTTCACAATCTCTGTCTTGCTCTACCCATTTCCCTGAATTGCTTGACCTCCTGCACTTCTGCTGCAGTCACCAGACCTCAGCTCTCCCATCTGAGATGGAAAGAAATTATTTCTAGAAATAAGCTAAGAGTGAAAACTCTTAAACCAATCTCCTGCATTCCCTAAAGCCAAGAGATACCCTGACTTCATTTCTGCTACCCTTCTGACTATGTTGGGACAAACAGAGGAGGTGATGAGGACAAGAGAGAGAGATGTGATGGTTCTGAAGTCTGGGGACACAGCAGCTGGCAGAGTTTGGGGAGCAGCAATTGCAGGAAAAAAACATATGTTTTAGATGGCACAGGCCTAATACAGATGAGATCTTATCAGATTGTTTTAGTTGATGAAGTTTATCAGATCTCCACTGAGATTTGTCATCTAAACATTTTAGAAACCTTAAAGATTTGCACAATTTTGCCACATTTTCACATTTTGAAAGATGTGTAAGTAACAGATGGGTAATTTCCTCTTTCCTCCCTTTAGAAATGACAAGTCTGAATTTCAAAGTGGTTCAGTGAGAAAGCCTTGTAATTATGTGGCTGTGAGGTTTCTGTCCAAGATAAGCACAAATGTGTTCTCTCTTTACTGGGTCTGCAAAATGCAAAAAAAAAAAAAGGTCTTCATGGAAATTGCAAATGCAACAAGGAAATGTAGCCTCAATGGTGGCATTTTGGCAAAGTCACAAGCTATAACTGAAAGAGAGGAAACACTCAGGGCAGCAGTTGTGCAAGTGGCCCTGAGAGAGGATAATCTGACAATGCTTCTTCATTTCTACTGTGTTGAGGGCAATGGGACTTATGAACATTTCCTGTAAAGACCACTGTACCAAAGAAAGAAGCCCAGGCCTTTTATCAGATTGCTCTTAATGCATTAGGTACTTAGATTTTCCCTAACTAATTGCTAATTATAATGATCTACATATGCTGAACGTAATATGCATATGTGTATGTTATTTGAATTCCTAATGAACATCCACCACATTTCTGGGGAGACCTAGTGACATTAGAATTTGGATTTTGAAAAGCAAGGTTTAAATATAATTAAAACTTTGAACAAAGTAGCATCCCAACAATACACTGAGTAAACTGATATTCATATTTTTCCCCTTAGTAATTTCTCCATTACAAAATCTCACAAAAATGAAATAATTTTCAAAATTAAAGCATTTTCAGTTTGTATCCCCATTCATTTAATGTTTACTTTATTTTCATTTAAAAGAAATCAACGAGTTCTTTCTTTCTACATTGTTCTACTGATCTGTAGCAAGCACAACCAGAAAAGAGAGCGAGAGAAATGAGAATAATAGAATGCCAAGCAGGGTGCTGTGCCCTGCCTCAGACACACTGGGAGAGGGTTACAGCTAGATGAAAATATTCCTAAAGAAAATGTGTCAGCCTCCTGAACCATCTAACAATGTATATCTTCTTTATTACAGCATTTTTATTCCTAGAGAGTAATGTTAAAGGTATTTCTAAACTCTCGTTTTAGAGTGTTCAGTTTTACATTCTATTTGTAGCACTAGCAGGACTCAGCCCATAGCTAGGAGAGTGTTTTCTCTGCAATGATAGAGTGAGGTGAATGCAAAAGTTTCTGAGCCAAGACTCCTACATTCTAGTAATTATGAGGGTAATGAAGCTAGGCAGAATTATTTTCATCTTATTAATAGCTGTGTTTAAGCCTCATAGAACTGCCTGTCTAGGGAAAGTATTTATTTTTAAACTAAGTGGTGGAAATTAATGTGTTATACTAAATATTTATCCAAAAGTCAATGGAGTCTTTAAAAAGTCAGAAGGAAAAATTGTCTGTTTGACTGCCTATCATTTTTGTGAGATTTTCCACAGTGCATTGGATAGGCCAACGGCATATACCTTAATTTTAAACAAAGGAAGGTGGTCCTTAACTCTTTTAATCTTATCATTGATAAGTAGTTCATGATCAGCTGGCAGTTGTGTGTTCAAAACCTTAGCATATGCACTTATGAATAATGGATTCTTATCAAAGTAAGAACTCCCATCCAGTATATTTGTATAAGGTCTCTTTGATTAGGTGATTTATATTCAGGAAATTGCAGGGTTAGGGTTAGGATTTTGTTATCCAGATTATTTTCAAGATTTTTCATTAGCTTTTAAATTATTCTTTAAGTAGCATGTGTTTATGCAGCAAGGCTTAAAGTTGACTTATCATTTGAAACTTCTGCACCAAGGATAAAAAAATACAGACTTCCAGGTGTTTTGAGTATAAAGTCCCCAAAGATGGAAGTCAGAGCTATAGAATGAGTGTGTGAATGTGTGTGTGTTTTCTGGTTATCTCTTCTTGCTATAATCTTCAAAGATAAAGAGAATGTTTTAGTATTTTGATTGCCTTAGAATTTGGGGCTGAAATTCTATCCACATCAACTTCACTGGCTAAGTGGTGATTCCTTCTCTTTATTTTATTTTACCATGAGTAATCCCCTGGAGTAAAGGGTATTGGCAGGTGTCATAATCACCACTGACTTAAGGCTTGAGGAAAACAACTTCCACAAGGTTGAGCTGCCACATCTCTGCTCCCAGCAGCCCCAAGCTGCTGAAATGAACCCCTGAGGCTGTGGGTAGCTCATGACAGTTCAGAATGGCTTCAGCCAGAGCAGCCTTTTACAGCTCCCAGGCAAGGAGAAAAGGTACAAGACAGATGCAAAGCCACCTTTCAGCCCATCTGCCATCCTACCCAAGTCCCAGCCTCTGACAGACTACACAGTCTGCCTCCAAACACCTCTCTTTCTCATGCTTTGTGCAATTGCTTTCCAGTCAGCATTTACTAGAGAGATAATTCCAAACTCTTTTTTTCACTTTGAAATAAGTCTGGATCTATTCCTCTATCACCTTCTCAAAAAATCTATCTTTAAATAGCTTTTTCTCTAAAGAGACTTAAACATACTATACTTTCTGAGCACACACTGGATTTTTCCAGTGGATTGTTATTAGTACAAGTTGGGACTTGTTGGATTACACTTTCTTTGCAGACACTGCCCAGTAATTTTGTTTTAATGTTCTAACTTTAAAGGTATAGCAGAGATGTTAAAGAACTTCAGGCTACAGACTGGTAAGGCAGCAAGCAATAGGCAATATGAATTTTTAAAACTTCAGCCAGAGCTTGGATAAATGAGGAGAGCCTCAGGCCCATGTTTCTCCTACAGGAATATTACTGACATTCTCTATGCAAGGCTGACCAGCTTTTCTGGCAAGAGAAGTGCCTTTCCCTAAGGTGAAATTTCATTCTGTTCATTTGCAATATTTGGGTCAGGAACAGAGACCTACAATTCAGAATATCCCTAAATCCCCACCCTCAGCTCCAGTATATCAAGAAAACAAAACATGTAACATGTTTTGTTTCTGACATTATTACTGCCAACACTAGAGCATACAATTCACATCTGGATTTATTTTAGACTTTCTCATAACAACAGCTGCATTTCTTGTCTTCACTGGGATACATTTTTAAAAATGAAAATTGCCATGGCAACAGCTGCAACCATTTATTATAAAGCAATAGAAGTGGAACTAATATTTGTGAGAGAAGCTTTGTTATCAGGATAGTATTTCATTCAGACAATGCCCAAGTCATTTTTCCCTAGCTGTTTCATTTTTTTCTAAAATATAGAAAATATTTCCAATAATGAAATGTAGGTGGGATTGAACAGCTCAGGAGATTAAAAAGATTTTCTTCTTTAGATTACTGGCTCATCTCAAATCCAGATTAGCAAGAGGCAAAAATTATCATCTGTCTGGTGGGCACATGAAAAAAATCAATAAGGTTATCGAGCTTTGAAAATCCCATTCCCATACTAGCTATGTTCCCAACTGAAGCACAGGACCAGCAGACTGAGTACACAGGGTGTGTCTTCACTGGGGGAAAAAATGATGTGACCCATCCTTGAGAAGTGTTAATGTCTAATGCAAAGGAAAAATTCATAAGCAGCTTGCAATGATAACACAGAACAGTTCAAAGAGAACTCTCCTTTCCTCCATGTCAGCTGCAATGGACTGTGTTACCTGAGATAAGTGTTCCCCTCGTAAAATGTGGCTAAAGAGGGACATTTGGCACCGACCTCGAGGTTACATTGCTGCAAGTCAAGATTGAGGAAGGGTCATCTAAGGTATGGTCTGGGTGCATTAGAAACCACATGGCCCATTTTGTTTGCATCTGTTTACAATATTTCTCAGAGCATTAATATTGTTTAAAAAAATCTCCACAAGGGTCTGGGTACAAGATAGACAAACTGTACTCCAGATATTGAAAAGCTACATGAAATGTAGATTTTTCCTATTTATGTCTTTTCTGGCTATGATAAAATCTGTTTTGCATGCACAGGTTATACAGGGATGACACATCATGTTGTGGACACATACTGAGGATCACATTTCTTCCTATTTATTACACATTAGAGAGTCTTAGGCAGCAGTGAGGGAGAACACTGAAACAGAAAAAAACTTTAAACAGACTTTCTTACTCCTTTCACTCTAATTTCTATGGGATTCACTGTACCTTATCTTCATCAATTACACTCAGCATCAGGTCTCCCAGTGTACTCCTCTGCACACAAGCCTCAGGATCTTCCTAAGCAGAGGCCACAGAAGAATAAAGTTTTTTGAATATTAAATAAGAACCTGCTGTAAATGTTCTTCCATTGATCAGCTAAGCAATCTGATATTGACCCTCCACCCATTTGTTCAGATTCATTAAAGGGAATTTCAAGGAAAATTATAGTGTACTGTAGTGCTGTTTAACCAGCTAAATCTCAGGGACAAGTTGATTTAAACCCTGGAGGAGGGTGAGGTGAGCAGGACTGTGAATTTGTGAAGGATGAGAACCAGCTATTATTCCAAATGGAAGGCTGCTGTTCAACCCTGGTATTTCACACAGCACACAGGTGTAGTGAGTTCTGCAGTGTTGTGATGATGAGTCAAACCCTAAATGAAGGGAGTACTGTCTGGCATAAAATATACATCATTTTCTGTTATTTCAATCTTAAAATGCTCCTGAGAAAAATCATGGGTTGCATAATTCTGAGAAAATTACTACTCAATAAAGGTTTAGCGCAAACTGTTTTAGCTTAATCTCTGCTAGTTACCCACAAGGGCAAAGGATTTTTTCATGGCTAACCAAGCTCCTTAAAACCTCCCTTAAAGTGTTGGGGTCATATTCTGCTTTCTTGTAACACCAGTGTAAATCTAGAACAACTGTGTTGAATCAGTGGAGTTGCTTCAGATGCTCATCATTGTGACAGTAATTTGAGGCAGTTTCTCATCTAGAGAGCTGCAGCAGAATGACAGCAAATCATAGTAATTTTGATGCTGCAGCATCCTAACACTCCATGCAGGCAACCACCAGGCTACATCATTTTATCAACAGGGAGGTAGAGTCCAATTGACGTAGATAAATGTCATATATGTTTGCAAGAGTACAGTCACTGCAAAAGACAAGGATAGTTGAAAGGCTTCATTTTCTCATCCTGGAGTTATCCCAGAAATTTTAGTACAAAGGGGGAGGGTTAATTAAGATCACCCATCCTTCCAGTAATCACCTTCCCTACCTCTATGGACACATCAGTCAGTGTCTCGTTAGCGTGCTCTGATGTTCTATTCTTTGTACTCTGTGTGTGTAGAGTAAATTAAGTCCCATAGTATCATGTTTTGCCACTTTTGCACAAATAAAGCTGAGGTGTGGATCGAATTAGGCCTCCAAGAGCACATTAAACTTGCCTATGCTGACAGTACACTTGAAATTACACACTGGTTCGATTTTTGTCTTTCAAGAGTGATATATCATTTTCACTGCAAATCCTTACTCCAGGGTCTCATCACCCTGCACTAATGGTAAGAACTGTCACGTAAAGGGAAGGTTCTGTAAAGGTTTCTGATAAATATTTATTAGCTCTGTTCTAAGTAACTTTGAAGGCTAGTGGCTCACAAGTCAAGGAATTGAAAGACAACACAAAGGTGAAGAATGCTATAATAAGGGAGAATAATGTAAAGCTGATAGGAGATAAAAATCTGGCTGTATATGAAGAAAGTAAGTGCTGCACACTATTATTAGAGAGATACAAATCTTTAGATCATGTTACCAGTTCAGATGGTCGGGTCTAGAAGTGCGAGAGCTGGGAGTGGACGATCGCTCTCAACTCAGATGTTGGGGTTAGGGAGGCAAAAAGATTGCTTAGACTCACAGACAAGCATCAGCAGTAGTGTTAACACATACAGCACATCTAATTCCCTTAGTGGCACAATTATCATGATGCAGCAGTTTTGGTTCAAATAACATAGAAATCTATTTGTTTTTTCCTCCAGATACTGACTGGAGAAATTTTTCCTTGTTTATTGTTTCTTGTTAATTCAGAAGGTTGGTTGTTTGCACCTTTAACAGTCATGTTTGTTATGCAGAAAAAAAAATGTGTATTTTTTACAGTACTGTTCTAATTCGTAAGTTCCATTTTGCAAAAGCATCAGTGATTGCAGATAGATCTGCAAGGAAGAGGAGAAATCCAGCTCTTCATATTAACACAAAAATAATTTACTTTTATCTTTATCTGTTCCTTGCTGATTGATTCTTTGTTTCTACTTTCTTAGCACTATGTACATCTTCACAGTTGATGAAGCCACTAAGAGCTCCCTAACTGGGAGGATAGACTTCAAGCTGCTCTAGATACACAGGCCTTTTCTCTCCATGCAAGGTTTGAAAAGAATGGAAATTAAACAGCGAGCTGGATTACAGTTGTGATATCCAAATGGGAAAGGATCATTTTTTCAGGCACAGAACTGTGTAATTTATATGCTTTTTGATATCATCAGCTCATAAGGACAGTCAGGCACAGAACAGAATGCAGCACGTGCTGTCATAGGGACGCACTATCAGCCATCTGCTTTCTGCTCATGTGCTTCATTCCTCTCAAAGATATGGGACAGGAAAAGAGTTGTCACTGGGAAGTGAGTATGATCAAATAGATTTATGAAAATTAGACATTTAGAAGCAATAGCAGTCATTTGAGAATGACAACACCGAGCCACAGATATATGCAAACACATTTGACTATTAAAGCCTTAGTTTTCTTTTACATAGATTTTAAACCCAGGCTTTCTTTCTGTCAAAGATAAAAACAGGATGGTGTTTGCCTAGAACAAAGTAATGAGGAGTTAAGATACTTGTACAGATGACAGCATATACCATTTCTCAGATGCACAGGGATAGAGAAGCTCCACCCCAGATCAGAGACGACTTTAGATTTCAATCTCTCAGCCTGCAGCCCTGTTAGCTCGTTACTCATTGTCAAAACTATGGTCTCTCACCTCCTGTCTGTGTGTCTTTAGTGACTACAGGTCTGTAGTGACTGAGTTCTGGTCAGGATCAGAAGGAGGGGGGGTGTCCAGCACCTCTGTCAGGAGGGACTTGCAGAGGTTTTCCCTGGGCACCAGAGTATTTGGGTTCAACCCCATCAAGGTGAGTGAGTTACCAGGTACTTTTAAGGCAATGGTGGTGGAATTTTCAGGGCAAGAATGGGATCACCACAATAGATGGTTTCCAAGGGTCCCTAAGGAGGTAGAGCAGGCTTCCTAAAGGTAATGGGTAGGGAGGCAGAGAAGGAGGAGGGAGAATGACAGATTTTCTACAGTCCCCGATTTTGGGGGTCGATGAGAACTAAGATCTGCATTAGGGAAAATCTACCTGGAACGACACAAACTACTTGTCCTTTTCTCTGACAAACTGCTGCCATGTGTCAGTTCAGGCCTGAACACAGAAGAAAACTGAAAATAGTTACCAGTGTAAAAAATATTTATCATCAGCTGCCAAAAATGACTCCTGATGAGCTAAACTGATTTCTGATTGCCCAAGTGATGGCACAGAGTCACTCAAATTCTGCAACTGCTGTGTAATGCTGTTGACAACTGTAGTAAGCTACACAGTTATATCAGCTCCGAAAATGCTTTGTGTCACCTAAAAAGGAGCCTGAGTCAGTAGAATAAACCTATGATTTTTTATGTTAAGTGGAAATCTAGCAGAGAGTTTGATTTCCTATTTTCATGCAGATAAATGGGAAAAGGGGTTTTCCATAGGGTCTGTGATAGCTTTGCCTTTCCAGCAAGGATGCTTGGACATATGTCATCAGCTAGTCCCTTTGAACTGATAGCAAATCCCTTTGGAGAAAGGTTTCCATAAACACTAAAATCTCATATACAACAACAGTAAGTGCTAGTGTGGTTTAAAGTCATCAAAATGAAATGTTCCGTAAATAGTTTATAGAGTCTGGAAAAGCCTACAAAGGAACAAAAGTAAGGTCAGAAAAGAGAAGAAGCAAATAAAGCATGACACAGAGAAAAAGGAACAGAGTGTAATCCAAGATAGAAAATAGTTCCTAAAACAACTGCTAGACCTTCTTCTAGAATTAAAAGCAATAGTACTCGTAGCAGTGTGCTGAAACCAGGCTGTCAATAGAACCCATGATGTACTGTGTTGCCAAGGAGAATAAAGTTTTGGATATCCAGAAAAATGAAGGTTCAAATACTGGCCATTCCAGCAGCAATTCAACCACCAGTACCTTTATCTTTTGCAGCTCTTACACACATATCAATAGAAAGCTTAATATGTGTATTTCTGTGAAATCCATGTTTCAGGAGCCTTAAATATCTAAAAACATGCAAGTATTATCAGGCATATATTCCAGAAAGATAGATTTCCTTATACAGAAGGATGTTCAAAAGATTCATCTGTGTTCTTTTAGTGCACCTTCTGTGCATTTGCGTTACTTATTGATCACTGTTTTAAACACATCTGAAAAATACAGTGTTTGTTGTTGGAAATTTTCATCTAGAGGATCTCCATGTATTTGCCTCAAACTACTGTTACAATTGGCTGCCTAAAGTCTTCCCACACTGATCTGTCTCTGCTTTGCCTTAATTGTCTTCAAACCTTCCCTGCTTCATACGTGCTTTTGTTGGCTTGGCACACTCACGTCCCAAACCTCCTCATTTGTTTTTATTTTTATAGTTCATCTACTTGCTCTTGCTGTGTGAGGAGCTCTTTTGTGAGGAAGTCTGGAAAGCTTTACCAACCTAAAACTTGCCAAGAGAAGATGTAGGTGTCTGCATGGGCTTTCACTTCTAGCTTGTAGCTCAAACACTTATACTGTGGGCAAATTACAATTCTGTCTTTTCAGCTTTCTTCTAACACTTTTAAGAAAACTATATAGTTAAAAAAGTTGTGTGGGAACAGAAATCGTTCAGTTCAATCCACTTCTCTTAAAGATCCAAGTTTTCTAACACAGTATAGTGACCTACCTTTTTCTATATAATTATAATGTCAGGAAAAACAACCTTTTTTCCTTCTTAAAAATAACCTTGAACTCTAGAAGCCTTTTTTTCTGGCCTGTTTTATTTTTCTTAATTAGCAGCTGATGAAATTGCCATTTAATTCTATAATTATTTATCACCTGAGGGAGATCTCACTTCATTCAATGAAGGTATTTTAAGGAACATCTGACCTTTCTGTATTTTCATGTATTTTTTCTTCACATTATTCCCAATTTTCTTCTGTGCAGTATTACATGATAAAGTGGTACATAGGAAGAAGGCCACTGGGCTAAAGGAAGCCCTTTCATTTAGCAAGTGGAAAGAAATCTTCCTGTCCAAAGATAATTAGCTGTTTGTTTTCATGTTGTTCAAATAGACAGAAGGAGGAAGAAAGGAATAAAACAGTCTGTTTACTGGTTATTTCTAATAATTGATTCCACATCATTCTACTTGAAAATTTCTACTGTTTACAAACATTCTCCTTCTGATGCTTGAGTGTATTTTCTTCAGCATATTGCCTTTTTCTAACAGTCATCTGATGCAGATGTTGCATCACTTTGGCTTATATCAAGAAAAAGAATCTTTTCCACTAGTTAAAAGAAAATCCTTTAGAATAATTGAAGGTGTAAAAAAGGAATCAATTAAGATGTAACTGGAAATGTAACTATGCTTTCTACTGTAATAGCACTCCTCTCATGTAGACCTTTTTTGTGAGATCCCTGCACAAGTCCATAGAATGAAAGTGCTTGTTGTGCTGAGTTTTCATCCTAATGTGATCTTAACAGATGAGGGGAAGAAAGAAGTGCAATAATTAGCGTGGTACAAGTGACACAAACTGCCAGTCCTTCTATCTGCTTCAAGCAAGAGCAACCACCCTAACTTGCAATTTATTGTATGAATAAATATTGCCTAGATTTCCCTCTTGAAAGCTGTGAAAACACTTGACCCTGTCCAATGTTGTTTGGTGTAGGAAGCACAGAAGAACTGGAAATAAAAAGGCCTCTGTTAAATAACTTTCTAATATAGAAAATACTGGCTAATCCTTATAAGAACCATCAAGGAAGCTAAGTATTATTTCTAACTCCAACCTGAAGGAGAGAGAGAGGTTACCAAACTTACATATAGACAGATAGTAGAGACTGGGGCAGGTGTTTGTGAGATACATATATAGGGCATTCAGGGAGGATCCAACAAAAATCTTTTATTACTATCCTTCCATTCTATCTCATTGTGGGTGGCAGATAAAGCATGTCTTTGTCATTAATTCTGTTCATTTATCAGTCTCTGAAAAAGGTTTTCTACTGCTTTTATTTTATGCATTCCCTTAATCCACCTCTGATACCAATTTACAGAAATAAACTCTTTTTTTTCTTAAACAAGTTCAGCAATTAGAGAGCCTATAAAAACTAAACACAGTTTGAAATTTTGTATCAAACTCTCCCGCACTGCTTATTAATGAACTGCAATCAACCCCTTTTGTAGCAGGCACAGAGAGCAGAGAGCAGAAATGGCAAGTCATGCCAGCACGCCTCTTGAAGTGCTCTCTGAGGAAAAGGAAGAAGAGTAGAGGAACCATAATTTTAATTATGGCTCTCTCCAGTGTTAAACTTTGCAATTTTGTTTTTACGCCAAATAATTGGTTTGGCAGGAAGTACTGGAATAAACAGGATAAAATCCTGTTCTGCTAAATTACAGCTGATATAGAAAAACTGCCAGGTAAATTAGTGTGTATTTTGGATGGTTGAAAGGGTTAAAAGTTAGTGTTAAAGACGAAATATATTCAGAAAAATAAATAATGGGTCTAATAGAGAATAATGCAAAGTGAAAATCTGAAGTAAATACTCTTTGAGCTGCAGGGAAACACGAGTTCTAGAAAGATTTAGTCCAGGAACCACAGTTAGGACAATGAGCATGTGCTGTGTTATGGTGCTTTTAAAAACCCTGGGGTTTCAGGGTGTATTGAGTAGAAAAATTTCCCAGTGAGAATGAGTCACTTCATATTCGTTCCTGAAATAACTATATTAAGAATAGGATGCTTTCTTCTAGTTTGCTTCATACCTGAAAGCTATTGCTAAGTTGGAGGGCAAACTGGAACCCTAATTGGTCTTAATAAAGTCGACTTTTCTTCCTTTAATGTTAGCATACTTAATAAAAAGTCATTTAATGACTATAGTTTACATTAGACTATTAAACTTTCACTCTGTGTCAAGATTTTTTTGTTTTACATTTTATTACTGAGCATCCCTACCATGGGCAAAGCCCATCAATGTCACAGAATCATTTTCCTCGATTCTAGGCTGACCTCTCTGAATTCACCACTCATTGCTGTCAGCAGTACCAATGGCAAAAAAGATCATGTCCTGATTTATAATTCACTAAGCCAAGCAGCACAGCAGCTGAAGTCTCTGTATACTTGTTTGGGGCAAACATCAGAGGGCAAAGTGGCTGCTTTGCTGTCAAGACAGACCCACAAGCTTTAGATCTAACAGTTCTGGTTACACTACCAAATAGTTCCAATTTTATATAATTAGCTAAAGCAAAGCCCTCCCTAACAACACAAAATACACTTACTAAATCACACTTTAACCAGACTGTATCACGGCTGATAGGATTCTGCCAGTTTAGGGAATGCATCTGTGGCTTAATATAGTTCTTTATTTCATGTGGGGTCTAAACCAATACATTTTGAGTAGGCCAGAGGTGAAAAACATTTCAGGAATAATCTGAAGGCAAGAGAAACAAAGAACTGTAACTGACCCTTGGTCTGAGAGAGTCACAGTTGAAAAAGGACTGAAAATTTGGACAGCAACATGTTGCTGATTAGCATTTCCTCTGCTAATAATATTTTGTATCCTTCCATCAATAGTACTTTCCACCACAAATAATCTCACTAGTTTTGTAGTGGTGCTAATCAGCATAATTGGAGAGAGCAGATTTTAGGGCTTAGTTACTTCTGTTGTAGTAGATGAGTATTCATTCCTCATAATTATTGGTGCTCCACCATATGCCTTGAGAAACCTTGTGCCATTTTTTGCAGACTGAAAGCATGAGAACTGTTTTCACATATCTCCATGTGATTTGAATGCAACTATTTAAAAAATCCTTCAAGCAGAACTTCAACTCTAAGCCTTATTTCAAAGTGAAAGACTGCAAAAATCACATTTTTAATATGCAAAAGCTTAAAATGCTTACAACTTTTTAAATTTCTAAATTTTTAAAGCTTAAAATACTTATCATTTTCCAGCAATCCAAGCTGCATTCTGGAATCCAATGCCAAGCTCAGTACATTTTCTTTGACAACTAACATAAAAGACCTACAGTACTCAAAGCAACAGAACACAAAGATCTAAAGTGTTGCTTAATTAGTTTAGGAGGCTTAGAGCAATTTTTCATCTGTTAAATATAACATTTCAACAAGAAAAAAAGACATTCATACAAGGAGTAACTGGTGTTCTGGGTAATAATTGACTGGTGACAAACAACAAGCCTGAAACTCTCAAAAATTATTTAATGCACAGCCCATTTGCTTTAGTGGCATCATTTCCTTTTCAAAAATACTCATGAGGGCTGCACTCGGGGCTGGGATACAGGAGGTGGCCTTTGACAACTGCAGCAGTTTCTTTCTGTGGGACAACATTCATCCTGCCCACAAGGTCTCCTATTGCTGAGCTCTTGATGTGGCTTCAGCTCTAGTTATGAAGGGTTATACCAAAAAGGGAACTACTTTACGACAAAATTGCTGCTGCAGGTTTGGTACCTGCTGTGATTTGTGTCCCCCATTTGAGCCTCAGCCACAAACCTGCACTTCTTATCGAGTATTTGTGAATATGTAACTGCTCTGAAGACACATGGACAATAAATAATTCAAAGTTATCTATCTTCCCTGCAGTTTTCTTCTACACCTATCACCTTTTAATGTTTAGTTGGCCTTGTTTATGGCACTTCTAGTATACAAATGTTACTGACTTGCAGTAGACTATTGATTTACAGTGTGACACCTTGAAAATAAATTGGTTGTCCCCAGTCTCCATCTGCTTTGCTCTCATCTGCTATTAGCCCAGAGAAGCTTTGGTTTGCATTTTGAGTCCCTAAAAATATTAATTTTCAATTATTGATTCTAAAATTGTAACAATGTGATTGAGTTTGTTATTCCTTTTTCTTTCCCTCCCCCCTATCCTTTTGTTTTCTTTTCAGCTCTATATCCATTTACAGTCCTAAGGAGAATCCTAATGCTTTTGATGCTGCGGCTTTCTTCCAGTCAATGGGAAATTTCCTGGGGATCTTTGCTGGATCATTTGCCATGGGATCCTCTTATGCTGTTGTCACAGCTTTAATATCCTTTATGGTTTGTTTTCAGAGAGAAAATTTATATATGTTGGAAAAAACACCTGATATTAAACACCTGATATCTGAGACTGACCATTTTTAGTTTAAGCCTGAACCTTTTCACTCTAGATTCAAGTCTTTGCAAACCAACAGACAAATCATAAATTGACAGAAAATGTTATTTGTCAGAACCCACAAAGAACTTTATGCTCAAATTTCTTTTGAACATTAGGCAAGACTCTGGTCTTTATCTTACTATTTGGAAATGGTTGCATTTTAAAGAAAGTGTTTTGAAGTCAAAACATGAATTTATTAAATACAGTAACTTATTTATGAACTACAAGCTAGCAGCAATTATACAAAAATACAAGGGAAACACTACAACATGTCAGTGTGACTGACAACTTCATCAGTTTACCTAAGCTAGAAATTAAAGGTCTATCTGTTGCCCTGCATTTTTTCTTGGGTTTTACAGTTCTTTGTGTAAAATGCTACTGTAGAAAGACAAGTGATTTTCATCTTTCTTGCATGGATGCAAGTGTAAACAAATGCCAGGTAGCTTATAAAACTGGACAAAATTACTTCTTTTTTCTGGGAAAAAGAATATCAAATGCAAACAACTAGGCATTAATTCAAACTCCACAAAAGCACTTAAAATAGCTGACTTCAAAACCTGTTCTAGATTTTCCTCTTTGAGATAACTTAAAAACTGTGCATTTGTTCCTGAATTCAACTAGTATAGATGAGTATGGTGGGGGAGCTTTCTTTCTTCTATCCTTTATCAGGTCAGGAGCAATTTTAGCTTACAAAACTGTTTTTATTTTTCCTTAGTAATCTTTTAGCACTTGACAAAATTTACAAAGCTGTGTGAGTTTCCTATGTTGGAGACAGGTCTATTTTTCCTCCTGTCCTGGAGTGCCTTCTTATCAGCAGAAGCCGCTGGGCTGACAGGTAAGTGTTGAATTTTACTGAATAAAAGCAGTTTTATAATATGCCTCTAGTGTGGGTAAAATGCATGTTTATTTTAGGCATGACATCACATAAAAATTTTCTAAAGGCCCATTGCTATACTGAAGATTGTTTCATCTTTAAGAACATTAAGAGACATTGAATAGTTCTTCCAGACAAAGACATATTAGATCAGACTCAAGTTCTCAGTCTTTCTTCCCTAGATTATCCCATCCCTATTAGTCCCACTACTAATCCAACTATTTTCTGCCCAGCTATAGGACCAAAGATGACAGTAAGTACAAGGAAGCGAATATGCAGTGGCATGTGACTGTGAGACTGTTTGTTCCTCTGCACACACTGCATGTCCTGGTCCCTTTTTGTTCTTCCCAATTATCAATGACTAAAGTGAGGACAGGGCCATCCTCAACATTGCCAGTGGCATCCACCTCTGTACTTAGAAAAAAAAAAAAAAAAAGAAGTCATCTTGTTCAGTGCCCCTCCATGAACACCTTTAGCAACAGGAGAGGCACAGCCATGTCCCAGTGACAGGTAGAGATGTGTGATCTGGTTATTTTTTCGTTAATGTCAGGAAAGAAATTATATGATCACAGTCAGTTACATACCCAGGGCCTCCATTAAAGAGTATACAGGAGTTTAGGCAAAAATTGTTTACCTACACAGCAGCCTACTGTATAGTGTAATTCAAGAGAACACAGGTTGCATGGCCCTGATTGTTTTAATGTTTTTGAGGCCGTCACCCCTGAAATCTAGTGCTCTAACTAATGTCAGGGAAAGTCAGGGGAAGAAAACTGCTTAATGGAGTGATGATGCAGCCCATGCTTGTCTGTTTGCAAAACTGTTCAAAGCCTTTTGGAGTCAACAGTTATATTTTTATATTTTTACTGAGTTGTCTGGAACTAGCATATTACTTTTTTAATATCAGCCACACAATCGCACTATGTCTGAATGGGTATCAACATCTGCATCTTCTGGCATCCTTGTCTTATTAATTAAACAATTTTGCATCCTGCTTACTGCCAAAATCTTCAGGCCAATGAATAAAAAGAGGGGCATCTGAACTTCATTTTCCTTGGATATTGTGTTTTTTCTGTTCCTTCCTTCTTAATGAACTTCAAAGGATTAACACTAGACATCACTATTTCCCTGTAGCTATTAAGTAATGTAATTGCAAAATAATTTTATTCTTATAATGCTTTCCATACCAGTTCTTCAATCATTCTGAGTCTTTTGAAGTCTATTATTGAAATGTTTCATAATTTAGAAATAATGGCCTATACTGTTTTTGTGTGAGTATAGTAGGTGGTAGAGCCCACTAGCAGATTTTTTAAATAAATTGTAAATGGAGAGTAGTACAGGCCAATATTTTAGAAAATATTTTATTCCTTTGCCTCAAGATATCCTGTGATATATAACACATAGTATATGGGCCTGACCCTGGTTGAAAAATAGATGTGACTGAACCAGCAAATCAACATAAAAATCCTGGATGACTACACAATTATTGTCATACTGATAACTGTAAAATTATAAATTAATGTTATGGTTATTAATCTTATAGCTATATCATCAAGCTGTGATATATGCATGATAAATTGATTCTTATACAGTAGAAACTAATTTGTGCATTTTCTCATTTGCCCTGAAGTATATAATTCCTGACTGCTGAAAAAAGCTGTAATAACAGAGTACTAGAGTAAGGTCAGTGTTAATAGAGTTGTTTTCATGTTCAAACTTCATTACAGAGTATTTACTAGTAGGCTATAAAAAAAAATCATAAATAATTTAAATTAAACACTTGTCAAAATAAATGAGGAAAGTACATCTTGCATGTATTAATTGCTTGTTCTCTTGTTTTGTAATTAACAAAATTTGCTAAATTTTAAATGATCACTCAGTCATTAGTCTGTGAAAGATTCCATGATGTACACAAGCATTTAATGTTCACCTCACTTAGACTCTATCTACAGCTGTTTGAAATGAGTAGATATTCAAATAAAAAGAGATAAATATACCTGCAGAAATACACTCAAATGTATATGTGAATTTACTTGCACATATGTATTCAGTGAATGCATACTGCAAAGTCATATAGAATTTATCAGTGTAAAGGCATCAAAATTGCAGCCAACCACCTCTGATCTTTACATGGTAAAGATCTGCACTATGAAGGCAAGAAAGAAATAGGTCTTGAAGGAAAAAATGTTGAAGAGCATCTTCTTCGTTCATTTACTGTTTTTCAGAGCCCTTTGTTTTCTGAACATTATAAAGGGAAAAGTTTGTGATAATAAATTACTGTTGTTTCCTCACCTTCAGCAATTCTCATCTGAACATTTTGTGATGTGTCTGACACCTGTCTTCTTATTCAAGGGCTCAGAGGAGAGCACAGTCTACCTAGTAGGAAAGCTTTTCCTCCAAAAATAAATAAGCAGTTTATTATGGATGATGTACCCAGGATGAGTCCAGAAATCTGGTCTCTCACTGGGGCAATTTTGTGCTACCTTTGTGTTTAGGACATAGCAAGAACAAATGTCACCAACTTCCATTTCCTTTAGTGCTGCTGACAAAGTGCATTTATTCTGCTGTTCACTGCTCCTGTCTGTTTGCTGTAATTTGTCTTGGATCCACCATCTACCTCATCGCTTTTTAAAATGTTGTGACCGGTTCTTCTTGTGACACTCTCAGAAGGGATCTACCAGAACATTTCTGTCTGCAGTTCTGAGCACTGCAAGCCCAGGTCAGGTTGGGACCACATGGGCTTTAGTTCACTGAGCTGACATTATTCTATAAAAGGAAGTTATTCTGGGCTTTAAATTCCAAACTTTGTGGTTTTCTTTCCTTTAGTCATAAGTAGCGTGCCATGTTGTGTCACACAGAGAAATAGGCAGACTCCTCCCACTAAGGAAGAAGAGATACCTTGGCTTCTAGAGTAAAACTCAATTCTCCTAAGCCATAGATCTGCCACTCCCAGGAGCACAGAGTGAAATCTGAGCCCAATGAGAAGAGCAGGTTCTTCTGAGGTGAGAAGATGGCCCTTGCAGTGCTGTGCAGAGACGGATAACAAGTGAGCCAGATTGCTACAAATTTGGAGTCAATTCTTGGGTCTGGCTAATTTAGGGTCTGCTGTAGGTATAGCCTTTTAAGACAGTATGGGAAAAAGAGAAAGGTATATGATTTTAGAGAAAAGTACATATTCTAGCATGGCATTAGGTTGAGACCAATGAACAGTTGCATAAAATGAGGATAGTGGAGTCTTATTGCTATTGCATAGATTCAGGATAAACAGGGTAAGCACTCTAAGCGTGTCTAGGATAAAAGCTGTTATGTGTCACCATAGGGGTTCCAATCTAAATTGAATTCAGCAATTCATTTGAGGTTACAAAAGTACAACACTGCAGCTCAGGTCTGGAAGCAGCCAGGTGCAATACCAATGTACCATCCCCAGATAAGGGCCCAAAAAATCCCCTCAGCTCTATCTTTTGTTACTTTCTGTCACTTCAACATAAAATAAACCTCACACAACTCCAGAGATAAAAGCTTCATGAACAAAGTACGAGCTTTAGTTCTGCATTGGTGCAGGTCTGGTGAAAGAAGCCTTAAATCTTTTCTTTAGTATCAAGAAAATGATTAGTCACACTTCATACCCTCAGTGAAAACAGAGTGAATAGGGATATTGTTGCCACTGGATGTATGGCCTTATTACCACAGCAATTTGAGGCAGACGACAGTGCCTCATTTCCTGCCACTCACACAGTCACTCTGCATCCCAGTAGGTGCTGGGGAGATTCTGACATAAATATGACTCCAAAGTACATTTTATCTGATTTAAATAATTTCTCTTTTACCCAATCCTCATTGTTCTCCTTTCCACACATTTCACCACCTTTGATGAAGACCAGTTCCTGCTGGTTTTGCTTTACTGGGGGATTTGCAGTATGTTGTGCATCTTTAGAGATGAACTTTTTATCTATTCCCTTGCTTCCCCAGAAGGTAGAGGTTTGGGAGTTTTCTTTTTCTATCCCTTTTTTACCACTAAAGGCCTGACAGCTGGAGACATCATGTCAGTTTTATTCTCTCAAATCAGCAAATTCTCAAGTTTTGATTGTGGCCACTCACTTCCAGGTTTACATTAAAAGCACATTGCACATGCTGCCCTTTCTAAATGTTTCTTTTTATGCATTTGTGAAATGATCCAAAAAAAAATTGTCTTTTAGTGAAAATATAGAAGATGTTTTTAGATAAACTCTTGTAAATTAATTCTCACACTGTCAGGTTAATGTTCACACCATCAACAAAATACTTTTTAAAATACAAGTTATTCATTTATCCTGTATTATCTTTTCATATTACTCACTTTTGTCCCAACAATCAGCTACAAGTATTGGTAAAAACTAATGTAAGAATAAGTTCTCTAACTGTATTAGCAGCTAGCAAGCTGTCTGTTTCTCTGTTATATAAGGTGGGGAAAAAAATCAAATAAAATTGTAAGATTTTTTTTCTAATAAAACTTGTTCAAAGAGGATGAGCTGCAGCTGAAAGTTTACTAGTGACTATAAGCATTTTATTGTGAAGTGTCTCGTCTTTTATATTAAGAGAAAAATTTCAATAATCTGTTAATAAACACAAGGAGCTGTATTGCACTTAGCAACTGATCACTCATTTCAAATCAAAACATTACCTGGTTAAGTTAGCATTTTGTTCGGCAATTGTAGTACTAAGTGTCTCAGTAGTTGCTACTTTTGCCACTTAAAAATGAAACCAGAGAGCTGAGTCTCCAAGTCTGAAATTACTCACTGAGCACTAAGTACTGCTAAAAAGACTGTCTTGTTTTATTTGCCTCCCTACATCTAATAGATACTTTCTGTTTACAATTCCAGTATTGCCATATTTGCTCTTACCTGTTTCTCTGTGAAAGCAAGCCTGCAAAAACTAACAACCTCATTTATGTGCCATACTCTGTTCATACAGTATTTTGCTACCCAGCTAACTTCAAGATCTAGCTTTAATAGTCTTACAAAGAAATCCAGATTGCTTTTTTCTTCTAACTAAAGAGTTCTGTGTTTGCCTCTTTAGGTACTTCTCTTTCATTTGTAGTTGCATTAAAATGTAATTGGTCCTTACTCTTAAGTAATCATTTTTATGTAAATACATTACAAACAATTTTCTCCAAGACTCTTAATGAACCATTCATTGCAAGAGGCATGGCTGGTACATATTAAGCTTTCTATTGTAGCAATTGAAATATTCCTCTGCATTCCCCCAGTCTTCCCTGGAAACAGGGTATCTGGTTTCTACACTTGCATAATTGCACGGTTCGGTTCATTTATTCTTATTGTAAAATCAG
The DNA here is from genome assembly GCF_001715985.3 of Manacus vitellinus. NCBI lineage: Eukaryota > Metazoa > Chordata > Aves > Passeriformes > Pipridae > Manacus > Manacus vitellinus. The sequence continues at coordinate 8,355,187 of NW_021940207.1, forward strand.
ATTTAGGCCATTTTTTACCTCACGTCACTCAGTTCTCTCACACACATAATTAACAGTTTCTTAGCAGTCAAGAACAGTTCATAATCATATTTAATAGTCAATTTTAAAAATGCAAGATGACACTATGATGATTAATAGAGAAGAAAGTGAATCAGAAGCTCTTATCTCCATTTCTGTTCTGAGCCTGGAGCTAGTGATACTTAGCAACATTACTGACTGGCTACATTTTTAGCTGAAATGTCATTGTTTGAGCATCCCATTGCATATTATCTATACCTTGAGAATTTTTAAACTCACCAGATCATTTCTGCACAATCAAATACAATTATTGAGAAAAAAGACTTAGACATATTTATGAGCAATTAGACCTCACGAAAATATGAACTCCCTGAAATGTATTTAGGCAGTGACAACCTCACCGCTCCTCACGTTATTTACTGTGAAGAAAAGTCTTAGTGTAGCTAGAAAAAAACAAATATCAAAGCCAACTTAAGAAAATAAATATTAAAAAAAGAAGACATTACTTAAAGCTTGGTGGAATTTCTCTTGGCTACAGAGACAGTTCTGCAGAAGCAATACAGGTAAATTTACAATATAAAGATAACCCAGAAGCAAAGAAAATGTCTACAGTGGTTTTTTGAGGGAAAAAAATATTATTTTTATAATATATTATTATTATTATTAAAGAAATAATCATTTTCTTTCTGATGGCAGTTATCCCTTGGGCCAAATTCATCTCAGAATTATTTACTCCATTCTTCCTTTAAAGGCATATTAATGCCAGGTCTCAGTTCTTCCCAGAAACAAGAGAGTCTTGCAAGTAATGAAAATTGGATTTTGTTGGCCAATATTTGCATGGGTAGCAATCCAAGGAGAGTCTAGAGAAAGATGTAGTAAGGTAATAATTAATGTAACTGGTATGTGACACCACACAGATCCCACACACACCATCTCCCTCAAATGGATTAATTTCAGCATTGTCTAAATTATTACTTTGATTTGTTCCCTTATCTGTGCCATGGTTCAGGGCAGAAGGATACTTCACCTACCTCAAAGACCCTCCTGCTGCTAAAATTCAAACATTTAGAGATTTGGATAAGCCTGTTAAAGAACATGTTGAGGCACCAGTGCTTGAAGCACCTCACACTTGTTCAGTACAGTGCAGTCCATTTTTCCTGTGAGTCTGAAGCCCAGCCTGCTTCTATTAACCCTTTTGAAGTAGCAGATTGTTTATATTGGGTTGCTGTGCTAAAGGTGCAGCACTACAAATTCCATCCCCTTACTGAGCCCCTTCTTACTGGCCTTCATTAAGTCAGGATAGTCCCCATCCTGGAGAAGATGGAGGAAGCTTTATCCAGTTTCAAGTCCAGGACTGAAGGAAGACACTGGGATTACTTTTACATTCCACTTCATGCTTTTGCTTCCAATACAACTAGTTTATATGTTTCAGTTCATGCTAGTTTAACACAATAAATGCTCAGAAAGCTGAGCACAATCACATTGCAAGGCTGGATAGTGCCTAAATCTGGACAGATATCTTTCCGCTTGCTTTGTTGCCTCAGACTCATCAATATAATTTCAGTAAATGTGAGCAGCCTATGAGCTAAAAATTACCTAACAATGACCAGAGCAGCCCATGAGGAAGCAGAACTGAAAGGCTAATCAGGGCATGTTGTGGCTCCTACACAGGAGGCAGGGAGTAGAAGGGCTGAAAGGCACAAGGACTAAGGCACTGTGGAAAAGTGGCTGTGTGAGCCCTGGAGATCCCTGGCACACAGTGATGCCTCCGCAGGCTGGCTCTGGGCTAAGCCAGCTGTTGCTCACATGATGTGCAGCTCAAAACCAAGCAGAACTTGCACGCTCCATGTGCTTCAGGAAAAGTGTGTGAAGGTTTTCAGGGGAATGATGATCAGAATGGACACCATAAAGCCCTGAGCTGTTGTGTAAATAATTATCTATGTAGGCATGCCCTGAGTTGAAGAAAAGCCCAGAGCTTTCTTCCCACGAGGGCACTTACGTATGGCTACTGGTGGACATTTTATTTTGGTTTTCCATTTTCTCCCTGTATGGGCTCCTTCTTCATTATCTGGGTCCAGAGCTGACAGGAAACTATAGTTACAATCTTGTCAGCTACTTTAATTATAATACTGCATTACAGTGATGTTACTGTATGATTGTAGCGAGTTAGAACCAGGGCCAGGGAAGAAGTATTAAAAAATAGCACTAAAAAAAAAATAATTTTTATTATTATTCCTGGAAAACCTGCTGCCCTGCTCCTCAAGCTGGGAATATAACTGCTGCCATGTGTCATTGACCTGGTTGTTCTGGGCAGTGCAGTTTGCACCTGCCAGAGCACCACTTCTAAGCAATGTGTTGTTGTCCTCCTTGCACATGATTATGAAAAGGCTGCAGTAAGGCACAGACTGAATTGACTTTCCCCTGCTGCAGTCATTCAGTACCAAGTGAACTCAAACCACTAAAATATAATAAAATTATTTTTTTCCTTTCCTATTCAGTCTCTGACAAATTTTTTCAAAAGGTCTGAAGTCCTACATACTACAATTATGTTAGTCTTACTTTTACAATTACTGTCAGATAGATTACAGTCAGATCATACACCATGTATTAGTTGAAACAAATTTTCTACAGCCTCAGGCCAAATACACAACAATAGAAGTGCTATGAATGCATGATCATCCAGGTAGAAGATTCAAGATCTACAGGATTTTTAGCAAAGAAAAAAAAAATATCTAGAATATATCTCAAATTTCTTCTGATATAAAAAGGTGATAACAGACTAATTTTCTCTTTTATGCAACCTTTTGCAAACCTAAGTAAGAAAATCGAAACAGCTAACGCTGTTTTTTCTTTGAATTTCAGGTATTGTTGCAGTCCTTTTCTGTGGAGTTACACAGGCCCATTACACCTACAACAATCTGTCAACAGATTCCAAAATGAGAACTAAACAGGTATGGAAATAATTGACTTTGTTTCTTCAACTGGTGCAAGGAATAACAGCTACTGGAATATAGCTGGATGGCATTTCATTGATGCAAGGCAAGAGGCTTATGTCTTCGCTAGGGGAAAGACTAGAGAAACAGTTAACTATTCTCTGGATAAGAAAAAAATACAAGAATATAAGAATCTGTCCTTCCCAAGAGACCTGAAATGCCAGTCAGGTGTGCAGACAACAGTTTACACCAGCCTCCATACAAAAATGCTTCCAAGTTAAGGAAATCAAAGAGCTCTGGTAAGACAGAAGTGCTCAGAGAGGCTGGATCCATGTAGATTTTTGGAAAGGACAGTCTAAACTACAGTCTGGCCCACAGACTTCATTAAAAAATGACATAATTAGAAGGATAGTGATTTTTTTTTCCACTGTGTTATTTAGAGCTTTAGAGATGAGAAATTTGGTCATCTGCTTTTTGTTCGAACAAGTGACTAGTGCAATTGTAATTATTTTTTAAAACTTGGAGAAGTTCTCAGATCTATGGCATTGCAATCTTCAAAATACTTTTCAGCACAAGGAGTAATTTTAGACTACCCTGCCACTACCTAGATCCTATAATAAGTCATTTAAATGCAGTTTTCTTCCCCTTTAATGTTGACTCATATGTCCCATGAACACCAGGTTGTAGAAAATCTATCTCCTAGAACAAAATGGAAACACACAGTCCAATACTATAATTTTCATGATGTGATCTGGTACCTTTTTCAGCAGCTCCTCTCTTCTAAGCATTGGAAATTTCACGTAGAAAATTTCATCGTTTCTTACACATCTCAATCTAATCAAAAATCCAATTTTCTATCAAAAACAGCTTGATAGAAAAAAATACTGGCCATAGTCCCAGCTCAACTGTTAGAGTCTTACAGATTTTAAATCAGAAAAAACTTTCTGGTCAGTACTTCCATAATAAAGTGTTAGCTATTGAACAGGGTAAGACTTCTCAATTGCATTTCTTCATACCAGCAGAGTCTGATGCTTTCAAAAAGTATTCCAGCAGAGAAGTAACCTTTCTCTGATGACTGTATTGTAAGGGAAGGACATTTATATCTACTATAGAATTGTTTCTCTTTTGCAGAAATACTGAATTAAATTTGCCATTGCTACCCTTGCATATAACTTCAAATTTGAATACAAGGTTTTTTCAGGGATCCATCTGCATGCTTTGGTGATGCATAACTTCAGACAGAGAAAAAGAAAAATGGTGATATTTTTAATTACATATGAAGCTTTTTCAACTACAGAATTAACTAACATCTTGTTTAAACGCATACTGGTTTTATTCATGTTTACTTTGTTATTCCCTTCTATTCAAGAAGTGCAAATAAAATAGTGAAAATAAACTCGATTTACCCTTGAACACACAGAAAAGGGATTATGTGTTTCTCTATGGAGTTATGAGTTTTATGCACCCTTTTCTATTCTGTTTTTCTCTTCCCCAATAAGCTCTTAATCCTCAGCCTCCTTTATGATGTAGTTCAAAAATTGTTGTTAAATTCCTTTGAATTCTTCTAATTTATTTTCTAATCCAAATATTACCCTTTCACATGCAGCTGTTTCAGTGAGACCTGCACTGCCTCTTTCTTTCTCTTCTCCCAAGAATTCTCATCAAGCAAATTTAATAAGCCATACACTTGGCATTCTCATAATCATATATGACTTCAATGCATTTCAAATTAATATTGTTGCTCAGATAGTTGGCTTTGCTCCCAATCTGAGTCTTTTTTATTACTCATTACTGGCCAAAATCAAGGGCTTTTCAGTTCATTTATAGAACTATTCCAAAGCAGTCTCTATCTTTTGTTACAATATGACAGAAGTTTCAATAAGGAGTGCTGAACTGTAATGCACACTACAAAACAGTGAGTTAAGGCTCAGGCTAAAGCTAACAAAAACCATGGAAATTAGATTTAAAACTCTAAATCTGATTGTTATATTGTGTTAGCTGTTTTTAAATAAATGCATTTTCTTTACTGCTTTGCATAATTTTCTTTAAATTTTTTACTGAATTTTAACATTTCATAGCTCGATGGTAAAATCCAGCATACAGTGATAGAGAAGGTATTTCTGACTATGATGCCGAGTTCTGCATATCTCATAATACCTCATCATTTTTTCTAAAAAAATAGGTAAGGGAGAAAAAAAGACAAGTATGTTTTTCTTCAGTTATTGATATAAAATGAAAACTTACCTACAGTTCTTAAATGAGAGTTTAAGAACCTCAATTAAAAATGCCTGTTAAAAGATGCCATGCAATTATTAGTCCCCATGTATCCTTTATTACCCTGTCAATCCCTGTTTAACATTCCATGAAAGAGAAATACTGGATTTCAAGCATCTGCATCTGGAAGTATAACACTAATCTTGTCAGAAAAAATTGATTATTGGAACACTGTCACAAGAAAAGTAAGATAACAAAGATTTAGTGAAAATGGAGGCTTTAGATAGTTTTCATTCAATTCACTTATCCCAATTCTCATTAAGTGTTTATAAACATTCTCTCTGTGTGTTTTTACTGACTTTTTTAACATGAAAGATGTTTTATGGCAGTATTTTTAAGTCATCCTCATTGACCTGACCATGGTCATAGTGGTTTTAACATTGCAATCGACCATGCCCTCCGTGGCAACAAGGTTAGGTCAAACAGAGTGCTCCTGAGTCTCAGACACTTAAAGTTTAATTTATCCAATATATCTTTCACGAAGGAGAAGATGAAACTGCTGGGATCAGATCGAAAGCTATTTGATTCTGAGCAGCTTTCTCTGGAATTATTTACAGCTGCTGTATCACCTCACGTTATGCTGCAGCCAAACAACAGTTGCTTCTAAATCTTGGGACATTATAGCTCAGATTTTACATTAGGCTTCAGATGTACAGTAGGGCTGGGTTGATTTGCTCTGCTACAAGAAGTCAGTAGCTGGGCAGGGTGTTGTGAGATAAATGGAAATCCCCAGTTTGTTGAAAGTGGGCAGCATAAATCCCCACAGGTCACCTGTAGAAAGGGATGCATGCACAATACTTTGTTCTCTATGGGAAGATAAGATACACCTCACTATCTTTTTCTCTCTGCCCTCTCTCACTTTCACTCAAATGCCAAGCTAAGATAGTCCATTTTCCTGGTGGGGGAGTACTGACTAATGGTTATAAATGTTACCCATCATACTTAGGAGTTGTATCATTTTCTAGTTATATTCCTTTAACTCTGGGGAACAACCACAGTGATGAGAATGGTACAGGGCAATACCTTTCTTTGGTTAAGTTTGCAAGGATATGGAGAATTCTGTTCACAGACAGCATAGAGTGTCAGCAACAAATTCTGGAAAGGGAATTCTGAAAGGCATCTCCTATGGGAGTAGAGCCAGAGAATTACAAGAAGACACCAGAAAGCATGTCCAGCCAACAAGGGAGTGTGTCACACACTGCCCTGCCTGTCTCCATTCATTCCACCAGTCTAACCCTTGTTCACATAGTCACCTATTAAATAGTTTGTCTAACAAGCTAGTGAAGGTTGCTATCTCAAATTAAATGTCCTAGCCTTTCTAACCACCTTAGAGTTAAACAGGGACCTGTTTTGCTGACACTGAGAGCAACCCCATTATGGAACACCTGTCTTAGAGATAAAAGCTTGTGGCCTGATTGTTCAGCTGCACTGGGTGTGCAGTGTGCACAAGATGCCACATTAAGATTTCAGTGGCCTTTCACCTCCAAGGTTTTACATGGGTGGGACAATGAGGTAAAGGAAAAACAAGAGAGCTCAGTGCTGCTTAACCTCTGAGTAACTTTACCAAAGCATGTACTCTAAGATGCTTGAGCAAATTAGTTTAGACTGGAGGACTGAAAGTTCAGACTGGTCTTGGGGCTTTGCTCATTGATAGACATAGTACTGATTGGTTCAAATTTTACTCTCCACACTATAAATGATGTCTCCACAGAGACATGATTATCTCTGATTATTAAAAGTCATCATTTTGCAGAGGAGCAGCTAATATTTCCTGGAAATCCCTTGAAAATACCTGGAATTTTAAAAGCTTTCCTATTGTTGATGACATAGCTGTATGTTTTCCAACAAGGACACAGGCTAGGGATCAATCCAACTGATTGTTGGATCATAAATTAAGCTGCATTCCAAAGAAACTTTGGTGTAAAAGGACTGTGTTTATAAGTATATTAATTCTAATTGATCATATTCATCAAAATAGGTTGACAAAACAGTCATAAAATATCAATTTTTTAATTTCTCAAAAACTGTAAATCAAATCATTATAGTCTCTTGACCCTAGTATGTTATCATATAGTTTCAATATAGAATCACTATCACTAAGGTTGGAAAAGATCTCCAAGATCATGAAATCCAACTATTGACTGAATACCACTATGGCCACTGAACTATACTGCAAAGTGTCACATCTATTCATTCTTTGAGAACTTCTGGAGATGGTGACTCCACCACTTCCCTGGGGAGCTTATTCCAATGCTTAGGTTGATGCTGTTCCATCCATGATTATAGACTCAATTCAGAAGCAAATTGAAACAGTAAAGTAAAAGTAAAGTATGGCAATGGAGGTGTAAAATCAACTGAAAGGGGAAAAAGTAATCAATTAATCAAAAGAGTATTATCTGAACTCCAGCAGAAAATTTTTACTAAAAAGAGCCTTGTAGGACTAAAGGCAAAGAGGTGGCTGAAGTCAGGTTTTGGCTCACAATATCCAAACGACACACTATCACTGTGATTGGTCATTCTGCTGCTTTTCTGCTGGCCTATGTGTCTTGTAAACAAGTTACAAGCAGACCTACAGCCACCACTGAAACAACAGATCTCCTTTCTCCAGACATAAGATACAGCAACTGACTTTTAGGATTCTTCCATGAGCTGTCTTTTCACAAGAAAATTAATAAGGCACTGCAGATTCTGCTCCAGTTACAGAGTGATTTCTCCTGAATCTGTTGTTAAAAACACGTGCCAGGAGCTGCAGCTGCTGTTGTTATCTTTCTGTGAGAGAAGGAAGCAGCTGAGCAGAACTGGCCATGTGTTACTAACGCCCAGATTGCATCGATCTGTTTTACAAAGGGTCTCACCCAGGATATCTTGCACCTGAGAGAAGTAGCCCTCTAAATTCACTCTAAATTCACAGGGAGAAGCAGCAGCACAGAACGAAATAGGTTGAGTACCCTTATCTTAAATCCTCCACAGTCCACAGGACATGTGTGTGCCCTGTGGCTTTGGTTCTGCTATTTGTGTGAGCATCTAAGAGACTAAACATTGGAGCTGGGCTTACTTCTATAGCACACAGCCTATACTAATATATCTCTGGCTAATGCCTAGTATTTTCTGTTATCAGACATTGGATTGTTCATAGATAATGTGTTTACACTTCTGGGAAGAAAAGTACACACACAAATGTCACGTTATAATGGCTCTTACAATTCAATCTCTTGACTTATAAAAACTTTGAGAGTATTTCAAGACCAAGAAAAACCCTACTTACAGCAAAATATCCTCGATAATTAGCCAGGTAGCAACTACCACAAAATGTAATTCCCATCCTTTTGAAATGAGCAGCCTAACTGACAGCTGTTGTGATTTGTTCAGAAACTCTACTTAGGGAAAAATGACCTTTAAGGCACTGCAAGAGGTCAGGTGTTTCCAAATACACGATTAGCAGAGAGAAAGACTAAGAAAGTTATCTTTCAAACAAGGTTACCACCAGTACTAGATTCTAATCAGTCTTTGCATATGTGCTGTGCAGGAGGAATCTGTTTTCCCAGCACAGTCTCAGTGCCTACAGGAAAATTTCATTGTAGAATATTTTTTTTATTGTCTTCCAAGGTGTACAGCACGACTGGCTGTTGGATATGAGATAACATATTTGATGGCTAGTACTCTGAGGGTAAACTGAAAATTCTTCTTAACTAATTCATGGCACTGAGGTCTGGGAAAAAAAGACTCAGGTCTTCAAAAAGTATACAAGAGGTCTTTGCCTAAAGGATCCAGTAAATTCCAAATTCCCGGTTAGCATCAAACAGGTTGCATGCATGAAGTACTTTTTTCCATTTAAGTGGAGACTGAGCATAAAATTTAGCTCTGATGGGCACTGTCTCCATCTGTTTCATGGTTCCCTTTCTGCAGCTGAACAAAAAAATCCTGAATTTCCAATGCCCTTGAACTCCTGCAAGGGCATTCAAAAGTCAGAAAAACTGGGGCTTCAGACAACGCTGCTCAGAAAAGAGCACAGGTGACCAACTTACAGAGGTCAACAGAAAGGTCTGGAGAAAAAGCTCATTCTGATAACAAAAATATGAAAATAAAATAGCATTTGGAAAGATTTATTTGTATTGAAATAGCATTAGTAGAGTTTTGCCCCTGTTTTAACTAGTTTTGCTTAAAGTAAATACTTTGGAAATTAGTAACATTAGGGGAAAACTTTGCTCTAGTTTTCTTATAGTGCGCACAGATTTTTTTTTTTTTTTTGGATGAGGCCTGTAGCAAAACCTTCATTTTGCAGCTGTTCAAAACAATCAGGGAGAACAGAGAAATGCCCCTGTTGTTTTTCTTTCTGAGAGAAGAAAATGATACAAACATAAAAAGCTTGTAAGCACAGTTAAAAAAGAAAAATGGTTTATGCTGCATTTAGCATATGGCTATTAGGAGTAGACACCTGAAACTGTACAGAGATTCCTGCTAAGTTTGAGATAGCTAACTTATACTAGAAACAACACAAGTCACAGCCTTCTACCCTTCTAAAAGTCCAAAAACTGGCATCTCTAGACATTAGGTCTCATTACAGCTCCAGCCTAAGTACCCTGGAGAGAACAGCCTCTCATTCTTGTCCTGTGCTTTCTCTTAAAACCTCCACTTTACCCTCCTGAGGCACTGCTGAGCTGCAGTGGTGTCCTGGACATGCTGGCTGAGCCCTGTGTTCCCGAGCTGCAGTGCCATAGCTTGGGAGCTCAGTGCACCTCTGCAGAGCCACCGGGGTGTTACAAACACGCTGCTCTCCTTCATAAATTGCCTTCTTTTCTCTAAGTGAAAATGCACCACACACGTGGTGCTTGCAATAATTATTACCTTTCAAATGGATTGCAACTGACAGGACGTGTACAATGAATTCCAGATCTCCTCACAGCTATTTTCTGTGGTTAGCAGAAAAGGCTGAGGTCTGGAAACACGCCAGGTGCATTGTTTGACCAGATGTATCATAAGATCTTATGGAACCCTGCAGAATAGTATAATGCTATAAAGAAAGCTAAAGCTGCTTACTGTATGAGTTTAACAAGAATCATAACAACACAAGAAAATCTTGATTTCTGCAAAAGAAAATCATGTCTTTCAATCTGAATTTCTTAACAAAATCCCTCATTATCTGACTGATGTTCCTGATTACTTAACCATGCTAAAAGAATGTTAATCTGCAGTCTCTTTACATATGACTCCCCTTAAATTTATGTGGAAATGCTGTAATTGTTTCCTCTCTTTCAGCTGTGAGCTACATGATGGATGGTAAACAGCTTGGAAACATTGCTACGAGTGAAGCGATAACAGTAGACTTTATGGTGTATCAGTAATTACCTGCATAATTTATGGTTTATATCATAAATTAGCTGCTGTCCTATCCATAATACTGAAAATACCGGGTGTGCACATACAGAAATCTTGTTAGAATATTCAGTCTTATACTTCATTCTGCAGTTTTCATTTTTCCTGTTTTTGCACACCTGCATTAGTGACTCCTTAACTGCAAATGTGCACGTGTGCTCTGGCCTCATTAGTTCCCATCAAGCAAAGTGTCCCCATATTTTATAAGGAAAATCATATTCTAGTATCTTACACACACAGCCCTCTGAATAAAAAAGGTACTTTGGACCTATGAAGAAGAGAAAGTCTCTTGAAAAACAAACCAAAAACCATTTTCTTTCATTTTGCTTAAGCACAGTAACCGGAAAATACAACATGCTCAAATGTAATTCATACCCTGAAGTAACCCAGAACTTCAGTGAAGCAGTATTTCTACAGAGAAGCTCATCTTGTTGAAAAATGATGTCATTTTTGATGCTGGTAGGCTAAGGAACATAATGCCATATGCAAACTAGTTTCCAAATGGCTTCATTAAAGTTTTTACAATCTGTTTAAACATTAAACATTTTCTTTAAATATTAATAAAGATCTTAGATTGTTAAGGTTATAGTTTACTCTTTACAGCACAGTAGCAGATGCCAGCAGTTAGCTAACATATACCAATTGGAATTATAACCTATAGGCCAAAATCTCATTGGCATATGGAGAAATGTGTAATGAACTTCCAAACTGAGACACATGCTGTAGTTTCTTTGAAAGGTGCCCTGAATCACAAATCAGACTCTCATATATCTTCATCTGTGCGGTGGAGTCAAACTGCATGGGGCTATGTAAGCTACTGCAGAGCCCAAAACTGCTTTATGTAACTATGCAGATCATGTTACTGTGTCTTTCTTGATCTTCTCACAAGATGTTTGAAGAGTGATCTCTGAAACTTTTCTCCCTACTGTGGGTAGTTAGCACTCATCCCTAGTTTTTAAGTCTGCATCTATGCAAATATCCAGCCTTGTACCCCACTTCTGTAAAGCACATCTGGTTTTGTGAAGATGTGTGTAGCCTGTCAAATCAAGGCCCTTCCTAATTACTGCCTCCCTCCTCATCACTGCAACTGTGGAGTGTACAGAGGAAGAACAAACAAAACTCAGTCTAGTGCTGGGGTATGAACATATTCTCACATCAGCAACATGCAGTGCTGAAACAGAGCGGGGTACAGGTCAGTGTCCCGTACTGAGGGTGTGTATGGGTACCTTTAGTTTGAAGTATATCTTACACAATCTCATGTTTCGTAAAAGTTGACAATTAAGATTCCCTTAAACATGTAGTCAGTCCCTACTCTCACCTGAGAATCTGTGACAAGGATAAAAAATAAAGGTAGGATTCTTCGTTTAAGTCTTTCTTAATTTTTCATATGGGTAAAGTCATTTAGTAGAGTTTTAGATAATGAACCAAAGCCCATTGACATTAATGAGATTTGGCTTATGCTATAAATGAACAGGTTCTAAATATAATAATAACAGAAGTCAACACAGTCTCTTACTTAAAATACAGTTATGTAATGGCAATGATTTTCTCTAACTAGGAAACACTGACACTTCACATTATTGTGTGATTTTACTACAGGATTTATCAATAAATTTTCCAATTAGGGAATGAATCTCCAGAAAATATTATCTGTTTTGTATTTCTATGCATAGTACATTATACTGCTAAATTGGAGTGCAGTAAAATTATTCAGCACATAGGTTTACATAGTTTTTAATGTTGAGGGTATCAGTAATAGACTCCTTAATTATAGCCCTGTGTTGCCTTACACTTGCATGAGTACGTGTCACCCTGCTCATAATTGCTTTCCTGCGAGGACACTGTGTTTGGAAACGCAATTAAGAGAGCTATTTCTGGCGTGGTTGGAGAGGCTGCACTGGGATCTTTGCAGAGCATCAAGAGTTTTTTGTTGCGAATGTGGACTGGCCTCACCCAAAGAAGCCAGCCTGGTTTGGGAGCTTTGCTACTTTTTTACTTTATATTTTTTTAAGCGGTGATACTTTTGCCCTGCCCAGAGAGCCTTGGGGCAATGGGAGGCCTTAAGGAATCAGAGCTCAAACTGCTATTGACAGAGATCCATTCTTGCAGTCTGAAATATGTTTTATGTGTTTCTTCTTTTTGCATGACTGCTGATTCCTCACAGTTCTCTTTCGAGGGTTATCATCTGAAAAATTCCCTATCAGCTAAAAAAACTGCACAAAAGTTTTGGTCAACACTTTTTAGAAGTATGTAGCTAACACTAAAATTCTCACACAATAAGCTACAAGAAGAAAATACATGTAAATAAGGCATTATAATAGTCTAAAGCCCTTGCCAGCATCCTGTCTTTTTACTGACTGCACAGCTGTGTTTCCATTACACGATTAATGGATTTGCTACCTTCAAAAGAGACATTTGTACCAAATGGTGGCACAGTGCAAGAAATACTAAACAGCTGACTATAGCTCATCTCTTTCTCATGGTACCGTCTGTGCACATAATTAAGGGCTAAAAAGCTCTTTTGTCAAAATTTTTCAGACTGAATGTCTAAATCATGACTGGGATTCAAATAAGTGCTCTGTCTTTGCACATATTTTGGTACCTATCCACTTCCATTAACCTACAATAATGAAATAGCATGCAAGTTTGAACATCTATTTAAGGCTTTTGACTTTTAATTCTGCTCCAGTCACACCAATCAAGGCGGTTCACGCACCTTCTGCTTTCCTGCAGATTCTTACAGAAGGTATTTTTAAGTTGCATTAGTATTATTTTCACTACAGAGACCTAATTTTATTTAAAATAGTCTCCTGATCTCCCAGATTCAAGTACAGTTGAAGGCGTATCTTAGTTTAGGATTTCCAGATTCTATTTGTTTCACTGTGTGCCTGGTTTGTGAGGTTTTTTGTGATATCAGTCATGGGTTTAGTAAAACATCACCAAGGAGACCACAAGTAATTTAGTAGACCTGAAAACCCTGGAAATCTTTGCAATACTTTCTCCAACAGCTCAACAGCTTCTATTCTGTTGGTTTCAAGTGGAGTCACATTATGTCTCATTTATCTCATCTCCATAGAGCCTGCACTCTAGATTACAGCTTTAAGAAGTGTCAGATGAGAAAAGTCATGTACTTAAGACAAAAACGTGACACACAAAAACAGATGTGCTTTTCACACTTCTCAGTCTTTTTGTCCAAATGGATCATCAGTTTTTGAATAGCAGCCTACATCAGGAGGCAGAGAAGCTGTTTAAAGATGACTGTAGAAATGAAACAAAGAATTCCCCAAATCCCCACCCTAAACATATAAGAACAGACCAGTGGACATACTAATTCAGTATCCTGCTTCAGATACTGAACTGCAGAGTAATTGCAAACAGTACTGCCCAAGGGTAATACCACCACGGGGTAGCATTCTCCAAAGTTGACTCATCGGTAATAGGTCTTCAAGAATAAAAAAGAGAGCTTAATATCATCAGAATCTCAAACTATTCAACACTGTTTAGAGCAAGAGCAATTCTCGGAGTGAGGATGCTCTGCATATGTTAGGAAGAGGTAAGGTCTTGGTTTCATTCCCCTCCAGCCTCTATAAACAGACCTATAACAAAGCAGTATTTATATGGAAAACTTTGAACAAATAACTGTAGCACAGAAAGTAGAGACGTTATTTAATAAACGCTCTTTTATCGTAGATTAGGCACTGAATAAAAACAAAACAACATGTCATCAGAAAAAAATGCATGCAAATACTGCTACTGCTTTCTGGGTTAAGGGAAAACAGATTTATTCTTATTTTGCAGTTCTGCAGCTTTTTTTTTTCCACAGAATTAGTTTTACAGACTGTAAAGGGAAACATCAATATTGGTAGCTAGAAGCTGCACTATATTATCTATAAAAGAGATGCAAAGAGGGCAAGTATTTATCCTGTAATAGTCAGATTTGGAGTGAAATGAAGACCTTACAGATACAAAGAAAAGGCACCACAGACTTCATAAGAATCTCTTTTTATTAATTCCTGATAGGTTAAAAGCCCTCATATTTGTTTCTAGTTCCTAGTACATCAAAGACTAACTTTCCAACACCCAAAACTTGGCAAGGAAACAAACTGTTTTTATGAACACAGTTCAAGAATTAGTATTGGAGCATATTTTTAGGTACAACTTAAGGCCTGATGTATAACAGCAAGTCGGTTGTGCTGCAGGAAAGGAAGGGATCCAAAAAGTTTCCCTTTCTTACAAATTGAGCCATGTTTGAAAAAAACCTACTTTGCAGAAATTCCCTTTCCTAGGCAACTTAGCAAGACTAACATTCTAGAGCTAGATCCAATCTACCAAAGGCAACATTGAATTTAAATGCTAAATTCTAATTTAGCTGCCTAACTTTCAACATTTGCAATTTAAACTTCTTTTGTCAAGCAAAGCCATTCAAGACCAATGATATTTTTAATAATAGGATTTGCCTTTATATCTGAGGCCAAGATCTTTTTCTTTGCTATTGCTAGTCAGAAGTGTATTCTGTGCCAGCAGTTTTATCCAGCTTCTCCCAAGCTGAACTTTTGTGATGGTGCGTAGATTATGCCAGAAAGAGTAACCATACCACGGAAATGCAAAATATTGCTGCTCTTTCCTTTCCCTTGGTGCTACTGTTTCTTTATTTCTTTTTCCTTTTCCTTTCTCAGTTCTCCCTCAGGCCTTCTCAGTCCTTTAAACCTCCCAGCTCTATAGGGAAATGGAAAGGTATTGTGAGCCTTCAATAAATCTGTTGGGGTGAAATTCATTTAATTCAGTAGCAAAGCCTACTGATAAAAA
This sequence comes from Manacus vitellinus, assembly GCF_001715985.3. Lineage (NCBI taxonomy): Eukaryota > Metazoa > Chordata > Aves > Passeriformes > Pipridae > Manacus > Manacus vitellinus. The sequence continues at coordinate 8,370,591 of NW_021940207.1, forward strand.
AGGCCAGAATTTTTCCCCAGGACATTAAAGATCTTGTACAAATCTCTCTCTGCTACTGTGTGTGCAAGTCTAGAGTCAGATATGCTTGGATATCAAAATTAACACCATAAACAAGTTTATATTCTAGCACGAATTTGAGTCACTTTTGCTGATTCCTTCAACTAAGCATCTTATTCAGAAATGAGCATTTTATCACTATGATGTGAAGATTCATTATAGCTGTATAAGACTTCAAGCAAAAGGTTCAAATTCAAACCTTCTTTTTCTGATTTTGAAACCTCTAATCAAAATAAAATTAAATAAAGCAATTAGGCTATAAAAAAGTCTTCTACAATCTCAGAAGAAATATGGTAGTTCAAATTCTAACTGCATTTTAATTCAAAACAGTTAGGGAAAAGTAATTTTCATCAATTATTGATTTATCAATATCCTTGATTTCATGGAACATTTTTAATAGCTGTGTTCTAATTAAATAGCATTATTCAAATATAATAAATTTTATAACCATCACTTAACATTGACTGCTTGGGTTTTTAATAGCTCTCTGTCACCTTCAGATGTCTCTTAAAAAGTATAATCAATTTTACATGCTCGCTTCCTGGCTGCTGTTGGACTAGGGAAACTCTCCGTGTTTTGATGTAGGAATATATCAGTGCAGGATGTACCCCTGAGACAGGTGGCATTTCTTTGTGTTGTGACCAAAATCAGTACAACCAGAGAAGGCTTGCAGGTACCTGCAAGTGGGGGATGACATTCCTTCAGCAGGTATTAAATCAAGTGAACAAATGCAATATTGCCATCAGTGAGTAAAATTCCCTACATTTTGCTGGGAGGAAGCTGTGGATGTGATTCAGCTTTCATCCAATACCTCCATACTAACGTTATTCCCTTCAGAGAAAAGAATGCTGTTTGCAGTCCTGCTTTTACCCAGTCCCGGCGTATTAACTTTATTCCCTTGAGATGAAAAACGCTCTTTAAAATATTAGGATTTGAAAAATCTTATTTTCCACCTCCCCAGCCACAAGAGGCTGTGGCATAGATTGTGATCATTTTCTCCTTTTGATGATCCTTTAAAGAATTCTATTTTTATTGCAGCTGAGATTGGTACTTAGTGTGTTCCATCTTCCAGGTGCACTAATTACTTACCTAGATAATCTTTCTAACACTCAGTGAAAATATAAGTAGTTCTATAAAATGAATAGAGTTGCAAAAGCCATTCTGGCGTATCTTGTTGCTCTAATTGGCTTGAATTTAACTGTGGGGGTTGAGGGAAGGAAGGAGAAGAAAAACATGGTGTTTTCCTTGTCTTGCTTGAAAGATAAAGCTAAAAAACTTCTATATCATATAAAATTTTTCACTTGAGTTAAAATAATGCATCAGTATAAGATAAACTCAGTGGTTATACCAAGGCTTAAGGTGCAAACAGCCTGGATTTATTCCTTCCTCTGCCAGTGAGAACTGAACTGCAAGTGGCACTTTCCAGAAGAAGGTTCCAACTTAAAACTGATTTTTTGCACATCCCTCTTAGCACTTACAATGGCTGAGAGTAATAGAAAAACTCAGCATATTTAGTGAATGATGTGTTTTTAAATACATAAGTATTATATAAATTTTACCATAAATCTTTTGCAATAAGCACTATTTACAGAGAAAATTACTAAAGCAAAGCAAATACCAGTTTCGGTAACTCACTGAGCTAAACACCTAAACCAAGTGCCTGGATTGGTTCTGAAATGGTGGGTTTGTAATTAATACTTTACTCTGCAATGTGTTGACATTGGTGATTTATTACAGCTCTTACTTTAAAAGTATAAGCAGATTTATAGACTTTGAGGTGAGGTAGAAATGTCACATTAAAAACGAGGGGGGTTAGTTGAAAAATTTTCTTACTACTATGTGTGTATTAAAATGGTTTCTAATATAATTTTCTGTTAGCCTTGGGAAACTAATGGTGGGATATGAGCACTTTAATGCTGATTTCATTTAAAGTAGAAAGAGGTTAGTTGTCTGTGTGGGTGGCAAGGTTAGGGAATTTATGGTTACAGACAAAACACTTCTAAAGACTCAGTTTCTAGGACTTTAATCCTAAATTTTTCTTCCTATTAAAGTAATCCCACTTGCAAGGATGTATATTAAAAATAAAGAACATTTTTTAATAGCATCTAAGCAGACCATGCATCATAGCACAGACCTGGCCCATGGCCATTCAAATAAAAAAGGACTACTGTGTATGGTACAACTCCCTGGATGACCCAGGAAATTTTAAATTCCAGTTGAAGGCCTATTCCTCCTGTTTTTCTGCTTCTCATCAAAAGGTCTTGACACCTCACCTTTAAAATAGTGATAGAAACATTTGAGTGAAAGGCATGACAATTTGGGGAAATGCTTCTATGGAAGCTGTTTCTTAACATGGTTTTCAGAAGATCTCTTAAGTATAAATTGTTTTGCACTGAAGGGATTTGTGCTGCACGGCACTGACAGTTAAGTGGTAAATGGAATATCTCAGTGGGCTCTGTATTACTGTTGAACAAAACACAGAAGTTGAACACTAAATAAAACTGTGCTTAAATACAGGAATAAAAGTGAAGTCAAGAGGACAGTGGGTTTTATGTCATATCTGCAAGCGTCCTTGTTCCAGCAAAAGGCATTCAGATATCACTTCTTTGATGACAATAACTACTTCTGAAGCAGTTGGCTTTTTTGTTTCTTTTGGGGTTTTTTCTCATGGTGGGAAATTTGAATAAGTTGCACTCTGTGAATAAAGTGTCATATGAGTGAGTGATATACTTTTTGAAAGAGAGAGTAAAAGGAGATGAATCTTTCATAAGAGATCATATCATGGCTGTGACTGGAATAGGAAGGAGCTGGGCCTGCTCTAAATGAGCTATTGAAATAGCACCTGGATTTTTGCTACACAAAGGAAGGAAAGTAGTCTGGATTTAATCTTATAGCAGGCAGGCAGTGGTCTGATAGTGGAAGATCAAAATACAGAGAAACTAGAGATAAGAGAGGAAACAAAATAAACCAGCACATTTCAGCAAACACACAAACACACACAAATGTTTGAATTAGCAAGAAACAGGATGCATATAGTCAGTAGAAGGAGGTAAAGTTATTGGGAAATGTAAAAAATGCACTGAAGTGGATTCACAAGAAATCCATAAAGATTTCATCTTGATCAGACTGCTGGAGACAAGTGGTGAGGAGTTCAAAATCAGCTATGTCATGAAAGCACTTCAGGCAAGAGTAAAAGCTTGATTTTACTGGTAAAGATTATTGAGAAAGAGTATAGAGTGAAAGCAATGATACAGCAAAAATCTGTTTTCCTCAAAAAAAAGTATGGTAACAGAAAATCAGAAGATACGAGAAATAAAATTTAGTTTCAGAAACGGTATTTCTAAAATGCATCAATAGTAGATCTACTTTGCCTTTCTTTTAGTCTTGAATGAGATTTTGTAAATTAAGAATGAAATATCATTCAGCTTTAAAACCTCTGGGGCACCTTTATCTTATCCCAACAACCAAAATATGCAGTTGTGGCTCTTCATAGCCATAGTATCCTTCCCTAAAAGGATTTTCATGTATACACAATTAGCTATTTTATATATATGTAGATCCTATCATGACACCACTGATACATTTTTCTAATGATTTAAATAATGTATCAGATGACATTCCCACAAAGACATTGGCTCATGGTTGCTCCCAAATGGAAATGCAAGGATTTACCATCATTTCTATGGGTCACAAGATCCCATACTTTGAGGTTTTTTGACAACTGGTTTCTCTCATTTAAATGTAATGAAAATAATTTAAAACTGCTAACCTGCAAATATTTTATGTGTTTGTTTTCATGTCGTTCAGTATTGCAGCACAAAATGGGGCCTATGGAATATGTGCTTGGGATAATTGATGGTGCTGCCATGGGGTCCAAAATATCTTTCCACATGCTAATAGGGTTTATGCCATTTTGCCTCACAAATTTGTTTTAATGATTGTGACAGCTCTCATTTTTCCTTTGTTAAATCTTAGTGACTGTTATTGGATATTTATTTTTAGAAGCACAAACATATTACAAAAAACACATAAGCTCACTGAGGACAAATAAAAAAATCTCCATAGTAACATTCCAAATAGTGATGTATGACTGTTGTAGACAGACTGACAAACTTCAGTCCTAACTCTGCAACAGGATTTGTTAGCATAGAATCCTGAGCTCAAAAGTGACTTCAGAAGAGAAAAGCCCTCCACTTCTCTGTGGTTATTTGGCAGCATTTTTTTCCAAATGTGGATAAATTTATTTTATTAGTTTTTATATAATCAGCTGCAAATGTAATCAAGACAAATAAATATTTTGGTTTTGCTTGTTTGTTCACAGAAGAAATTCTACCCTAATCATGTATTTTAATCTTTTTTTATAACACCTTTAAATGATATCTTAAAGAGCTTGGTTTCAAATGAGTATTGATATTGATGTCCATACAGAGCAATAAAAGTTTCCACCTGTAGGATAATATTCATGGTAGTAAGAAAGACTGTGCTATATTTCAAAGGCACAGGTTCTTGGAAGTCCATTTAGGAAATCTCTTTTTCTCTCTTGGCATTAGTGCACCCACACCCAGCCACTTTTGTAACCAGGAGCCATTTCCCAGGCTCACCTCTGTAAACACAAGTGAAGCTAAATTCCCTCAGCTTCCTTGCATTTGCACTGGAGCTTGTATAACTTACTTGCTGTTTACATATTCTACCATTTTCTATGTCAAGCTTTCATACACGAATCAGAGAAAAACATGCAAGCAACTATGATGTTTAAAGCTAAAGGACACTCGGTATACTGTATAGCAAATTAGGTGGTTTTAAAATCCACCCTTGCAATAGCAGCAATTTCTGTTCCTTTCATCTAAACAGTTCTGTATTCCAAGGGAATCTGGAATAATCAGTAGTTTGTTACAGACATGAGTCATAATTATGTTCTTTCTCTCTCTCGTTTAAGTTGTTCGAGTTCATGAATTTTTTGGCTGAGAACGTCATCTTCTGTTACATGGGACTTGCACTATTTACATTTCAAAATCACATCTTCAATCCTCTTTTTATATTTGGTGCATTTGTATCCTTTTCTTTAAAGAAGTATGTATCTAAGTGCATGTGTATATATATATAAAAAAATGTACGTTTCATGAGGAAAAAAAAAAAGCCAGTAGGCAAACCAGTCAGTTCCTTGAATAACTAAAAATCAATTTTTGTCAAGTCCAAGAGCAATGATCTGTATTACCTGTATCTTAATAACTGCCCCAGGGCACATAAGCACATGTTCTTTGGACAGTTGCTGTTTTGCTCACCTGCTACCAAGTAAATGGGTTTAAACCATCTGGGGAACTTTTGCCACTGGTTTACAAGTGGGGTGGGAAATTGGGATGAGTATTGGGGCACATCTCTGGGGACAGGTGCTGGCACACAAAATCTTTTTGCCTGTCCAGAGCCAGTGCAGATCCACAAACTGTAGAGCTGCCTCCAGATAGATGTGTGCCATAAGCAGGACTTCCCCAAAACTACTTAAATGATATGAAGTCCTTAAAAACAAGCAGTTCTGCTTTCCTTCTTTATATTTGATATCTCTAGAGTACATAGATTTATTTATACCATCATGTGCCTGACTGGTAAGAAAAAGAGTCTGTGTCTTTAATTCTGCCATGGTTTCTCAACAAATCTGTGGTTTACTTGCACAGCACTATAGATTTTTTTTCACACTGACAATTTATACAATGATTTGTTTGGCTCAGAGCAGCAGCCCTTTGCTTATCACTTTAAGATGAACTGTAATAGCTTTGAAAGTTGGGATCACAGTGTTTACTTACAGTAATTTCTATATGTAATTTCTAAATGAATAACAACAACCCATCAGAGGTCCCTTGGCTACAGGTTGGTTGGATGGCAGAGAGGACCCCCCCCAGCAAGGCAGTACAGTCCCGTGTCCTGCACTCCTGGCATGGGAAGGCAGCCCCATGTTTCTAACTAAGGTAACTTTTGTGAAAGTTTCATGGAGAAGTAATAAAGAACATTCAAAGAATCTACACAGAAAAGGGGAAGAAAAAGCAAAACGTGCAAGGACAATACGAATCGTCAGGAAATAAGAAAGTGATAATCAGGTCCAAAAGCACATTTATTCTTTGCAAATTGCTGCTCAAGGAGATAATGCTATCTCTGCAATTGATGATGGGCATTTTACTGAAGGGATGAAGTCACATGTGACACAAATGTGATGAGTAGAAGTAGAGTGATTGAAGTGGGATATATAATGATGAATATAAAACCAGGATGTCTGGGGAAGGCTAATCTTTGCCACCGCACAGTTTTATTGGAAGCAGAAGGATGTGACATGTAAAATATGATGGAAGATAATAACATATTCATTTTAATTACACTTTAAAATAGCTTTAGAGAAATATTTGGTTAACTCTGATTTTGTCAGTAGTTCCTCCACTATTTTCCTCAACATCTTACATTTCAGGTGGCAGTTTTTGTAGCAAGAGCTTGCAACATATACCCACTTTCTTTCCTTTTGAATTTGGGTCGAAAACAAAAGATTCCCAGGAACTTTCAGCACATGATGATGTTTTCAGGTAAGAGCTATTTTGGTATTTTTGGTATTTTTCCTCTCCACATTAATGACTGACAAAGATAGTCATCTATCACTAGAAAAACCCATATCTATCACAAAGAATTTATTATCCTCAAAGTCAAGGTCATCTCTTCAAAGCTACTAAAGCAAATGGATGCATTCTCATCAACTTCCCTATGCTCTAGACATATTTTAATTAACTTTTTGGAAACTCACCACCCAGGAAGCCATTGTCTTTCCAACCATTGTCCCCCATTTGTCTACACTTCCATGGCAATTTGGGAATACCATGTTTGTATGCTGAGTCATTTTAAAGGCACCTGTAGTATATCTGACAGTATGCTTACATACCAGCAAATAAATACCCAGCTTGGACATTGTTAGTACTGATACATCAGACATGGTCTTTGGCATTCCTTTAACTACAGGAACAGTTTTACTTTGAAACATGAGACTAGAAGACTTTAATTCCACAGACCTTTTCATATGTGTTCCAGCTTGATATTTATTGATTTTTGTTAGCATTGTAGAATAATAGAAAAAGAATTTAAAAATCCAGAAGAGGGAGCCGTGTTCTACTATGATTTGTACTCAGCCCTGGAACTGCCAAAATCTGAACTGGATTCTCTATTTTTTGATTTGTACAAGCTAGAAATAACTCCACGTGACTTTCTGACGCTAGTTAGGAAAAACTAACTTATAAGCTAAGAACATTTGTTCAGTAAAAGACAGAAATGCAGACCCCCCCCAATGCCATTTATGATACAATTTTCTAAAATTAGAAACTTAGCACTTTTTTCCCCTTCATTTTCCTGCTTTTTATATAAAAATCTATTCCAGATTCTTATGGATAAAAGTCCTTGATTGACAGCCTTGATGCACACCAATCCATTTAGCCAGATAACAAGTGCAATACAATGAGCCACATTTCAAGCTTCCTCATCAGGAGTGCTCCACCTCAGGGGGCCTCATTTGTGCCGACGTAATTCCAGCTCTCTGGAGAGCAACACAGTAGTTCATTTCTATATCTATTCAATCCTTCTGCTAAAAGCTGCCACTGAAAATGTCAGTTAATACCAGCTAGACTGTAGTGAGAGATGATGACACATCCAGTGGGAACTGCCTTTCAAACCACCTGCTCACCTGGACTGTCCTACGGGTAACTTGTGTATGTAGATCACTCTAGTAAAGACAGCAAGCAGGTGGCCAACTGGACAACAGCATGAAAAACAGCTCCATATCATTTGTTATCTAGTTTTGGGGCTTCATTTTGGCCTTTGTTTTTCATCAGCTAAAGCAGAGAATTAAAAATCTTCTGAAGTGTATCTCATTCTTTAACTTTTCTGTCCTCGTTTTCTGCAGTTGAATTTCATTCTCCACAGAGCAGGAGCAGAAAGTAGCCTGCAGCCAACAAGCGAATGTGAGAGCTCACACTCACACATTAGCTTTCCAGGACAATCTGGCAGCTGAGAACTGAAACAGCAGTATTGCAAACTTCTAAAATGTAAATGTTAAAATTCTCAGAAAAGTAATTTTTAACTATTCTTGAAGAAAAAAAAAGTGTATTTTGTAGAGAAAAATGTCTTTACAACATTATAGTAAAGTAAATGGCATCATCTGCAAGTAGAATAAAGACTGACTGTCTCTCACACTGCCAGCAGCTGCACACTTCACAGAACACTTAGGATACACAGATTATCTGTGTAATTGTACTTTTTAAGATGCACCAAGATTTGTGCTTAGTTACCAATAACATTCTTATGTGCTATAAACTGATCATGCTGTATATTGTGATAAACAGAGAACAATGACTGCCAGAAGAGAGACACATTTCTGACACAAGTAAACAAGACACTGAATTTTAGTTTGAAGGAAAACATTATCTACCAAAGGTCAGTAGCAACAGTCATAAATAGTTTGGTTGGAGGGGATCTTCAAAGGTCTAATCCAACCCTCTGCAATAAGCAGGGACATCTTCAACTAGCTTAGGGCTCAGAGCCCCATCCAACCTGACCTTTAGTGTCTCCAGGGATGGGGGATCCACCACATCTCTGGGCAACCTGCCAGTATTTACCACCTTCATTGTTCTGGTGTAGCATCAGGTTCTAGTCAATCACAGGGGAAAATGGGCTTCACTCCCCACAGCATCAGACATTCAGGTGTAGAAAAGAATGAATTTGGGGATAGTTTTGTTTTCTATCTTATCATTACCAAACACACCAAATATTTACTGTTTTTTTAACTGAGTTTTAGAGCCACAATCACCAAAGTGATTGCAACTAAGGTCAGGCAACTACATTTTCAATTAGTATTTGATTATAACTTATCCTGCAAAGAATTCTACTGAAATCATCAAGTTCTGCTTTTCGAGGAGTATTAATAAATTTGAGAAAAAGCAGAAGTGTTAGGCTTGGAAGTGGATTGAGTAGCATTTTGATTTATCACATTCTTCATCTGCTTCTGCCACTCCTCTAACAACACATTACAGAGGGTGGATTCATTTCTACCACTATGTTTAATCATGATTCCTGATAACATTCCATTGTAAATGAAAACTTGATTAGCCCTTGTAAATTAAGCCTGAGCTTCTCAAATTAAGCGGAACATCACCTAAAGTAAACAGTCCAGCAGTCTCTGCTCATGTGAAAAAGAAATGCTTTAAAGTCTTAAATTGTAAGGGAGATATCACCACACACTAGTGGTCTATGTTCCATGAAAAATGCCTCATTTCACTTCAGACCCTACTATGATGCATTTAACAGCTAATAAAATTAAAAGGAAAGGAAAATTAATGGATACAGATGAACTTCCACTCCTCTTCCAATATTCTTATTTACTTTTTACTGTGCCCTCTTCTCTACAGCATATAAATCAGCAACAGAGAGGCTTGTGGGACACAGTGCTACAGGGATTGTTGCTGTTAACGTAAGGCATTACAGCAGCAGTGGAGTCTGCAAGGGAGGAACACAAATGCCAAAATACAACAAAAAAGAATGCCAGTGTACAGGCAGCTGCTGTGCAGGCATTTACAGCTGCACACTCATACAGACATGGAGGTGGGAAGTGTCAACGTGAACTTTTCCAAGAGACATAGATACATAAAGAAATCAGCTAAATAGAAGAGAAAGCAAGGAAGAAAAGAGCAGAGAACTACAGTTGAAACCAAAACACCAGATTTACCTACAGAAAGTCTCCCTTCCTGGCAGATTCTCTTCACACCAACAACAAACACTACATCCCTCAAAGCTCCTCAGAGTGCTGGGCTGGGAGAGATGTGTCTGTGTGGAGTCTGAGCAAAGGATGGCTAACAGCCCAACTGGTTTATTCCATGGACCTCTGACACTTAACCCTGGGGTGGTTTTCTTTGAAGGTTCTGACATATTAAAGAATATCAGTTAAAAATGAATCCATAATGGTTGGCACAGTCAGCAGAAAAATCTGATAGGAAATCTGTGATAGAGCCCAAGGATGAATGGATCACAGCACAGATGTGGAGCTGCTGTCAGTGCAGCATCTCTGAAAGATGAGGGGAGAGAATCTCTATCCACGGTTCATCAAGTGTTTTCCTTCTGCAGTGGCACTCTCTCCAGGTGGAGCTGAGGTACCAGTGTCCACTGCATCCAGTCATTCCACTCTGCTGTGCTGGCATTTTTCCCTGAGGTGTTAGAGAAAATCTAATCCTCCTTATCTTTCTATTTCAGCATCTTAACATTTTCTGAGGTTGTTAAAATTCCATTCCTTCATTTGTGTTATTACCCAGAATATATTTTGATATACAGAGAGAAGGGGAGTAGTGTTCCTTGCTTCTCATTGAGTCTTTACATTTGAGGTGTATTCATCTGCTTCCCCTGCTTTAGTTGGAAGCAAAGGCTTTGATCATTTATTTCACTTTAGACATTTTTTAGTTGAAACTGAACTAGCTCTTATGGACCATGTTGAGTCTTGTATAAATAAAAAATGCAGTGAAGGCACTCACTACTTTTCTAAACTGAAGAAACAGCCAGTCCAGTGCTCAAGAAACAGAGATACATTAATTAACTTTTTTTTCCCTATATCCTCTCTTATCAAAACAGATATTCTGTATTTAATATTGCAGTTGTGGAAAGCAGCATTGTTTTCCACCGAAATGTAGCTGGGCTAGTCAGAAAACCACCCCAGGGTTAAGTGTCAGAGGCCCATGGAATAAACCAGATTACCACTGTAACCACTGAAAAATACCTTTTCATTCCCTGTTCATTCCCTTCTCAGACACATGTTTAAAATGAGCTGATATTTTTTTTCCCTGTAAGAAAATAGTAAAGCATCTGCCTTCTCAGACACATCTTCTACACAAAAGCACATCCAAGGACAAATTCTGTTGCTGACTGCAGTGTTTGGAACCTGCTACGCTGACTGGGTAACTACAAGCTGGTTCCTCCTTGCAGAAATGGCTTTGTGCTGTTCCCTGGATAAACTGCCCAGCTTCTATTGCAAATAATTCACATTCTGGCTATGTAATCTTTGAGCTTTAGAGTTCTAGGCCAAAAATAGCTGCATTTAGCAGTTAATTAAATGATTCTGCATATGCCATCAGTGCCTTACAAGAGGTTTAATTACTAGATTTAATCTCTCAATTCCTCCAAAGTACTTTTTGGATTCAGTGTGTATTGTATACATGTAATAGCTTTCCTCTCTACCCTTATTTTGTAGAATTCTTTTTTAGAAAACAATAAAGTAAATTTAAATAGATAAATGAAAAGCACTGGAAAATATAGAGTGTTATTTGTATTATGCATCCTGAGGGCTGGAGGTACCAGCAGGAACTTTCCCCCTCAATTTTTAAACATGGAACTCTGTGAAGACCTATTTAGTCAGCTTATTACTACCTATGGGGCTTTTTTTAAACTCATTTAGCTGTTTTCACCACCTTTGTAAGTTATTGTTTTTTCAGTCTCCGTAGGTGTATAATTTTACAACTATTATAATATTTCAAGTACACTAATTTATTTTGCATCCCCTTTTAGATACTTAGAATCATTTTTTAAAACCTATTCATTGTACTTAAGCCATATTTTTTCTGACTGGTCTTAGCACGTTGAATTATTTTAAAGAAATGTTCTTTTTTCAAGCAAGAAACAATTTGCATGTTTGGGTACAGGTTTTAATGCCAATCCTCTTTCTCACACCTGACTTCAGGAGTAGTCCCACTGAACACAGGATACAGATTTCTTTTTCAACATGCAGAAAGTTCAGATTACTATTTCATTTGCAATTATTCAAGACAAAGAATTCAGTGGATGTAAAGCAACTGTGTGATTATTATGTGAAGATGAGAGTACTTTCATTGTCCACTTTTCAAAGTTGTTTACATTGCATTCAAACCCATCCTTTCAATCAGCACAATTCAGTATTTTATAAGGAGGATTATGATCTGAAAATTTCCTCTGCCCTTGGAACTGGGTTTGGACTGAACAGAGTAAAATTCTGTTTCTCCATCACATTAAGTTCATCCTCCTTGTCTTTTTTCTTTTTTCAGGTTTACGTGGTGCAATAGCATTTGCATTGGCAATTCAAGACACAAACTCCCAGCCCAAACAAATGATGTTTACCACAGCACTGCTAATTGTGTTTTTCACAGTCTGGGTGTTTGGTGGGGGCACGACACCAATGCTCACCTGGCTTCAGATCAGGTTAGTACTCTCTTTACAACATCAATCACTACCTTCTCACAACTTTCTAATGCTTACATATGTGCATTTTAAGAGTTTTAACAAGCAAAAAGGAAGTATTTGTCTACCTGGTAGAGGTTCCAGACCACAAGGAACAGGTTCTCCCCAGGTTTGTATTGGGTTTACACTTAGGTCAGACCCATCCCATCCACTACTGTTCCTTTGAAGCACTGTGAATAAATGTTAGTAGTGTCCTCCTCACTGTTGAAGAAAGAGCTATAAAAGTAGATTTTGCCATCATCTTAAAATGTGTATTTATTACACAAACTTATAATAAATCACATATTTCTGATTATAATGTGAATATGCTAGAAAAATCTTCCTGCATTGGTTTATCGTTCAGCCTCTGTTGGTACATCATTCAGTAACTAATTTATTACTAATTGTTTTATATATGCTTTTTTGCTATGGCATTTTTAAAATTACTTCATAGTGACTTCTATTCACAGACAAGGATGAATGGCAAGGGAGGTGAAATGACAAGAGAGTGAAATAAGAAGCTGGAATAAAAAGTACCTAATTTAAATGCAGTGTCCTTCCAAGTGTGCTTTTTTGAAACCCAACTTTTAATAATGATTGTAATGCTATTGCTGAGTTCTGGTCACTTCATAATCCATTTAGAACTCACTGCCATGATTTGTAAGATTACCAAAGAAAACCACAGTATCAAGATAGCCTTGAAATTCACAATTGCTTATAATTTATTCTATATATAGCATATATTTTCCTTGTTTACAAAATGATGTCTGATTACAAGCCTTTATGTCAGCCTGTTGCTGTAAAATACCAGCTGAAGGTAACCAAATTGGAGCTTTAACAAAGAGCATAGATAAAACTCCCAGACAAAATAAGGACTAGCGTGCAAATTTACTGTATAAACATAAAATGCAGGCATCCATATGTGTGTAGGGTCTTTCTATTTCTGTGACAGTTTGATTCTTTTACATGACATGTCTCATGTCCCATAATGTCAATCAAGTTCATCACAGTTTGGATACACTCTGGCAGTATCAGCTGCCTTTCTGAGATTTGCCACTTTTTCACTGTCAGTCAGCAACAGAGTTTACATGGCAACAGAAACATGGATGAGGAGGAGTGCTCTTATTAGGTCTTGGGGGCCATATCAGTTTGGATTTCTACAAAAGAGGAATAAGGAATAATTTTGAGACTACAGCAAAGGAAAGAGGCAGTGAGCAGTAGTCACATGTCTAGTCTAAGGACTTATCACTAGATGCCTGTCCTGGTTTAGCTTTCTGGGTAATTTTTAAATGAACATTGTCAAGTGCTTTCACTAAGCCAAGCAATTTAATTGGATGTAATTTCTTCTGCTACTTAGTGCTGCCCAGAGGTGCAGAGTCCCACAACACCACAAGCAAGGGGATCTCATGAATTGTTTATACTGTTCAATGCAATCATGTGCTTCTTTCTTCACCCACCTGTACAACAGATTTAACGAAAGACACTGAAAGCAGACAGTCATTATTGATTTGAAATGGTCATCTCTTTGAGGATCTACTCTGAATCCCAGCAGATCTGCCAGGCATTTTTCCCAATCAAATAAATTGCTTTTGTAATTGGGATATAGATTTTCTTACTATAAAGCTATTAGGTTCACAATTTCCAGCTAATTTCTTGACATCAGAGCATACAGCTTCACAAATTATAAGGTGGTCAAACTGAGATAAAATTTTAAATAGACAAATGTATATTGAGGCTCTGATTTCTCTCTCCAGTGAATATATTTCACTGTCTTTATAATTTATTGCACCTCAATATGGAATTTTGTCCTTAGCTACCATTTGTCTTTTTAATCTTAAGTAATTTTGCTAAGTAATTGTATCTAAAGGTGGTGGTGGTGGTAATTCATGACAGATGATACTTGTATGGATTCTAGCAGACTTGAGTTTGCTGAGAAAGTTATGGCCCTGCTGCAAATTACACCACCTTGCTTGGTGCACTCCCCCAGTATGTTTGCAGCTGTGCCTAAACAGCAGTTCTGAGCTGCATCTACACCCACATTTCTTTTTATAAATTTAGAAGAAAGAGACTGTATTTTTCAAGCTAGTTTGGAGGGTTCAGCTCACAAAGCCAAAGGAAACTGCATTACGACTACGCAAAACTTGTATGATTGTCTCTGAAGATATTTATTGGAATAGATTGGGGTGTCATCAATTACATAAAAAAGGGGTGAAGTGCTGCAATGACGTCTCTAAGCACACAAGAGGGAGACTCTTCTCACACTAGCCTTCAGTGTTCAACTGACATGAACCTACATCAGGCTCCACACCCCAGGACAGTTTGAAACGTCTCCTGTGGAATTCCCCAGGGGAATTCTGCTTTGGGGAAGCAGACCTACCACTACTGGTCAAATCCAAAGCACAGTGCTAGATCAGTTAATCTAAACAACTGGAAATAAAGTTATGCACATTATCAAAATAAAGTGCTTACAGGAAATTAAAAATAAATGAATGGTCACCGTAACTACACTGGATTTCTCTATATAATCTATAAGTTGTTGTACTGGTAAACCTTCTCAGGGGGCAGTAATGATCAGAAATACCATCATTTAGCAAATAACAGTTCCAAGTCGAATATGTTTTTTTGCCAATTAATTCTTTCATCATAAAATGGTTATCCAGCAGATAATGTATTTAATTGAACAGGAGGCATTCAGAGACTAGTAGAGAGGACCATGTGATTTCAGTCTATTTGGATGAATTGAATCTTATTCGCATAGAGTTTTGTGCTCACCCTCCCTATGTGGAATAGGCTACAGTTCCCAAGTAGCTCCAGAAATGCAACTCAGCTCCTCAAGGTTGATCAACTCAGTCTTATCCTAGAGTTAAATGCTTGAATTTATATGGTACAGACCAACTGTTTGGTTTTAAAACATAAATAAATCTAGCATCCATTATGTTGAATATACGTAAAAATAACACAAATCAGAAACAACTCACACCAATATCTTTACCATTTGCTCTACCATAATGCATTACAGAGTAAAGGCAAAAGAAGGTATCCAAGATCTGTCTTACTGTACATTATTGTCGACATATTGTACAATGTTTCACTTATGTATTGCACTCTCCATAATTTGTGAAGTTCTCATAACAGTGACCAGGACTCTTAGGGTATAAGAAAAAATAACAATTTTAAAATGATAGCAGGAATTAATAGTCTTCTGAAAAATCAATCTTTGTTTCCATAATAACTGGAATTTCCATAATCTTCCATCTCTCCTCACAGCAATAGCATCAGATCTGTTTTTCTTTTTTTTTTTTCAGTTAAAATTTAACATAATGTAAATATAATCTGTCACTCTATTTTTAGAGAAAAGATGAAGATGTGTCCTCAGAGATAACTACCATTTGATTTATTCCAGGAATATGTATGGCTTATACAACACTTGCAAATTGTTGCCAAAACATATAGTAAGATGTATTATCAAAACTAACCATGTGCTACTGAAAAAGGCTCAACTTCCACCCCCATTTAATGCAGCAATATCACTCAGCTATCCCACAAGGTTGCAGAAGCCAGCTGTGCTAAGAGCTTTTGTAAAAACAAGCTTAAATAGATCCCAGGAGTTCACCAAGTTTATTAAAGTTCAGAGTTCTAGTTCCCTTTATTTAACAAATAAATTATATTGAAACATTTATTCCTACTTAAACCGTAGCTTGAATTTAAGAAAAGTTCTTAAAGCCTTGGAAATCTGACCTGCTAATGGCAAAATTTATGTCTACATGTCTCTGTATGTCAAAACACAGTTTTAAAAGAAACCCATATGAATAATTCTCATTATTTTACTACCACATTTACTCATACAGAGCAGCCTTTAAAATGAGTCTTGAAATTCTGGGCAAAGACTAAATATTTTTTAACTTTGTGCTAAAAAGAATGAAACATACACTTCTGGAAATGTCTTATTTATTTTAACTGTCTCATTTTTAGATACCTGAAACACTGTGTTTCAGGAAGTGTTTAATGTTCTCTTACTGAAAATCGGGTCCTATTTAAATGTTCCCAGTTGTCTGGTGCAGTAACTTAACATTTCTGAGCAAGAGGCACATGCACAGTCCATTACAGCATTATCAGCTGGCATTCAGAGAGCAGAAGTGGTTGCACCACATTCCTAAATAATACATTGTCTTTTGGCTTATCTGAGAGTTATAACTCAGGGGAAAAAAATTGTTTTTACTCCCCATGTGAAAGGACTACAATATTCTGTCCCTGGCAGAATAAATGAATAAACCTGCATCAGTGTGTGAGAATAATTTCATGATACATCAACACCAAGACAAAGATAGCCATGTGGGTTCCCAGTCAAATTGAAGTATTGAATAAATGTGCCTTCAGAGATGCTGAGTATTACTTGCTAATGCTTTTAGATATATGTGTCCCTTCGTTCCCCATACTCTGATTAAAAATAGAGAGCTACATTTTACAGTAAATCTGCAATGAGAGGTTTGAGGATAAAGGATTCTCCTGACAGGCAGAGCAAAAATACAAAGCTGTTAATAAAATATGTGCCATAAAAGCACTGTGCTAAGTATTAGGTCTTGTTTGTTTATCATCACCTTCTGTGTAAATGTTTGTCAAGAGATTTCCAGACTCTTTGTGCATCTCTTTGCAGCAGTTCTTCAGTTAATAAGGATATTTTTATTCCATATTCTAAATAAATACTAAGCAGCATTGAATAGTAACTTTTAATACTGTGCCCATCAGGCCATTCCCTTTGTATGTGCTTTAGAAAAGTGTGTGCCCTTAAAATCATGCCCTCTCTAGTTCACCCAAAACTTCAGTTCCAAACCTTCAACTTTCTCTAAATATTAATGCCAGAGGCCTGGCATATCACATTTCTGGGGAATAGCCTAGGCTGTCCAAACTCACGTTCTCAGCAGAAGTAGTCAAGACTTTGGTTCCTTTAGTATCCAACACTTCAATCCATTGTTCAGTATCAAAGGCTAGGGCAGTGTGTATGTTTACCAGGATGTCACACTAGGGATGCAGATGGGCAGTGGGGCTAAATGCTGTGTGTGACTACAGCTGTCTACCACAACAAAAACAAACCAAACCAAACCAAACCAAAACCTAGTTGGTAGTCTATGATTCTGTGCTCATCTCAGACCTTTAACGACTAGTTATAGACTGCTGAAGGACAGAACTTTATGACCCAGCAATCACACTAACAACATGACCTTGGCCAGGATTCTAGCACTCCTGTTTCAAAAATATTTTTTTCATTATTCCCAACTCTATAGTAGCATTCCCTGCGTTCAGCTGTGTTCAAAGAGATGCTGCAGAATAACACAGTGCAACAGTGGTAGCACTCAGCACTGCCAAGTGGGAAGCTTTGAACAGATTTGGTCTGTTTTATGCTTCCAAAGTTGTTCTTTCTGCTTCCCAAAAGAGGCCCTTCAAACAAAAAAAAAAAAAACCTACACAAATCAATATCATGGTCTTTGGAAACACTTCTGCCTTATCTAGAAAGACAACAGTTGCAGTAAGAAATCCCAAGGGTTGAAATGGTGGTAAAAATATGACTGAGCTTCGGGGCTCCAGAACAGGAGGCACTGAGCAGGAAACTTCCTTTTCCACAGCCTAAGATCAAAGGAGGATGTACTTTAGATCAAAGGATTAACAGATTGGTTTAGACAAGGTGGATGGTGCTGCCTACATTACTTTACTTTCCCAGTTACACAGAAAGATTGATACATCCTTTTTTTATACTGACATGCATGTCTTTCTTATTAAAAATCTATATATTTCTGAGTTTTCCCAGAGTTAAGATCCTATTTACCATCATACGGTTGTAGCATCTGGATAGTTTTATTCAATCTCCTGTCTCAAATCAGTCTTAAGAGAAAATAATCCTCCAGATCCCATTTGTAGAAATTTGTATGAATGGGACGGTGAGATAAACTGGACTTTTAAATTAGGATGCTTAATCTCACAGTGTTTGCTAAACAGAAGTCTTTAAACAATAACAAACTGATTTAAAAGGACATAAGCAATATTAAAAGTGGTGGTTTTCATATCAGCTTCTATTTGCAGCATTTGCTGGTTTGTGGGCAAACTCAGGTCACATAGGGCTGAGACTTCAACTGGCCTGAAAGTGTTTGCATGTGCTTGACACCCTCCTGCCCTGGAGCTTTAGGAGCAAACTGCACTGGACCCTTTCTGGTGCTTTCAAGTAGGTGACTGAGCCCTCTCAGCTCCTGAGACCCCGTCTCTTATTGCAAATGCAGGTACTGAGAATCTTGAGACTCTTCTAACTGTATTAAAACTTTCAGAGAGATACAATAACTATGTCTGTAAATTCCCAAGCTTTAAAACAAATAATAGAAGGTTAAACGTATGTACTATGTTCTATTACAAAGCCCTATAGTCAAAAGTGGCTTAGAAACTTAAGTCCATTGCAATTCAATGGAGGTGAAGCTCCTAAGTGACTTTCAGGAGTTTGTTTTAGGTAGTTTCTCTCAGTGATAAGTGGAGCAATGCCTTCTCTAATCTTACTGGGGTGAGACACGACTATGGCACTGGAAAGGACAGTGTCCTGACAGGGGATCCAGGCAAAGAGGCTGGGGCAAGGAGGAATGATGATCCTTTTGCCTGGTTAGAAAGAGCCTCCTCAGAATACTGTGCTCCATTGCTGAATTGTGCTCTGCTCATGGAGAAGAGCATGAGATAGTACATCTCCTTACAGTCATTTGTTATGAACTAGATTCAAACTAGAGTTTGATCTCTGCTGTTCCTCATTTATTCCTATATTAAGTAAACACATCTTGGCTTTCCTTTTTCACCCTCACATAGGTGCACAAGGATTATCCTTCCTGAAGCGTAGCTAGTCCTTGAGCTACTCTGAACGTACCAGCCAAGGGCACGTGTTCATATCTTCAGATGATCCATAATTTAATAGTTATAAATTATAATGAACTTTCTTAATTGTTTTATTTGTATTCCTATGAGCACATTTTCCTGTCACCATATGCCCAGAGGAAGTCAGTTTAGAAGAAGAGATTTAGTTAAATGTTTTCTCCTGGCCTTGATATGTTCTCTCTACTATAACCATATTCCTTTGGGTCATATTTCCTCTAGATTCCTGGAAAAGTTTAGCTGAAGCGAAGCATCTGTTGCTTTACTATTGAAAATGGAATGTCAGCTTAAGTATCTTCAACTGCAATTTGTGAGTGACCACAACATAGAGACGAACAGTGCAATTAAAGGCACTATGTTTTTAAGTGCAGTTATATTTTTTTGTACTGTTTATTATTTTGTTTTGTGCTCAGAATAGTCATAATCAGCCTAACTGGTGTTCCCTCTCGGTAACAAATATAGCTCCAATAAACAAAGCTTGCTCTTGTTTCCAGGGTCATATTCATCTTTAGCCAGAGTATAATATATATTTAAAATCACACTGCAATAAACACTCCTGTGGAGAGCCCAGTTTCAGTCAAGTCTCTTCAGCCCATCGAGTTTCTTTTCACCCAGACACACTTTCAACAGAGATCACACCATCTTTGCCTGGAAAGGCTTATAATCCTAACAACCCTCTGAAATCCAGAAACTGCTGTAATTTAATGTAACAAGTCTAATCATTAATACTGCAGCTATTTTTAAATTACTACTGTCCTTAGTTGGCCAACTATCTGCTCCTGTGAACATCTACAGGAGAGCCTTTTGTCTGCCATCTTTTATACATGATAGTTTGAATATTCCTGCATTAACAGTAATTGCATACACATGAGAAAACATTCTGCTGACTCCCTGGGCTCTCCTCAGCATTAGGACATTACTCATTTATGGGAAGATTCTTAGGTCACAAAATCTACTTTGCTGTTTAAAGGCTGAGTTTCACAATTGTGAAGAAGATCTTTAAAACTATTCAAATAAAACTAAACTAACAAGGAAGCTTTTGTGTGAGTTCATGGACAGTCCGAAACAACGGCTAAGAGAAGGCTCTGTCCCACAGTTATTGAAGGAGTGTTGCCTTCAAGACACCATTTTGCTAATGAGCTCCAGCATTGTTCCCACACATTACTCCAGATACAACAAAAAATAGTAGTTTAGGGTTAACATAGGAAACTGCAGGGCTGTCAATCCCTCTCTGTTCACCCAGTAACCTACCCAGTATGATGGGGAACAAGTAATCCGGGAAGAGACTGGAAAAAGCAGAGTTTTGACTTCAGCTATAAGACATTTAGCCACTATAAGTAACTATCAGCAATTCCAAGTGTAGCCAAGCACATCAGATATCATTGTGATTAAGCACTGGAATAATTTGCATGGTAATCTATTGATTACTTGTGACAGAGGTCACAGAGAGCATGAAATCAGATTCTAGTTTATCACTTCATTCTGTTTGATCTCCTGTAGTAGCACAGACTAAAATATTGGCTTACATCCTAGCTACAGATCTTTTTTTAATACAAAACCATTGCTTGATGTGGTTCTTTCTCTTTGCTTGGTGGTCTTTGCCACCAGTTCTGGATTTGTGGATATGTAAACCCTTAGCGTGTATGCGGTATCTACAAGAGACAGGAAATGGTCTGGTGTTCCTGACTGAAGTCATTTTAGAGAATTGCATTCTGGTTCAAATCCAGAGGTGTTCAACATCACACGTGAAATTATCTGTGAGGAAAGAAAACACTTCTTGGGGTACACCCACATTGAAAGGGTTAATATAATAGCTGCTTTTGTAATAGTAGCTAGAGCACCATTAGCCTGGGAAATGCTATAAATCAAGGAGCAGTATGAAATTGGACATCAAATGTATTGGATGTTATAAAAAAAAGAAAAATAAATTGGATAATTTCCTTTCATTTCTATCTGAAAATGAGAAATCGTCCAGGTAATGAATCTCAGTGATCTTCTGAAATGCCTATCATTTATTTGCAAGGTACAGTTCTGCTAAGATAAGGGGTGCATTTGATCCCTCGGAATTATTCACCATAGCATTTTGTCTGAATGATACTAAACAAGATTTATAAACAATTGTGCTTCATAAGAAAATAAAAGACCAAAATACAGAGGACTTGGGCTTTCTGACTGCAACTGTGAAGTCAGTCCTGGGCAGATGTTGAATGGGAGATTTTGGATTGCAATTGTGACTCGTGCACAACTCCTACATGACTCCACCTGTCAGCTTGTTGATCTTTATTGGCCAGAGGGGTCTAATTTTTAGCATAGTCTCCTAACACAACAGGCAGTTAAATCCCACCTCACATATCTTTTATTTCTTGATCCACATAGCTACTGAAAACAGAAAAAGAAAGAAGAAATGAAACATACACTTTTATTGCTAGAATATTTGGTACAGGAGAGAGGAAAAACTACACAGTAATAAAAGATTCATGTCTAACAACAAATGGTAAGATGAATTTTCCACAGGCCAAAAACTCTGAATAGTTTATAGGTATTTCCAGAAAATTATAAATAAACCAATAGCTTGGAATATAATCCACCCAGCTGGATTAGAGTCAATTAACTATATAGTTTGTTATATTTTAAAGTACTGTTGCTTTGATATGCCTGAGTATGAAAAAAAACAATTCTTCCATTTAATGCAATAATTTTATTCTTCCATGAAAACTTTTCTCCTTGTCATACAAAAGGTAGCTGCTATGCAGCAGTCAACATGATGAAGTTCTTCTAATTACAAATAAAGAATCTTAAAAACCTATTTGGAAATGCTGCTAAGGAACATCTTAATTATCTGGGACTTTGGAACGAAGCTGATGATTTATTACTCTCTACCAAAATATCCCAGATTAATTTGGAGCTCTAACAAGTCTGTCAGAATTAAATTGGTGCAAGAATAAACCCAGTTTACTTCATGCATATGCCAAAACTGTGTCATTTGAGGGTAAACAGAAAGTACAGAAAAATAGCTGAGCCTTTAAAAATTATGAGATAAATATGTGGTATGAAACCTGGCTCTAGAAAAAATAAGGATCACATTTATTAAGATGAATCTTATATTCCTACTCTGTAAGTACTGATCAAGATACCTCTTAAATCTTTCTATTATTTGTTAGAAACTATTTCTGCAAAATAATTGCTCTGGAAATTCACTGAACTTTCATATTTTAAGAATTGTGTGACGGACTGAAAAATAGAGGGGTACAGAATTAATGCTCTTCACAGTTGTTAGTTTACATAATTTCCAAAGTGTGCATATTCATTCTTTTCCCATTTAGCTTGACTAAGAATATTAGAATTTCTTCAGCAAGAAAATATGAAATGAATGTTTCATTTTGAAGAGATGAAAGTTTTCATCGTAACTTAATATATCATTTCAGTATGAAAAAAACTCCAATGTTTTTCAAACTTCCTCAAGTTTTTTTAAGATTTCCTGTGGTTTTCTTTCTTTCTTGCTATCAAATATTTCACAAATGCAAGAACATATAATTCCATTTTTTAACTCTACATTAAATGTAGAAAAAAACCCGAATATAGTTTTTTCTTCCAACAAGAATAAAGGTGGTAACTGGGAAGAGCTGGGGTCTTACAGGCCTCCTTAAGGGTCTTATACAGCAAATGGACTGTGGTATAAATATTCTTGTAAATTGAAACAAAAAGGCATCACTGGGTCTATCTCTGTTTGCAAAGGAACTTAGTGACAGAAGAGAACTGTGACTTCAAATTTCATGAAACTTGCAACACTTGTGAAACATTCCTCTGGAAATTCTGAAATTCCTATCCTTTTTTGAAATGCAGAGTGGAAGAAAAGGTCTGGCACCCTTGATAACAAGCCTATCAAATTGTTCCAGAATTAGTTGAGTGTGAAAAGTTAATTAAAGCAGATATTAAATAATCTAGGCTCTGTATAGTGGTATGAGCTTTTAGCTTTTAATAAACAGATACAGATTACAGGGAAATACAGACTTTTTTTATAGTGAATTATCAGTGCAGAAACAGCCCAACAGTGACTGGCTAGTCAGAACATTGATGAGCTTTAAATGAGAAAACTACCCCCTGTCTCAGTAAGAGGTACTTGATTTCAATGCCCTTAAATGTATATTTCTGTTTCTGCATTTTTTGCTTCTTCTAAAAGATACACCATTTAATTACATAATGACAAATAATACATAAAGGAATCTTGAAAGTGTACTAAAAAATCTGGTTTTATAATTCCAAAATATTTCCTCTGCAAATAAATATATAGAACTGATGTTTATATAAAAGTTTATATGTAAGTGCTGTTTATGTAAAATATCCTAAACAGCAATCCTAAAAAAACCATGTTTTGCTAATCTAATCTTACAAGTAGACAAGGTGTTGCACACAGTGACCTTGAAACTACCCAGTTGCATTTGCTATTCACTTATCCACGTGCATTAAGCCTGGTCAGGAATCACAGTGTAGGTTCAGGGAATCTGCCTGAATCTTGATCTGAGTCTTAATCAGTCCCTGAGTTTTTCTGATCTCCACCCAAAGGGATTCCTACAAATGCCATGACAGCCACTGTTTTCCATTTAGACACAGCATGGGGGGCTCTGCTCTCCCTTTCCTGCTGCACCCACCGGTGGCATGGACACGATGGTTCCCTTCCTCTGCCTCATTCAATCCATGTGCATTTCTTCCACCTTTATGGAAGAATTCCAACCCAAACCTCACCAATTTTGTGTGTGTATGCAGATGTATTCACGAGGTAAAGAAAACAGAGAAGTCAGAAAATAATTTTAATTAACCAGAAAACGAGGCAAAAATATTCTGTAGACTGATGGTTAATGTGTTCACTAGGAAGGTGTCAGCTTCTGTCCAAAAAAGTGTTTCTGTTCCATTTAAAATGAGTCAGCAACTAAAACACAAGTCATCTCTGTGTATTAAAGATGAGAATCCAGGTCTTCCAGTACCCTGTTCAGTAGTCTACAGAAGAATGATTGCTCACATGCTTTCTGATCTAGTAACCCTTACATATACATATATTTGAATTTACTTAAGACCAACCTTTTTTAAAAGCCCAAGGATCATTATTTTTTCCTCCTGAAATCAGTGGCACTGCATAACCTCCCACTGATCTGACTGTCCTTTACTTGGCTTTGTATGACAGCTCCCATTTTAAATGGGCACCACTTGGGCTCCTCAGTGCTTCTGTTCTTTTTGAAACTGCTGCTTGGGCACGGTTTTATATTTCACTGATTCCGAAAGTCTTAAGAAAACTTCTCAGCCCATAAAATGAATTGCCAAATCTGGTTCAATTGCCATGTCTTAGTTCACTGACCAAAATAGTTGCATTATTTACTTCTTTCACATTTTGAGAAATACTACTGTAATGTTTCCATATTGATAAGTGATAAAATTATCTATTTGCTCAACTTAGTTCCAAAAGACAGTCTGCAGCCTATGTACTTTCTTATTTATGCTCAGTGCAATATTGGGGGGAAAAAACATTGTATTGGATTCTCTGTCAGAGTTCTTTGCATTGTCCTATCACTTTGAAATCTAAGTCATAATGGCTGTGTGCCACTTTTCTATCACTTTCATTCAAAATCAGGATTATAAATAAGTGACAAGTTCACCAATTTAGATTAAGCAATTGTCCCAGCTTTCAATACAATTTATTACATATATCTCAAGCTGCACTACCTTACATAAGATGCATGTCTGAGAGAAGAGTAGTGATACATTTTAAAAAGTAAAATTAATTAATGTTCTCTTTATTTCACAGCCTTCCCAGATGTAAATGTGGCCCATTCTTTAGTGGTGAACTTGGCAGTGCTGGGTTAACAGTTGGACTAGGTGATCTTAAAGATTTTTTCCATCTGAAATGGCTCTGTGATTCTATGGGGAATTTTAAGCATTAGACTTGCCTTTCAGCTATCAAGTTTACTGGCTCTGTACAGCAAGGTAGGAACCTGAAGCCAATGCCTAAGTATCACGTATTTATGAATACACCGACAGAAATATCACATAGGCCTGAAGTCACTGGCCACTGAGAAGTACTTAGAGCCCCAGGGGAGCTGGGTGGCAGTGGATAAATGGGGACAGATCCTCAGCTGGTGCAGGCTGTTATAACGACATTCATTTATTTTCTTGGCAGAAGCACACTATGCTTTAAGAATCCCTGATCGAGGCAATTTCTCACTCTACTTTCTCCCTTCATCTTTTCATAATCTCTTGCAAGCTATTGCTTTCATTGTCATCACTGCTAGAATTCAAATGTTGGTTCATAGTTACTCCATACAGCAGTTTATTTTCATTTTTGCAAGAAGGCAATGAGAATGGAGTCCCTTTCTTAACCATGATGCAGCAAACACCTTCTAGCACACTGCAAAGCAACACAAGAAGCTTAAGTAAAACTATAAAACTTTATAGCATGCTCCCTATCTCATCCTCGTAGCACTCCTTTTCCCCTGAACTAATTTTAAACTTCAACTGGGTGCTTCAGAGTTTTTGCTCAAGCTGTATATGGTTATAAGGAGAAGAAAAAAAAAATTAAAAAAAATAAAACCAAACCCACAATCAACTAGAAGCTTTGAAGAGCATCTTCAAATGCTCTTATGAAAAGATAGACTTCAATTAATTAAAATTAAAGTGTTTTACCAATCTTAACCACAGTGTCACAATTAATAAGTACTATACAACAAGGGGATGACTAGCCCTCCTCGTGGGTGCTCATAAAAAGCTTGCAAGGACTGGTGCAGGCATTACAAAAATCTCAAGACAGCACATGTTTAGGAGAGAGCGCCCAGCAAACCAGACAGGAATGCTGATTCAGTTCATTACCAAAAGAAAATCAGGACATTTTTGAGATCAACAGAATGACCAGAATCAAGAGGTTTTTAGCCACAGTTGAGTCACTGACACAAAAGGAAAAAGCTACTATTGACATCTGAAACCTTTGCCTTGCCAGAATAAGTGTGCTCAAATCGAAAGTGCCTGATATTACCTAAATTCTCTGAAATACAATACATCACAATGCAAATACATGTTTATAAGTTGAATTTCAACAATGTTAGGGCACTGGGCCTGAGCGTCTGGATCATTTACATTCCATTTAAGCTCTTATTCTCTCCAAATGAATGAATTGATTCCCAAAGTCATGCATATTTAGAAATGTGAGACTAGTAAATTCAGGAGTAAAAAAAACCTCAAGCCCAACATTTGTATTTAGTGCACTTTCTGAATTCTAGAATGGGACTTTGCACACTGTGAAATAAGGACGGTTCCTGTAGGTCTGGATAAACACAGCAACTAACTTTAAAGTGTCTGTCTTTGGTGGTGGTGGCGTGTAAAAGCTGACTGCAAACCAAAAGGAAAAACCACCCCACTGAACAACATTGTATCAAAGCCAGACATCAGTAACAGTTTTGCATTGCCTCACATTGCAAACCAGTGCAAATATACAGATCATAAATAGATCAGTATCTATTTTAGATACTTACTATTTTAGTAAGTTTTTGTACGAATTCCCTAAATAGTATTTTAAACAGCCACACGATCTAAATGTATCACCTGCAACTGGTAAGGGTGGCTAAGTTTCTTAAGCAAAGATTACACTGCAAAATAAATTCAAAATGAACAGAAATCTGCACTGTCTAAACTAAACAGTGCAATTGTCAGAACAAGGTTATAATGGAATAAAACAATTCGTGAACTAAAACCAACATGGGATGACATAAACCCTAGATGAAAGGAAGCATACTGTACCAGCACTTCTATAGCCACTCTGTCAAAAAGACTATTACACTGTAATTGATATTTGCTATATCAGCAACATATAATGTATGTAAGTTTGTTTTTTTAAATGACAGAGTGAAAAATTAAATAAAATTGGTGTCTTTGAGTCTTTATTTTATTTCTTGTTGCTGAGAAGCAAAGTGGTGTAAAAAAAATTAAAAGATAAATTTTCCATTAAGCAGCATTTTAGAACATTGCCTCCAGAGAAGACAGTACTGTTTATCCTGCTCTATTTAAAGTGGCTTCAAAGAGTGTTTTGACACAAATGTGCACAGGTGTTTTCCTGCCATTAAAACTGAAAGGGTAATAATTGTTGACGCTGCACACATCAGACAATGAAAATTTAGGCAAAACTCTTCCATTTTAGTACATGACATTTTAGTCACTCTGAGACTTTTTCCTAGATGAGGAACTGTGGAAAGATCCTATCAATGCTTATTCAGACCACACCCTGCAGTGTATCTGCCTATGAACGTCATGACCTCAGCTCTAGAGGCCTGTGTGCTGCATTCTCATTTTAAGAATTCAGAAATGTCATTTTTATTTACACTTTGATTAAAAGATTGTACAGGGTATCTTTGAAAGCACATTCTCCTATATACCATATATCTGCTTTATACACCCTTGGGTGAATCAATTCATACAAATCCTTCCTATAATTCCCTGATGTTCTGAACATTTCAGACAGAGCTTAGGTGAACATATTTCAAAGCAGGAATTAGATATGGACTTAAGCAATGCAGCTGATTTACAAGCTGCTTGTGTAAAAAACAGCCTAAATGGACATATCAGTGACAGCTTTCATGTCACCAGTTCTCAGCAGCAAAGCCAGAAGCATTTACTCAGTGTGTTTTGGTCATCCCATACATTTAGCCTGACCAGCATTAGTCTTCCCTTCTGATGGCTCTGCGCAGAATTGCTCCCAGCACCAGCTTCATATGATAAATTTCAAATGTCAAGGCAAGAGATGAAGTGCACGAAATGTTTCTCCCTGTGCTGTGAGCCCAAGGAACTTAGAGTTGGTCATCTCATTATTTAGACTAATGCCTCAGGAGGATTTAATGTTTTACTTTGGGTTAATCACATTAGCAATAATATAATGCATCTACAATGGCCTGGGCTTCTTTCCAAAGCCGTGCTGTTTATGTTCAAGGAAAAAAAGGAACAGACACCTAAAGTGATTCAGAGAACAAACATTTTACTGCTCTAAAAATCACTGACATAATTCACTGGAGGGAACTGTTATTTCTGAGCCAGGAATTAACTAGACTCATCTGTAGGAAATTGTCAAAATACATCTGAGCACAGTTGCTTTCCCTCATACAGATCTTTAGTAAAATCAGTTCTAATTTTTCCTGGCTGGCAAAGCTTATTAGTAGTCTAAGTAAGATGCCAACAAAATGGCCTAATTCCTGACTTTTTTTTTTTTTTTTTTTGAAAGCTGTATTCATCTCCACAGAGTTCATAAAAGTAGCAATTAGGATATTTGCTATGTGTGAAAATGATACTTTTTATAATGCATCAGTGTTTCTGTCTTTTTGCATTAACTGGAAATGCATTTTTAATAATGTTCCAGACACTTTTTTATTTATACATTTTCAATATTGTGCACAGAGCATTTGATCTATAGACTTCCTTGCAGCGGGGGAGAGGTACAGTAATAGTAATGAAAATCTTAAAGCACATGGAGGTTGATCAATATTGTGTTTTGTGTACTGTCTCTTATTAAAGAGACAATATAGAGATGTCTTTGTATGCCTATACATCTCCATTTGCAACATCTTAAGTTAAAGCAAAGAAAAGCACCTGCCATCATCAGTAGCTCCCTAAGACATGTAGGCTGATATCAGTCCCAGTAGGTGCTATTGAAAATACAAGATCATTGACTTAAATAAGGGAAATCAAAGCATACACACAAATCCCTTTTTTTTTTCTGTTCCCCCAAAACACAGGGTAGAGTTTGGATGAGAGGCATCACAGTCACTTCATGAGGACATCACCACGCTGTATTGTGATTCAATATTTCAAAAGCTCAACTTGGTTGGGATTAACTGGGTTGGCAGTCAAAACAAACACCACCATTACTACCAAAAGGGACACCCAATCCCATCCTTTCTCCTAAGTCAACACTATAATACAATATCAAGTGATCTTCTTATTCTGAGTCCCAGTTTTCATCTGAGACTTAAAGCTCAGGTGAAAACTAAACAGCAAATGCAGCCTTACTGAGAAAAAGATGATTGCACTGTATATCCCAGCTACTACCATGCACATTCCTCATATCTGAGCTTCTCCTGCAGTTTTATAAAATCATTCAAGTCACATCATTTTTCACATATTGTTATTTTTCAGTTTCTCTAATTGCAATGCAGCATTTCTGAGTGATGTGACCCTTGTAACAACATTTTTTTCTAGAGGTCTCTGCATCTCAGATGAGTTTGAAGTGGATTTTTTTTTCCAATTTTAAACAAACCAAGTTTTTAATAATTTTTTAACATTTAAATATCAAATAATCTACTGTTAGCATAAGAATTTCATTTTAGAATTCTTCTGGTAGCTATTATCTTGAATTTTAGATTTACTGAGGGTTTGGGGTTTGGGTTTTTTCTGTAGCGGAGATTAAAAATAAAAATTCAAGAGGATTACAATCCTTTCAAGCTTTCCCAGCCTTCCCCATTAATCTATATCTGATTCCTACAAGCAATCATTTACCTGTTCAATAAGTAGAGTGCAACTGCAAAGGGCAGTGACTATCAACTATGGTTGTGCAACTGCATGACCCTGCTCGGGTCTTTCTGCTCTTCTTGCACTTCAAAACAAGAGGGAGATTCCAGACAGAATTTAAATGCTTGAAAAGCAGGCAGTAAAGTGCTTACCTTGTTCTATAGATCTCACTTTTTACATAAATGAGCTGCATAAAACTATCTATTTCCTTCACTGAGAGAATAGCAGATGACAGTAATAGCAGTAAGTGCCAGTCTCCAGTCAGTCTGCTGATGAAAACCACACTAGATGAGTGATGCCAGTACAGTCATAAGTGGAAAGTTAAAATGACCATCACATCCCTGTATAACTCAGAAATGCTGAGAGATGGCAAAGATATTAAAGAAAGACTCTTTGGAAACACCCAGTGCCAGTGTAACTTTGCTCCCCTGGAGTCAGTGAGAGCAGTGATGCTGCTTGACTGAGAGCCTTGGGGAAACCTCCCCTCACACGCTGCAACTCAGAGCCTGCTCAAAACACAGAGGGGGCATTTTAGAAAAAGAATGGATGAATAAAAACTGCTCTTTTGGGGAAGGGAGAATGGAAAGCCTCACATACAAGTATGTGACATACAGACCGGTCCTTCCTGAGGAGTGGGGAACAGAACAAAGTTTTACCGAGCTGTCAGAGGGATCTGAACATTGTCAGGTTCCTAGAAAAACAATTGCATCTGAGATACGTGTTTACCAAATAAGGATATTAAAAGGGGGGAAAGGGGTAGAGTTTGCCATATATTTTAGAACAGAAAGTTTATTAATTTAAATATGGACTACTAAAAATACCATCTTATGAAAGATTTTTCTTCTCCCTGAGGCAGGAGTAAAAAACATGCAAGTGTATTGTAACTCAGCAAAGAGCTATAAACACCAAAGTAGAAGGTGATAGCTGGATCACCTACCACAGTGCAATGAAAGGTACATGAACAACCTGTGACTATAAACATATATAAATAGGAGAACAAAAAATAAAGGGGAAACAAAAAAAAGACAGGGGGAAGGAAAGTGAAGAAGAGTCTCACAGGAGAGACAATAAAAGAAGCAAAACAGTATTGATCAGCTGATGTCCCTAGAGTATGTTAAACATTGCTGCCAAGGGTCAATGGGTTTCACTAGTTGTCTATGGGCCACGTATTGAATATATTTGATTGGATAATTCCTGTGAAATTCAAGAAAAAAAATTTAGAGAAAGCACAGAAATCAAATTTCTCACACATTCCCTTTGTATCAGGAAGCAACTGTGAGTTTGGATCCCTAAAGACTGCACACACGTACGCATAGACACAGGAATGTAAACTGACCTTGCCCTGTGTTTTTCAGAATGCAGGTTTAAAGTAGGAACCCCAAGCAGCTCACTGCCTGCACAAAAACTCCTGAACTGACCTGCAGCCACCTGCTGTGAGTTCAGCCTCTTTAGTTAGCTGGAAGCAGGAAGTAAGATATTGGGGCAGAGTCAGTAGCTGCTATTTGTCCAGTTTGACATGGAATTCAGTATAATTCATGCAGTTAGTGTCTGTTGACATAAACATACAACTTGCATTTCCCATTTAGCTAAATTTAGTGATCTTTGGCATAACAAGCCTCAGTGTCCCAATAAACAGTACTACTTCTTATTATGTCATAGAATCTACTACAATAATCTTTCCTTAAACCTGAAAACTACTCCCAGGTCAAACAGTTGCCAGAAGTTCACAATATTTTGGTTGCTGCCAACCTTCATGCTGATTTTTTTCCAATTCTATTCACATGCACTGATGTTACTACAAATGATGATTTCTAAAATTTCCACAAAAGCTAAATTATTCAGTTAACTTAGTTTCATATTTTTGAACAAGAGGCCTGATTCTTCACTACAGGTATATTCGCATGGCACAATGACATAATCTCCTACATGTGCCAGAAGCATTATAGGGATGTAAATCTGTGCTGCTCAGAGCCCCTGCACTGGAGTGCCATGACTGTGAGACATCTGGCACTGCACTGTGCCATGCAGATGTACTTTACTACTTCAGAGTGACCACACTATTTTAGCACCCCAATATTAGAATAAAATAGGATTAACAGAATAGAGAACCAGATCCCAGCTATGTGTGAATCCAGTTCATTGTCCTAGTTACTATGCACATAAGTGCACAATGTAAATGCAAGCCATCATCTATTTTTAAATTTTAGCATTTTCTTCACATGGCTGCACAGCTGTGGGGAAGTGATAGGTAAAATTTTATGCAGTGATATTACCCACAATTTTACAATCTTTTTGATACTTAAGGTCACATCTAGAAACTATAACTTGTGGATCTCTGACAGAGCACTACAGTTCTTTCTTCAACCTCTTCTTCTACTTGCATTTATACACTACCTCAAGTCATCACAGCCCTCCTTTACTTGGACTGCTTTTACAGGTATATTAATTTAACTGTCACTTCTGCAACCAGGTAGTTCTCCACATGTCCACCAAAAGCAGTGCGTAGACTTTGAGCACAGAACTAATATTTTGAATTTCCAAAAAGATTATCTTACCAGTTTTATGAAATTGCAAGTTCAAAAGTCAGACTATGGCACATTTATCTCTTACTCACATGATTCTACAGGTTTAAAATCACACTTTTTGTTCCACTTGAGTATTTTGTGTATAGAAAGCATTAGCCACAAGACAAACAGCTGTCTTTAGGAAGCATCTTCCGTTTAGGAAGCATCGTTTACCTGATAATTTATTTTAATCCTCATCAGCATGAGATTAAACTGATTTGCTCTTTCTGCTGTGAGACACAAGTGATTACTCTTGCCTTAAACTTAAACTAAAGTGTTTTCATTTATTAACAAAATCAGCTTGAGCTGAACTTTGAAGATCTATACTCATGAAGTTCTCCATGGGGTTTATGTCAATCAAATACTGTGCTATAACAAAGCAGAAGTTTTTGGCAGCATCAGTCCACAGTAAAAGCAGCATGTAGCAGTAATATAGCAATCTAGAAGCAAAAGCAGATTTGAGGTATCAGTTTGTTAGGAATACACGTCACACTTACTGCCACACTGACAAGAATAATGTCCTAAGAAATCATTATTTATCCTGAAGGTTTTTTAATTTCAATTGCAATGATTTATTAGAGATCATGAAACAATCTTTTTTGGATTTTGCTCATGTTTCTAGTCTTTACAGTTAATAATTCTGTACTGAATGCAATATGCTGATGATGGATAGCTACAAGCTCCAGATTTATTCATGCAAAAATATTCAAGACTCCTGTTGCAAATGCTGTTTAATGGCCATCTTTGCAAATTGGGTTATAAATCACTTACTCAGAAAACCCTTCCTGGGATGTGTAGTTTTTGAGATGTAAGTTGAGGCTTAAAGACTGGTTTAGTTACAATGAGACAGCCAGTGGAAGGTTGAGGGGATTGCACTAATAAGGTGAGTTCCTCCAGTAAAACCTTTGACAAGTAAAGAAGCCAATATTGTTATTAATTATTTTACAGCAGCACTCTTATGATCTCTAAACAAGATCATAGCTCTGCTATACTAGATTTTGTACAAACATAATGAAGAATATGTACTTACAAGCTAAATATGCAAAACAGATGAGCAATAGGGTGAAGGGAGTATTGTTGTCCCTATTTCACAGTATGAGGTCAGAAATAGAAAGAGATGCCAGACTTTTCACCTTTTGAAGTGCCTTTGTTTTCCCACTGATCCAGAAAAGGGAATAGAGGAGACATGGCTAATTCTGGCCCTTATGAGACAGCTCTGTGATATATTCCACCAGGTACACATTTATCATCACACTCTTAGATCAGGGAAGACTTGCTCACGTTAGGAGATATTTCTCTTGTAAACTTTCCCAAGTCTGATGCTTTGTTCATTAAATCATTAGCTGCATTAAATAATACACTTATAAACAATTGTTTCTAAAGGCTTCACTGGTGCTTGCAGCTGAACAGTGTTTGGTACAGCAGGACAGTGGATAGTGCCACCACATAGGCCAGTATTTTAGGCACTTCTGAGAGGTGTGGTGTGGAATCACCTCAGTTTGAAGTGACTGATGAAAACAGGCTTCCCTGTTCTTTGCAGGACACTTGAGTTGATCAGTCATTAAATAAAAAGGGGATGGGATCAATTATATGCTCTCAGAACAGGTTTTCAAACAAAAGCAGTCCCTGCTGCCTCACCTGGAGCACAACTAACCCATGTGCACACGTAGGTGCAAACTAGACTAGGTAGAACTGCAAGCAAGATTCAACTTGCAAGAACCAGGCTTTGGTTCTGCAAATACAGAAAGCCTATACAGGCCCAGAAGGAGAATTTCAGTAATTAGAACTCAGATTTCAGAGAAACATCTCTATTTACAGATTTATTGGCACCTTAAGTGAAGGAGGGCTGAGAATCACAGTTGTAAGTGTAGACACCAAAAGTTGGGCTCTGCATGCCTAGATCCCCACGAAGATGTGGGTCTATATGCTTTTCTGTGATTTCACTGTAGAAAGCAGATATTTTATCCTATAGTGTTGACTTTGTGGTGATTTCAACTGAGGGAATTAAAAGTTTACAATGTCTGAATAGTGATTTACTACTTGATATTCATATGGATTGGGTTTGTATTTCTTACTACTGGTTCCCCTGACAGTTTAGGATTTATCTTTCGATCCATTTTCATTTCAAATCACATAAGAAGAGATGTTATCGACTGCTTTGTATTCAGTGACAAATTCCTCCTCTTATTAACAAACCGTCCAGGCTCTTGCTAAAAAGATGATGCACTTGATAGCACACGGGGATTTAAATACTGTCCACTGAAAGGGTACTTGTGCAGACTAATGCAGAGTTCCCAGCAATTCCTGGGCCTAATTGCTACAAACTGGCTGAAGTCACAAGCTTCCCTTCCAGATTTTGAGTATAGCAACTTGAAACATTCTCTGAATTCAGGTTTTGATCCAAACCTCATTTAAAAACAGAACAAACAAAAACTAAAAAACAAACACCACACTACACATCCAACCCCACAATTTAAAAAAAAATTTTAAAAAAATGAAAAAGAAAAAAAGAAGGACCCAAAGCAAAAAAGACAATACAGAGAAGCTTTTGAATTTTGATTTCCTTCTTATCTAGGGCATTTGGACCTAAGACATTACTAAAGCCTACCTAAATATATAAACTTCATTGCAGTATAGAACTGATTAAAAAGTCTTTGCATTTGTCTTTACGGGAAAGAAGTCATCCTAATATTTAATGTATAGAATAAATTGTCTTTATGGGAAAGAAGTCATCCTAATATTTAATGTATAGAATAAATTGTCTTTATGGGAAAGAAGTCATCCTAATATTTAATGTATAGAATAAATTGTCTTTATGGGAAAGAAGTCATCCTAATATTTAATGTATAGAATAAAAAGATGCAAAAAAGAAAGGCAGAAATAAAAGCATGCAATATTTAGAAGACCCAAACAAGTAACAGAGAGCAACCAAGGAAAGTGAGGCAGAAAGATGGAAAAGAGAGACTGTAAGAAGTACAGCAAGATAGCAGGAGAAAGGAGACAAAAGCTGATAACAAAGAAAGGAGAAAAAATACTAAGAAAATATTTTCCTGAGCATCTATTAGATCTTCTCACAAGAATGTTAAAAGAGGAAAGATGTTTGTATAAATATTAACAACAGGGTATTTCTTAAAGGTCTTTGTAGTAATTTATACAAATTTTAAGTTTGCAAGTTCTACTGGCAATAGCATTAGATCTAGCAGGTCTTTTGAAGAAGTCAAGGATGTTAACTTGAAGTGTATATTTGTGATGAATTTCAGTTGCCTTGACTGTCTCATATAAATTTTTATGCTTTATTTTTTCAATATTTAAAACCTATAAAGTAGCATCCTAGTTCATGTCAAGTATATCAGAGTCAATTATAGCAGACCATGATTTGCAATGCTACGTGCCTCATGTTAGGCTGCCAAGCCTATTTTTGGGTATGAAATAATTAGCCTCAATTTCAAAACTGACTGGACCAATTCTGCTTTGTCCATACTTAATAAAATTCCCAATGGTGAAATTATTACAAAAATGTGTTGCTATTTTAACACATCAAAAAACTCTCCCATAGAATGCAAAGAATTTTTTGGTTCTTTTCCCAAGGGACTTTAAATCAGTTGGTAAGATTGTGCTATCCACACTAATTCCCAGTAGTGACATAGCATTCCATGAGAAAAACAGAAAATGTGTCTGATCATGTGTTTTAAATGAGATGAGAGATAAGAAAAAAGTGTCAGCTCTCTCTCTGTGACATTCATTGGCATACAAGCCTTCTTTTTTTCTCATACGTGAAAAATCTAAGACAGAAGTTTGATTTCCTTAGATTTTTTTTTCTGGTTTTAAATGTAATACTTCCATTAAGATTTCATGTGAGTAGCTTCATATGTGCCATATTATAATAATCTGTTGTCTACAAAATAAATTATACATGCAGCATATAAGTATATGAGCTAAAGTATACCACAACTTCTGCAAAACTTGGAAAAAAAAGTCTGAATTTACAATGCCAGTTGATTGCTGTTGTCAGTGTGATTAGCTAGTGGTTATATCAGTGTTACTGAAACAATATCACAGCCAGAAACCCTGGTTCCTGTTGGCCCCACTGCCTACCCTTTTCCATTTGCTTTTACAGTCCTTTTAGTCCTGGGTGAAACATTCTCTGTTGTCTTCACTCATTCTGTAATAACACATCACAGCTCCAGCACACACAGTCAGCCAGAAGTGGCAGTTTCTCAGCTCCAGTAAGTTCAGAACTCCATGAAGACTAAATTACTTCTGTTCCAGAACTCACCTTCCTTGAGATCAAGTTAAGCTCATTAAGGAGACAAGAGTTTTGGGAAGTCTGTGCTGTAGCCTTGCCTTTCAGCTGCACCTGTCACGCGTAAACACTTTGGATTTTTGTATTTCCACAGCTGTGCAGACCCATCACTAAAATGTCCTGCTGGTGGTTTTCATTGCCCAAGTCGTGCTGCTGGTGAACACATCCAGCAAATCAGCACGGCCTCATAAACAGGGCACGTGACTGTGCTTGGGAGACTGAGATTCCCTTTCTGACCCGTTTGATGAGTCTGGGACCATCACACCTGCCCTGTGCCATTGCTCCAGCCTTCACATCCCGCTGCGCTTCCCCCGCACGCGCTGCGGGGCAGGGCTGGCTCACACTGCTCAGTTTTACAGTGCCAAGCACAGACAAGGCCCTGGACACTTCTGTACGTGGTAGTAAGAAATCCACTGTTAAACGTCTCTGTAATTATTCTTTTTCTTTTCACATGTAAATGTTCACATTTTAATGGAATGGAAATACCTGACTTGCTTTACTCCGAACTAATGAATCGAGTTAGTGCCATCAGAACCTTCTTCTTGCAATTTAGGGACCAAGAAGACAATAAAAGAAAAGAAAAAGAACCAGCTATTCATTCAGTCTCCTTGTTGAGTCAGCACCAGGATGGTTATTTTTAATAAAAAGATAGAAATATTTATGCCTGAAGGACTAAGATTTGTTGAAGCTCAAGAGCTATGATAGAAAGAAATGGAGTTTTTTTCCTTCCATTCAGTATTTACATATAAAAAGCATCTACTTTGCATATAGTACCTGTCATTGTCTCCAACTCAATAAGAATCTATGCATAATATTTACAGGAAATAATGCTGAGGTATGTAACTGCTAATATTAAATACTGTTTTAAAGTACACTTCGATGTGTTATTACCAGAAGTAAAACTATACTCCAGAAGGAAGACTGTCAGAAAACCAGTAAAGTGGTCTTCAATTAATGTCTAGTTAGAGAGTACATTTTCTTTGCATCAGTAAATTCTGTTTTAGCTTGGTGGACCTGATACTATGTGGGAGCTCGTGAGGAATACAAGGGGCCCACACCTTAGCTGTGGGCTTCAGATTTGGGTGATAAAAAGGTACATTGTTCATCCCTCTTGACGCTCTCTGTACTTTCTTGATGTGAACAACTTGTGATATTTCTCAGTTGCATTTCCCCTCAGCCATACTCAAAATATGTCAATTCTTCCACCACATCCCTTTTAACAGCCAATTTTATTTTTTCCCATCCATATTAGTAAAAAGTCACCCAGGTTATCATCATCTTGCACATCACCCACTGCAATCTCCCCTTCCCTCTGGTTTGCTTCCCTGTACCTGGTACGCCAAGTAGAGCCCTCTCCAAATGCTATCCAAGCAATCCATAATGCAGCACAGCCAGGAAACACCTGAGTCCTGTAATCCTATCCTCCACATTCCTCTAACTCCAGTCCCTCAGCACTGCTCTTCTGCCAGCAACCAAGGATTTCCTAGCACAGGTTAACAGCTTGACTGTCTCTCTCCCCAGGTATGGATCGGAGCCAAGGTAAAGATCTAATCTCAGGTGTTAGGAGTGGTAAGAACTTCCTTGATTAAAATAGTGTTCTTAATGTTTTGCCAGCTCTTCTCCTCACTTCTCACCTAGTAGGAAATGAGTGACACAAGAGAAATATTTCTACCCTCAAAGCTCTCTAATATGGATCAGATCATTACCATATGTCTTCAGGTTTGGTATTCTGTGTTTTTTTTACAGAGTTGGTGTAGATCCAGATGAAGATCTTAAAGCTGAAGCTGCAAGCCAGGTATGTCAGGATTTTAGACATACATGCTAATTTATTTTTTTTTAAAGTGTTCAGCTGTTGACAAATCACATCTGGAATTAAAAAGGAGAATGTGTAATGTTCAATACTAATAGCTCAGGTTTCTAAAAATATTTTTCAGTTAGTTTTCACATGGAAGACTAAGTACATTGTGAAGTTGAAACCTTTGAAGGGAGCTCTTGAACAAGCTGCAGCTATTCATCTGCCTCCTTCCCTTTTTTGTCACACATGTAAGGCATTGTTCCAAATGCAGGGCTGCCTGCAGCAGCAGGAGAGATCTGTAGAGGGTCAATGTACAGGACACAACGTGTGCTTCAGCATGGCAAGGGGAACAGCAGAACCACTGGGGAGAAGCCACACTAGAGCTGACAAGTTGCTAAAGCAAAAAGCAAACAAATGCCTAATGCCAGGTTCCTGTTTCTAGGAATACCATCCCACGCGCACTTTCAGACTATGCAACTGGAACTGGAACTCAACAATTATACAAATGTAGAAAATAGGTTGGGGAAGACAAGAATAAGATACTTTATTCACTTGAAAATACCTCAGAGATATCATTAGGCAGAATTTTAATATATCTTACATACTGAGTATTCCAAACCTTTACACATTTGCACATATCTGAAGGCACATAGGGTGGGTCTCAGCTTTCACTGAAATGGAATTCTGATGCCTAAGTGTCCTGATGTTTCTTTGAAAAGAAGAAAAACCAATATTATTCATACTGACCACATCCTCAGTTTTACAACCCAGTCACTATTAAAAAGGCTGGAATAACACTTCATTGCACCACGCCAAGATACTGATTTATTCTGTCTGAGGAGACTTGTGACTAAATTCACTTTCCTAAGCATCTTGGTAGGAATTCCTACAATGCCTCTGTCCAAATTCTGAAAAAGGGCAGGACACAAAACCATAATCTATTCTTGAACAGAGTTTAGAGATACATAATTTCAGAAATTTTCTACTCTGCAGCACTCATGAATTATCAAAGACCGGGGAATGCAGAATAAAGCATAAAATTGCCTGAATGTTTGTTTTGCAAAAACCTGCTTTCTTCAGAAGCCGATAGGCATCTGATTTTCTCAATCTCCTATTAAAAATGAAAATAGTAATGTTTATTCATAACAATAACACTTTCAGTGTCCCAGCTCTGCCCTGTGAATTAACACCTATCTCTGCTGACAAAACTCAGCTATACAACATGGAAGGTGTAAAAAAATATAACACCTTTCATGCCCTATCATATCCAATTCAGCATTCCTTATAGTAGTAAATTATACCTTGGAAAATAGTTTCACTGCTCTGATTAATTCTCCCACCCCATCCCACCCCATGGTACTCTATTTTCATTTGTCTATATTTTTCTGTATTTTATATATCAATCTTTTAGTAATTCAGACCTTTGCTGCATGCCATGTAGCACTCTCTGGTTTAACTCAGTACCTACCATAGTTATTCAATTTAAATCAGGTTGTTTCTTTTAATTTTCTCTTTCATCTCATGTCTCATTTCTCTTCTTCCTTTTTTTTTTCTTTCCCTTCATTTCTAACAGGATGTTTTCATTTAGTTTGCCTTTCATTACTTTTCATTTTGTTTCTATGTTTCTATGTCTTCACAGCCAAAGCAATGATTTTCCTGCATATATCCCTGGACAAATAACCTGTCAAGTGCCAGTAACTCCCATTGCCAGTTAAAGCTCTCACCCAGATGAAGTTCAAACCATGTGCCAACTCCCTCTGTTGTTAATTGAAGCTTCATGGGAGACTGCACCAGAAATAAGAACTAAATATGTTCAAGAATAAGATGTTTAAAAGGGAGCAAAAGTTAATGGAAAATAAGCCTCTAGGCTCCTCCCTGATCATCCAGAATGGGAAAGCCACAATATCTGCTACTGAGATTTGAATTTAGCTCCTCTCGGACCACTCTAACTACCAGGATTCAGGGTACCTTACTGTATAGATCTCAATCTATATCTCTAACAAGACCAAGACTTTTTTAGGAGCAGAATAAGCTTTAAACACCTTCTACCTCATGGGTACTATGTCAGATGCAATACCAACTATATGACTGCATAACACTTTTCCTTCCCTACCTCTTCATCTTTACATTCCTTCTTTCCTTCCTTTGCCTCCCACAAATTCAATTTCTTTGAAGAGATTTGATTGATTTATTCAAGAATTCCACATACACGGTGGTTTCTGGACTTCTGGTTATGCTCTATTCTGGGCTCCCTCAACCAATAATTTTGGCAGCCAGCTGGCAGCAGATTCCAGTTCAAACTGTAAGACCTGGAGCCCAGGGCTCCTTCCCTAGCAAAGGCATAGAGGCTTTTAATGTATAATTAACCATGATCTCATCCAGCAAAAGCATATCTCAGTTTCTTTGTGTCAGTTCTCCCCTGCCTTTCCTTAAATTTGTTTATCATTAAATTATCCCAGCATAAGCACCATAAACAGAAAAAATAATAGCCCCATATTCATATCCACTTATTTACGGATGGACTCCCATAACTTAGTTTCAAAAGAAATTATATAATACACACTACAAATAATACATATTACCGTAGAGAAAATAATACATAAAAAAACAAGCAAAAGCAGTTTGCTGCATATCACATACATCCAAACACCAGAAGGTAACTGTAAAGCACAATACAGGATACATAGTCACCAAGCAGAGTTACAAAGCTGATCTATTGAAAAAAGGCAAAAGCTTTTATGGCAGTGGGCTTTCTAACTAACTTTCCATAAACAAGGACAACCAATTCCATATTTTATTCAGGTTGCTTATGTATCCCAAACTGTGCTGCATTAATCTCAACTGAGACAGTGTAAGAATATAATTTCTACAAGCACTTTGGAAAAAAAGTACTTTGTAGATGTACTATTGATCTCAGGAGAAAACTAAATAGCCTGAAAAACACCTATCAGTATCATCTCTGTCAAATTAATATTCACAGTTGATTTAACCATCCCTGTATTTTTATAAGTATAACAAGGAATTTAGTTATATTTTTCTCATCAGTTCCATCTGCCAGCTGGTTGGTGAATTTATTGCAAGTTACTAATGAGAATAATCTCCATATGAGCAATTCCCATATGGAAGAAATGAGAAACATTGTCATCCTCACTTTCCAGAGTGAAAATCATTGTGTGGAAGAGGTGGAGAACTGTCCCCCCCACTTTTACCTCTCTGAACCGTAGGGAAAATGAAAAGTTACTTTTTAAGATCACAGGATCTACAACAGCCCAAGAGCATTCACACCAACATCTCCCACCATCCCTTGACTGCACTGTTTATGCAGGTGACTGCACTGTTTATGCAGGAGCTGCACTACAGGTAACCACCCAATTCCCATTCCTGCAAAAGCTGGTAATACAACACAGCTTTCACAGACAAAAGGAGGAAGGTGCAACACATGTCAAACTAGAAATAAAAGGAGGTCCAGGTCAGGCCCAGAAAACCCCTGGGGAGTTTTACCCTTGTGTAGACTTCTTTGTCCACTGCTTTCAAACAGGAACAATTCATGATCCTGTATAAGGAAACTTGTTCCCATAGGAGGAAGCTGGATATACAATGAGTTTGGAAAGAGGAATTAACCAACAACACTGTGGCTTCTGAAAGCATTAGTAGTCAAACCAAGGACATACAGGCCATTTTCAGAGCTCCCTGTGCTTTTAAGAAGCCCTCCTCTGCACTGCACACAAGAAGCCCACTCCATGATATGTTTATTTCCATGCCTGACCTTCTCTTTCTCATCTCTAGCCCTGTGCACTCTAGTTCTTCACTCTTTTATTCAGTGTTCCTGTGGTTCTGACCTAACACAGACCTTTCCTGTCATCACACTTCCTGCTTAAATGTTTCAACTCTTTTCCCAATCTTTTATCTTTCCAAAATGCATTATTAGATATTAAGAGCTTAGAATAGCGTTCTGCTGCTAGGTTAGGGATAAGTACCATCTTCTTTCCCCCTCCAGCTTCCCCAATTACTAGGGAGAGTTGCTAGAATTTATGTGTATGCTAGTGTTTAATAAGAAATCATGTCTTAATATATTATTAGATTAAAACATGAAAATTAACAGGTAAATCTGTTTAAAATTGCATAAGGAAAAATATTTCCATTAAAAATAACTGCACTTGCCACAAAACACAAACAAGACAATAATTGAGCATCCTTAGAAAACTGGCCCTCCCATTCCTAATTCCATCCTACCACTAATACTTCTTAGTACTGATGTGATGCCCAGAGTAAGACAAAACTGGCTGTCTTTGTACAGATAACTGTTCCTAATGTACTATTCCCAGTTATGACCCTGAGTAAAGGACAGTCCACCTCTCTACCTGTGCAGCACACCCCAAAATGAGCATGCAGAACAGAAAGTGGCATTCTGAGTCTTCTTGATTCAAGTAATGTTCCTCTCCCCTTGGAAAGAAATATAGAAAGGAATTTCATAATTATTAGAATATCTCAATCCCTTTGGGAATGACATTTTGTTAGACATACATGAATAGCATCTGATCTTGTAGGAGTAAACTGAAGTAATCCCACAATGGCAATTAAATCTAAATATCATTTTATTGATCTTAGAAATATAGTGCTTCTCAGCTGCTTAATAAAATTGGAACCATTAATAAAAGTAAATGAGTGCAGCAATGAAAAATGTGCTATATGAACCAATTTGCTCCTGAACTGATTCACAGAGATGACATCTGTGCACCAGCAAAGCTTTTTAAATTAAAAAAAAGTGCAGTTAATTTTAATTTGGTTTGGCATGCATTTTTAATATGGGAACTCTATGT
Source organism: Manacus vitellinus (assembly GCF_001715985.3). Classification (NCBI taxonomy): domain Eukaryota; kingdom Metazoa; phylum Chordata; class Aves; order Passeriformes; family Pipridae; genus Manacus; species Manacus vitellinus. The sequence continues at coordinate 8,413,809 of NW_021940207.1, forward strand.
TTTATTTATTTTATAAAAATGCTTTTCACTTCATTCATTTGTTTGTTTTGCAGAGTGCATCTACCTTGGATAAAAATACAACCAAAGCTGAGAGTGCATGGCTGTTCAGAATATGGTATGGCTTTGACCATAAGTATCCTTTGCTGTTATAAGCCATGCATTATAGCTGCATTACAAATGTCATCTTCAAAATATTTAGGAATCAAAAATTATTATACTTTGAAAAACAAAAGCATAATCTATTTTAATGGGTTTACTAAGGAGAAGAAATTGTGAGAGTCCAAAACAACAGAAGGCCTAGAGAAGCCGGGTAATGTGGTGGTTGTACATTCCTGACTTAGGCTACGAGAGTGAGAACAAGTTAAGAAGCTCTGACCTACAATAGGTTTAAATAAATTAACCTTTTTAAATTCCTGGATAAAGCTAATCCAATTATTATTTAGATAGGGTGTAGATACTCTGTTTGGGGAACCAGGTTAGAGACAGAAGCCTCCAAATGGCTGCTGCCTGCCTGCATACTCACAAAGCAGTGAGTACCCCAGAAAAAATAAGACAACATTGGTTTATCCACACCTCTTACAGAGAAAGAGGCACCCATTGTGAAAGGTTCATAGGACTTCCCTAAAACTTATACTTCCTATTCCCTGGATTCCTGAGCCTCTGTGCTTTTACTCACATTCCTACTGAGGTGTGTATGGTGGAGATCTTGAATATGGGTGTCTGATGCTTTATTCCAGAAAGTCTGGTTTCCATGTTTTTTGCTTTTCATGAAAATATTTTAAGTGATAAAAGAACATCCTCCCTAAGCCAAGGCATTAGTCTGCCACTAATGCCCGTGCAAAACCAGCAACAGCTACTATTGTCATTTTAAACTACCAAAGCTTTGCATACCTGTCAGTGAGATCCCCCAGTAACAATCATGCCCTAAGCCTTTAACAGAGATATTCAGGGAATATAAGAGAAGCCTGCCTGCTAATTTCCACACATCCTGGCTCAGGAGCTGAATAGGCAAAGCCCTACCAGTACTGTCTCCATTATCCAATAGCACATCTATTGGTCCCTCACCCTGCACTGCTGTGCAGAGATTAATGTTCAGGCTGCATATATATTTTTCTGATAACAGCTGCAGCAAACCAGGATGACACATTTCAGCTGATAAAATGTAACTCTTTGGGAATACAGCTTCCTTAGAGAGTTCAAGTGAAGTTATCCTTCAAAGAGACTTTTTATGGAAAAAACATCTTTTTGGTTAAAAATGAATATATTGCTCTAATTCATCTAGCCAAGCAGTTTTAAAGGCCAAAAAGCACTTAGCATTAAAATGTTTCCCTAGGATAATTCTTCAAGAATACATAGAAATAGTAGGTGAATGTTGTATGAAGGGGGAAAATACTTTTAAATGTTAATGCTGAGTGCCACCATAACTGGCTTTAACCATCCCTTTTTCACAAGGAATAGCCTGTGGTTATGATATATCCTTGGAAATATAAGTCAGAAAGAAGAGAAAAAGAGAGAAATCAGAGAAAGAAAAAATGTGGAAAGCAGGAACAGGAGGAACAGGACAGAAGCCTGAGTTAAAAAAAAAAAAGACATGAAAGAGAACAAGGGTAGAGCTAGAAAACAAGGGACAGAGGCAGAAGAGGGAAACAGAAATAAATATGAAAAAGACAGACAACAATACATGTAAAATGAAGCCTGTAGAAGGTACCAGAAGCATTACTTCTCAGAGATTATCTGTATGGTAGAGATCTTGAATATAAGTGTCTGATGCTTTATTCTAGAAACTCTGGTTTCCATGTCTTTTGCATTTCAAGTAAATATTTTAAGTGATTTTAAAAAACAATATTCTTAAAAAGAACAAATTTATTCATGTCAATCTCTCTTCCACTTAAGTCATAATCTTTCTTTAGAATTCAGATGCTCAGAGATTATAGCTGTGCCATTATCCTAAAATATATTTTTATTAAAAATAATACTTCTACATTTTACTAATCCTGAAAATGTATGCCCATATTCCTGCATGGAATGATGGTTCAACCCACTAATGCTGTGACTCACAGCTCTTAGCATTTCTTTGGTATGACTATTTCTGAAAGACATTCTTTTCAGAGAGAGAGAAATTATCCACCCAAACTTTCTTCTGCCTTTCCCTGCCTAATGTTACAAAGCTTAGTTGCTAAATTTAAAGAAGTTGTCATGTAGCACAGTATTTATGCCCAATACGAGATTGCAGAGAGCATTATGATGAAGTTTTCAAAGAAAAGATACAGCAAACCAATAATCTATGTGGTTATATACATCGAAAGCATACAAGACTGACATTTCTATAGTTTGACATTTGCTCTTAGGCATTAACACAAATCTACCCACTCTTCTGGCAATAACATCTCTTATGCCTACTTATTTCACGAAAGGAAAGCAAGAGGGAGGAAATACCACTAAGGAAATCAAAAAGTTGTGCTGCTCCTTGCTGTTCTTATGAATGATTTCCAATTAGTTCAGTGGTCTTGGGCAATGGCAACATGCCATGCTAGGGTAGAACTATACAAAAAAACCTGCAATTCTGTCTGAGTCAAATTTTATTTTTATTCTGAAAGAAACAGCAGAAGCCTGATTCAGAGCCAAATGGGTTCAATGAGGATTGTTTTCTCTAAGTTTCTCTGAATCCAATATTGACACCTAGGAAAAACAAATTGTTCTCTAAAATCTAGGCTAAGAAATGTTAATATTGGAATAATAAAAATGAAGAACAGATCATTTAATTACTTAGAGTTATCCTCTTGGATTTTCATCTCAGTAATTTAAACAAGGAAAATGCAAAATAAAATACTTGTATCTGACAGTGGGCAAATTCCAGTGAATCCATTTCAGCTTCTTTGTTTTTACAGCTTACAATGCATTACACCATTTGAAGCCGTAATATCCTACTTAAGGCTAGGAGGAAAACAAGGGAATAAACAAAGGTATTTCAAGAATTTATTAGGAAAAAAGACCCCACAGATTTATAATTCAGCACTATATACATGTCTTCATACTGTTGTGTTTTCTCAAGGCAGATGTAGACAATTTTAGTTAACGAATTCATAAGTAGGTGGAAATTTCATCCTGCACAGGCAAGAACCTGTGTACATATGATCAGAGCTCAGGCAAATGGTGCAGAGGTGTCCCATTCCAGAGCATCACAAAAGAAAATTATAACTTTACTTCCAGGTAGTAGCAATTTGCTGTTAATTCTGCTCAGTCCCAAACCTCTCTACTTGCTTCATCTGACAAATATCATTTGGTTTTACCTGCCTAGTCCTAAAACACTGTATATCTGATGGGAGTTAGAATTCCCCCCCCCCACAGAAGCCTGTGTTCCAAGTTACAATCTACTGCTAAAAATTAAAGAAAATTCATGTAATAAGAATGTCTTCCAAACTACCTTCACCTGTTTTACCAGCTACTCTAGACTTAACTCCTGCAATCATTTCCAGCTTAATATGATCTTATACAAGGTTCTTTGTCCACTGAGGCTTCTTTCTCTCTCATAATTCATATAATTCTTGCTCTTGCTGACTGTTCTGTAGCATCAATCAGGAAGACAACTAAACTGTTCTCCCAGCTTCTCATGCTGTGTAGTGAGAGGAGAAGGAAGGATGTGGGATTGCTGCACTAAAACACAAAAGTGAAAAAATAATTGAAAATGAAGATGAGAAAAGCAGAGCATAATGTATGCACTAAGATGTTTCTATCCATAAATGTTCACCATCTTCATAAGGAGAAGCCTACACTGTGTTGCAGGATATGTACTTTAATAGTACATGCTGAAACTTGCACTGAGAAAAAAATAGTTACTGCATAACAGGAAAACATGTGCAAGAATACAATGGAAGAAAGCAAGAAGGGGAGGAAGAGGGACAGAGGCCTCAAATGCATGGTAAGTCTCTCTGACTACTCTGTAAGTACTAAATTGTAAGATACAGGTCTTGGACTGACCTACAGCTAAGTCTGATGTTTTTTTTCTGGACTGAGGTGAGGATGACATTGCATGTGGTGTAGCCTTCCAAGATTAAACAGCATGACCAGAGCACTAACACTGCCTACCTCCAGCATACAGGAGGGGCCAGAGAGGTACAAGGGTTGTTGTTTGTTGGCTGATATGGGTGCTGTAGGTATTGCAGTGACAGGCCAACTGCATCCCTGATGCTGCTCCAAGCTACCAAATAGCAATGTAGGCTGTCCAACTTGCACAGGGCTTTGCTTTCTGAGTGGCTCACACACACACTGCCACCAGTAGAGTAGGAGGAGGAGACCTTTCTCCTTCTCTACAGATTTCATTTCAATCCCAGGAACTAACATTCAGTTACACTGAATAGAAGCAGCGTCTGGGACGGAGTGAGACAATTCTCCATAAAACAACTTCTGAAAGTGTTTCTACTTGAACTGCAGTTATCCATCATTCAGATGCATACCTGTCAGGGTTGTTTTTTTTAGAGAGGCTGTTTATGTCCTTTGCACTTACCTGAAATCAATCAACCAAAAGGAATTGCGTTATTTGTAGACTTCAAAAGTTTATCTGCCTTATCAGGGCACCTATCATTTTATTTCTCCTGTTCTTTGTACGTGGATAAAACAGACATAATGGCTGCCTATGGAGCAAGATAAGTACTATTCTGTGCCTGTGAGAAAATGGAAAAGCCACTAAAAGCAAAAGTGCATTCTAGGGTGAACTGACAATCAAAATAAAACCTCAGCATTTTGTGGTCTTCAGCTGAATTTTCCTTCTGGGCTGACTTGTCACTCTGGTATCAGAGACAGACATCTTTAGAAGGGAAAGACAAGAAAGAGACTTTAAGCATGTATGTGCACACTATTTTCATTTACCAGCTGGAGAATTAAAAGTTTCTTAACTACCAATATCCTGATTTGTTATTCTTTTATCGCTTCAGTGAAAACAGCAAGATAGCACACAGTGTCCTGATTTTAGACCAGAAGCTGATTTTGCTAGACAATTTTTAAACAGAGAAAAGAATCTTATCTCAGAGAGACTTCAGTCTAACCATAAATCAAAGAAGCATTAGATAACACTACGATTCAGGTCCCACTCAAGCACTAATGCAGAACTGGCTGGCAGGACAGGTAGTCATCATAGCACAGATATGCCAATAAAGCCCAAGAATCAGTTCTGCAGGTGTTAAAAGCAGATCATATTAAAAGCTGAGAGGAAAGGACAAATCTCAGTAAATGAATTATAGTGGATATCATAACATGAAGATGACAAAAGCAGCTGACTGTATCATAAGGCTTTCTCAAATACTGCAAACTCGAGCAGCACAGGGCAGGTCCCCTGAAGGTATTTTATCATTGGCAACAATTGCCTGAACTTGGTTCAAAGCTCATTTCAACAACACATTTTCAAGTACATGATCTAGAAAAACTCATTGTACTTTTCAGAGCACAGATAATCAGTATAGCTGATTTGGTGTCATTTCATGACCCTTTCCAAGGACACGGGATTGTTGAAACTCTGCAAATTAACCTAATAAATAAACATGGCTAATCACAAACCAGAATAATAAGTGACCTCAGTTTATCCTTCATTCACAGAAAGAAACCTGGATAAATAATTCTCAAATAATTCCACACTGAATATGCAAGTAAAATCATTGTCATTTGCAAAGTTTCTCTCATGTAAATACTATGAAAATCTCATTCATATCAAGGTGGGTTTTTTACAATGGAAAATTACCAAACTTGACTTAAATGCAAGTATAAATGAAAAGTTAAAGTGTTAAATGAAAAATATCTGGTTCTTTTACAATACTTGATATGTGATCCTTTTCACCCTTACATAGCATGGAGATGCACATAATGATTATTCATGAGCATTTCTTGATATATTTATCACAAAATATAAATTTTAAACCCACTCTTTCCCCACTACGATCCTGAAAGAAGGGAGCTTCAGGAATTTTCTTTCCACAAAACATAATCAAAAGGAAATAAAGTTTTTACTGTTTAGATCTTTCACTCTGACACTAAAATTCAGTACATTGCAGAAAGGACTGTTTACAGGTTTAAAAAAAAAAAATATAAGGGGAAAAAATGAAGTTAGGAAGAAAAGGAACTGACAAGGGAAAGAAACAAAGATCCGATTCTTTTTTATAATCTAATTTTAGCTCTTATAGATACATAAAATGATACAAAAGCTAAGGCTTTCTGGAATAGGACTTTTTTCGCAAAGGTTTTACTTCACTGGTAACAAAGCCATTATATCAAATTTCTTTATTTCTTTAAAGCCTTCACAGTAGCATGCAGTGCTTTTGCCTTTAAAGGAAGAAATAAAGAGTCATATGGGAGAAACTTCATGGGATTTAAAAAAAAAAATCAATGTTCAAAATAATGGTTAAACAATGGAGGCATGTGACAAGTGGAGAAGGAGAGCATGTCATTATTGTTGCAGTGTGAGAAGCAGGAAAGTGCTTTTCTGTGAGCTGTTATCGGATCCTTGTTGTCATCCATGGGAGACGTGCTGGGCTTGGGTTTCTGTTCTTTGCATCAAATGGTCATTGATTTTTACAAGCATTTTGCACAGCACCTAAGGTAGAACCTGGCCTAGAGCTTACTGTGGACAAATCAGTGCAGAAATACCAGCTTTTTTATTTAATTTCCTGGCTCATTTGACATATTATACCTTTTGTGTATGCTGTTCAAGGGATTCTCTCAATTCTTCTGGTAACCTCAACTGAACACAGAGACTTTTCACAGACTCTGGTTGTCCCAGTATAAATGCATGGGTCTTTATGCAACTATATCACTTTCTTTCAGGTAATATATTAAAATTATTAAAATCTGCAATAGATAGAAACTACAAACATCATCCTGTATGGGATTCTAAAATTTAAGGTAGGAAAACACATTTTAGTCTTTCCAGTACAAAACCACTCCAAAGCTTGTTTTCAAAGGAAAATATATAATTTGATATATTTCAAAAATGTTTGTGAGGCTCATAAACTGCACAGGAGTGGGCCAGCCCACAAAGGAGGGGAGAAAGTTGAACAAAAATGTAGAGAAGTGGAACTGGAGCCTCTGAGGCCTTAAGAAGTATGGCTTTGACAGGGTTCTGGGTAGAGGCTGTTACGGTTTGCTCCACATGGTTTCACCACAACTAGAGGAGCAAAGGGGAAGGGGGCAGGATATAGGTAAAGTTTCTGTCTAAACACTGCTGGAAGGGACTTTTATTTCAGCAGATTTGCACTTTAGATACAGAGATAACATGTCCGAAAAATTTTGACTGGCTATGACTAATATGTCTATGTTTTAGTGGCTGGCATTAAAGGAGTCTCTTTCTCTACATTGTTACATAAAAAAAAAAAAAAAAAAAAAAAAAGGCAAGTAAACAAACAAATAAATAACCCACTCTCCAGTTCTGCAGCTTACTTCTACCTGCACAGCTGCCTGTTACAGTACCTGTCAAATCAAAATACAGAACTTGAAGGAGTTGATCTAAAACCTAGTGAAGTAAACGGACTCACAGCTTATTGCCTGAACAAATTATAGGTGAAACCATCCTAGTATCTGATTTTACTGATAAGTATTATCATTCTGTATGACAATAGTTTATTTTACTTTATTTTTCCCTCCCGTTCTCACTTTATTATTCCAGCATACTGTAAGCTGACTGTACAAAGAAGCAGAAGCCTAGGCTTGTATTAGTCCACCCAAGCATGAAATTATAGTTTGTTGGCTGACAATACTTAAAAGCACCCAGGAGACCTAAGTATGATATAAGAGTACCGGAAACTTGTAGCGCAGATTTAATCGAGCATAGCTTAAAACCTTCTTTCAACTCTCTTATTATTTCCTTTACAGCCTTGTATGTGCAAAAAGTTATTCTGCATTACATCTAAAGTGTTTTAAAATGTTCTCCTGCATGTTCCACTGTTGCCTCTCCAGTCACTCAGCATATATTGGAATGCTTGGACGTGCACACAGCACATGCTGCATATGTAACACCACCTATAAATGGCACTGCTTTTACAGCAGCAATTGTCACAGCAAGATATTACTAATTATAACATCACCTAGGCAAGAAATTGGTAACACTTCCTAGTAAGGGTCTGTTATTAATGTTAAATTACAGTGGTATTCCGGTAAAAGCTGTGAGACTAAAGGAATTCAATATAATTAATGTAACACCAGGAATGGCAAAGAGCACATTAATGATTTTCCATCAGAAAATATTGTTGAATTGAACACTTTTACAGAGAGCTAATATGTGGATGCAAATACCATAACAATCAATGAGATCACAGGATGTGCTGAGTTGGAAGGGACCCACAAGGATCAGAGTCCAGCTCCTGGCCTCGCACAGGACCATCCCCAAGAGTGTTCCAGTGCCTTCAAGTAGGGGTGGATGGGACCCTCAGTGGAGGTCTTATGTGGAAGCTTACTCTGTATTACTGACATCCTTCCCATTTTTGGTGGTTGCTCTGGAAAAAGCACTGTTGGTATCTCTAGTTTGTGTTGGCTATGATAGTTTCCGGTTTAGTTAAACTACTTTAGCACCCTAACACAGCACCACCAATAAGGCTGAGGCAAATGTGCAAATGTGAGAGGAAAAAAAATTTTTTTGCCTCCAATCTTAAGAGCACTCTGGAAATCAGCAATTCAAAGTAATGCCATTTTTGGCAGCACAGAAACTCAAGAGCCATTTTCTGTTTTCTGATATTGAAATAGAAGCCTGATTCACTAGAACATGTGCAGCATCATGCATTCAAATAGACTGTAAATCAACCAATCTTGGTACCAGTTCTTAATCCAGCCCTTCTTCTCAAGGGGCTTCTAAGGAAAGGGGGAGAGGACAGATCAGAGGAATGAATAAATACACTGATGTAGGGCTGACTACAAGTTTGCATGAGGTATTGCAGCAGATCATCACATCTTACGAGCTCACTTTAACTATTGTCAGAGGATGTAAAAGTCCCAAGACAAAGGCTGCCTTTCATCTTACTCTACCACACAAGCTTATTGAAATGCATACTTAATTACATGAAGGAATAGAATGAGTATTTTGATCTAATTATTTTTGTCAATTTTTTTAACTTGTGCTATTATAACCAATGAAAAACACTTTTAATCTCTTAAATTTATTTTAAAAGTATTGCAAAAGATGCCTTATTTATGCAGATGATTTTTACAGATTTTTTTATTTTGTTCTTCCATGTAATTATGTACTGAGGACAGTTGTGTTGAATGGTAAAATCTCTCTCAAATTCTAAGTTCCTAGCCAGTGTTGATGGACTTGGAGTGTTTTGTTCTCTGTTAATCAGAAATTTACAGGGTGTGTTTTATTCAATCTGCCAAAAGCAACCGGGTGATTTTCTGAACTGATTCAGTAAATTGCTATTTATTATATCCCTATTAGAAAAACTTCTGCTTGGTAGTATCTATTAAAGAACAGAAAGCCCCAGCTTTGCAAAATCTCTTAAGTAGTTCAAGGGGAGGTTCCTTTCTTGTCAAATTTTGTTGTTTTACCGGTGGTCTAAACTTGGCAGTTGTTACAGGGATGTAACTTCAGTACAGCCCATTAGCCTTGGTTTGCACAGTGCAAGGGAGCTGTCCCTGCACACAACATGCCTCAGACACGTCTTTGGCTTCAGTGTCTTCAGTCTCAGGTACTCAGGTAAAACAAAGCATTCCTACTCATGTCTTCTGTTTCCCCAGACTAGTGGGAAAGGAAATTCCCTCCATTCTACGTTGACTTAAACTGGATTCCTTGCAAAGGAAGCATAGGGGAAGCGGATTTTTTCCTCAGCTACTGCACTATCCCACATAGCCCTGGCCAGGAAACTGCTGATGCTTTCTCCTTCTCTGATCAGCCCTCAGGTGGGAAGGGGGAGCACAGCCTCAGAATACAGAATCCTGATTTCCACTTTAACTCTTGACAGAACATCTAAAACCCGTTTGAGAAATTTTGAACAGTAACAATAAGCCCTAATATTTCCATTCTTATCATTAAGATAAGAAGTGACAGACTGTTCTTTAATGGGAAAGCACAGAAATGGGTTTTACTCATAAAAACACCAGTATGATTTATTCAAAGGTTGAGTCCTCATTAAAGATATAGAATAACACATGTCACAAATGGTTAAGGCCTTGAAATTCTTTGTGGATTATTCACTGAAATTTGCATTGCTACACAGCATGAACTATTTTTGGATTCTGCATAAATAGAATATCTAATATAGAATTACATTATAATGTAATATGCAATAATGCAAGTACCCATAAAGTGCTTTTCATTTACTCCAGGCATCCAAAAGTTTCAACTGCATAAAAGATGATTGCACTTGCTGCACAAATGACTGCATATCAGGTTCATTCACGTGTAATTAAAACTCAGATGTAAAAAATACATATGTACAGTCTGCTATACATAATTAAACTGCTATTGATATTTTGTATCATGACAAGTATCAGTGGGAACTGGAGTGAATAAAGATTGTGATTGGTCTTTAGGGCTTTGTCCTTCTAGCTAAACTGGAGACTTACACTTTGTGTGATGCAGAAAATTCTATTTGTTAATGATCCATTAAAATGCAGATAAAGTAACTCTGGACCTGATTGGTCCACAAATTGCTACATAAATTTAAAGAGGCAATATAAAAATACTATTTTTATGTTTAATTATATTTTATATTCAGTTAAATAATACCTTAAATCTTAAAATACAAGAAAAATATTTTTAAAATATGTATGTATACATACATATGCAGTCCATAATTGCATATAATTTTTTCAGCTGTCATTTCCTCCACTTTCCTACTCATTTACACAACATTACAACCTCAGCAGCAGGATTCAAGGGAGAAAGCATGGCCTCAGCTCAGGCTGGTCTCTATCTTGCCTGCTAGGATATTCTTTTAGGAAATAGAGAGTTGATCCAAACCTTCCTGGGCTAAGAGGAAGCAAAAATCCCGATCTTTTACTTCCCAGATCAGTGCTTTAACACCTAGGCTACTATGTAAAGAAATGGCCAGTAACTCACCTGGCAGCTGAGAATTTTTTTGGTTGAAATCACTGCTGTCTCAATGAGTTAGGGATGGTACAAGGACAACTTACCATGTCACTCTATGAAATAAGGCAGAACTGAAATATTTCCACAACCCTCTCCAAATAACAGTGATACTAAGGCATCTACCACTTTGAAAACTCCCTTCCTAGCCCAGGTTGCTTCTTAGCATTCACATGGATATGATTAGGAACCTAAGGAGATTAGTGGCTAATAATGCAGGTGATTTGTGGTTTATTCTTAACAGTGCAAAATGCCAACTGCGCTTTTTTTATTGGGCTATACATCTTCACCAATATTTCTAAGAACATAAAAGATAGCTGAAAATTACATTTTTATTTTAACTTTTTACATAGCAATAAATACACCTACTTCTTTATGTTTTTGCTTTAGGCTTTGTTGCTACTGATTTAACAACACAGCCAGATATTTATGGTGATAGTTTTACTTTTGCACATAGAAGAGCCAGACCTTATTTTTTAAGCATAAATGCGTGGATGCTTCCATTGTGGTGCAACTCCAAAATTAACATTATGTCTTGGATTGCTTTTTCAGTATTCCTCTATTTACATATCCATCATTTGTACAGCACAGAACAATAGTCTATTACCTATTTCAGTAATGACACACAATATTTTCCTAATATTAGACATGTCTGATCAAAATAAACACTTCCTGGACCAAACCTTACTGCACTGAGCCTCAGCACACAGCAGTTGTGAGCACACAACACCCCTGCCCTTCACACAGTGGGGTTTACAGCAACACCCCAACAGAATTGGTGAGATCAAATCTAACACAAGGCATAAGAAAAGGTTTTGGGTAGGATTTCATGCACGCAGTGACAGGTCCAATCAATGCAAATGAGCAAAAATGGCTGCACACTCCCTAGCAAGCAGGGGTATGCCTGCTTTGCCTCCATGGGCAAGGCAACTGCAATCTGAAGCTACACTGCACACGGGAGCAGTGCTAATGTCTCCTCAATGCAAGTGTCAGGAACAGATCACGTAGTTATGGAGTGAAATACAGCTGGGAAGCTGTAAGCAAATAGCCATGGATCAGATTGGGTGGGAAGCTCAAGCAAATGCACCACAAATGCCTTCTTAAGAGTTCTCAGAAGATACATCTGGGATCTGCTCCCATATCCCTTCCTGGAAAGGTGTGCCTGTTCCCTAAGCTGGGGAGGGGAGTTCCTGCAGCAGAAGCTTCAGCAAGACCTTGTCCCCCAAAACCTCCCTCTGCACAGCTGGGGAGAAAGGCTGTATGCTTGTCACTACAGATAGATACTTTCTACTCAAACTTTCAGAGGTAAATAAAAAGAAAATTCAGATTCTGTAGAGCAGCTGATCAGCTACAAAGCAAATAGCTATGATTCAGTTTATCACAATAATAGAATGGGAATTAACATTAACAAGCTAACGTTTCATCTGATTGTGAGGGGAGTTTTATAATCTTGTTTCTAATTAATTTTGACAGATTGAATTAAAATCCTTATTTGCTTTGCATTTGGTGTGTATGGGGCCCTTCCAGACTTCCTCTTGTAGGATATGCTGTCAGCACCAGCCTTTGTGAGCCCTTTTTCTTCTGGACACCAGACAAGAGGACTAAGTCCTTATTTCCACTTGTTAAATGTTTTTGATTTATTAAGAGTCTTCTGTTTCTCAGCAAGGTTTTCTTGCTTTTTTTTTCTTTTAATTTTTCAGATATAGAAGTTTTCTTTTAACTTGAATATTATTGCATAAGCTCCCATTTTGATTCTGGAGCCCCCTCACTATATTCTTTTTTAAAAGCTTTCCTATGTTAGTTCCAGCTGAAGTACCAGAGGAATAGGTCTCTTATCCTTCTCTGTACTTTCTGTCAAAACACTTGGAAGAACCTCTTTTGAGCCATTTCAGCTGGAATTAACAAGAGAAGACTGATTTCCTAAGGTATGCGCTCCTTCTCCTGACAGAGTCAAGGAGACAGGCTGCTTCAGGAGACAAATTACTTTCCTTGCATTCTTTTCTCCTTCTGATGTATGAACAATTCTCATTATCATTAATTTGAATTCTAGTTGCTTACAGAGGTGGGTGTAAGCTCCTCAGCAATGAACATTTTTTAGAGCTACTGTGTGCAAAACTGGAACTATCAAACAATGCTCAAGACTAATTCTCAAGAGCTACGATCTGTCACAGTCAGGAGATTATTGGATTCCTGTGTTTCTGTACCCTGTGTCTTAATACCTGCAGTTTTGATGACTGCTGCTAGAGCACAAAAATTTCAGGAAAGTGGAAGCAAAAGACAAGAGAGAAAAGTCTTCTAGCAACAAATTTCAAAGTAAATGATAAAGAGCTTGGAAAGTCAGAGGGTACAGTGGTTCTGCAGAGAATTTCAGCCAGTCCCCTTAGACTATACATTAATTACATTTCTAAAATGCATGTTATCTGAGCACAGAGGTGACTTTTTTGTTCTGCGTTTATCCTGCCCAATTGGGTTTTTTTTTAGGAGAGACTTACACAAATTGTTGTAAAAATAGCATACAGGAAAAACATACAAATGAACTATACGCAAAAATAGCACACACATTCACTGCCACCTTGTATTAGCGTCAATAAAACAACAAATGACCCAACAAAAAAGTAAATCCAAAATAAGCCCTTTGGAATGAATGGAATTGATATGACTCCTGATATAACTTTGCTCTTGCTCCAAGTGCTAAACCCAGCACAGATGGATTCAGTTACTCTGCATTAGCACTGCTGTAACTTAGGGCAGAATTTTCCTTGGTGACTCCTTCCAGTTATTTCACTGGGTGGTAAGACCAGTGTAAAGTCTTCAGAAAAAAACCATCTGTAAGATGCTATCCTTTTGATCATCCTACAGGGGTTTTTTGATTGATCTAAACCTATCGCATGTTAACCATTATTTAATAACACCATCTGCATAGAAGGAATGATATTTTGATGACCTACAATTGGTATTTTTAAAGATCCCCATAAACCAACAGGTATTATTTCCATAAATTCATACTTCTTATTTGACTCATCCATTTTCTCAGTATTAGCTGGCATTTTCAGACTTTCAAAGTGCCTCCTGACCAGTTCTAAGAGCTACATGCAGATCTTATCATACCTATACACAGTACACATTTTTTTTAAATTTCATATATGTTAAACTACATGAATTAGATATATGTAAAAACTAAGAAAAACCCTTTTCATAAATATTAGTTATGCCCTATAAAATATAATAAAACTCCAAACTGAGTCATTCAAAACCCCGCCATTTACTGTGGAAGGCAACTTCCATAAGTACACACAGAGTCTACCACCGGTGTAATTATCCCACTCTTCCCCATGAGGACAAATCGCAGTGTTTTGAATTGATCTCTAAGGGCAGAAACATGGGATCCATATTTAAATGTAGGTCTCCTCCTATTGCATGAAAATTACAAGCCAGCAAACTTGTGATTCAGAAAAACCTGCTGCGGTATTTTCTCTAGTACCTGGAGAAATCTCCAGGGCAGAGAATTCTCTGCAGTGATTGTTTTTGTATGGCAAGAAAAGAAGTTCTGCCCACTGCTCTATTAACAAAACTGTCTCTTGGTAATTTGCGAAACTCTGAAGGAGCTGAAAACCTTGTCCTTCCTCCCCCTACAAAAGCACTGAGCTGTCCTCCATTTGCAACTCAGCACTTCATTGCTGCAACACATTTAATAGCTTATATTTTGTTTAGAGACTTTTAAAAGATATTCTTCACAATTCAAGTGCAAGTCTCTCGAAGTTTCTCATTCTTCAGTTCAATATACCACCAGCATGGCCACTGCTTAGCAAATTGTAAGCTGTCTCAGCAACAGGCTGTGACTAACAGTCATTGGAGAAGGCAAATTGCTAACCTTGTGTGAATGGAAGCTTATTTTATGATTTTCACAAGCATTTGATAACGTCCTGTTAATGAAACTTCAGTTGCCCTTTAATCCTTACAGACGAGAGCCCGTTCTGTATCTTACTAGATCTGGTGACTGTGACTACTCCTGCCTGTTTGCTTCTAGCAGTGCAATGCCTGCCCTGACAACTGAGCCCATTCCCTAAGAACTGCTCCACCCCGAGCCGTGCTGCTCCTGCTGTTGTGCTGCCCGAGCCGGAGCGAGCTAATGGAACAGCAGCAGGAGCAGCCCGGGAAAGCCGCCGTTGCACCTCTGACAGCAGCACTAAGCACATCATTGGATCTAGAGGATAAGTGACAAATCAGAAGAATGAACTTTGGCATGTTGTAAACAAAACAATGTCCTGGCTCACAGAGCTGACAGCTCTTCAGACACTGAGGTGAGGTGTGTCCTCGGTCCTGGAAGGCAGGAATGGGCAAAGGACTACGTGATTTTTTTTATAAGATGCACAGCAAGATCATTGCCTGCTGAGGGCACAGAGGGACATTTGAGGAAGAATAGAGGCACAGTTCACCCAGCCCCTTTTCCACTCTCTCTCAGCACAGCATATGCAGCCACAAACCCCAGCAGCTGTGCCCTGGGGCTGTGTGTCCCCAGGGGCAGCACCACCCCGCTCCCCAGAGCTGGGCTCCAGTAAACCACATCAACTCC
The DNA here is from genome assembly GCF_001715985.3 of Manacus vitellinus. NCBI lineage: Eukaryota > Metazoa > Chordata > Aves > Passeriformes > Pipridae > Manacus > Manacus vitellinus. Next base: position 8,429,441 of record NW_021940207.1, read on the forward strand.
ACTGGCATGAACCAACTGAGCACTTACAACGCTCAGACCACATCACTCCCACGGTAACTGTCCATATTCATTCCAGTACCACTGTGTGAGCCTGGAGTGGGCAAGAGACATAGTTTTTTCATTTTTAACAAAATTAAAAATATGGATACATATATTATATTTTTTCTTTCAGCAATTCCTTGTTTTTCTTTATTCCAGTGTTTCCCTTGAAAAGCAACTATCCCTTTTCTGTGCTTTCTCTTTCTATGGGAGTCCTTTTTTGAAGGCTGAAATCTCCCCCAAATACTTTAAATATTGGTCATGAATGGTTCTCACAGCACTGATTATATGCCATGTGGCACCAGTAGATATCATCCACTCCTGAGAATGAATCACTGTCTGTAATGATTGGCATTTTCACCAATTAGCAATCCTTCCATGAGATGCACATGTCAAAACAGTATGCAAGTTTGTTTTCATGCTGCTGCTACGTGTCTTAATTTGTTAATACTGCTTGAACATAAAAGCCAAGAATACTGCACAGCTATTTTTTTTTATGTTTAAAAATGGCTTTAATTTTAGGAGTCAAATTTCACAAAATATACAAAATATTCAAAAATGATAAATCAGAAAACCCCTGACATTTTAAGAAGAGTCTTGGGGAAACTTCTACTTAACTACCCATTTAACATAAGAGAGAGGTTTGTAAGTTAAAGGACCTTCAACTTCTGTGCCAGGTTCTCAAAAGTTTCACTGTGTAACTTGACAACAGTTGTACAGGCCCCAATCAGCAGCACTGAAGTCACAGGGAAGCTTTTAAATCTCTTTTATATATGCAAATTTGGCCCTTATTTTGCCCAATTTTCAAACCAAAGGTCTGTACTGCATGTATCAATAAACTCAGTCAGCACAGGTCTCAATATTTATTCTTTCAAAATCACCTATGATATAAATATTACTATTCCCTGTTTATTCCCTGCAGCTGAATAAACCTCAATATAAAGCCATTAAGGTACCAATTGCTGACCCAGATATCAATTTCTACAGATGCAGCAACAATAAATTGCTTCTGTAACTTTTCTTTCAAAGACAATTCACACTTTTTATGAGGATGTTTTCTTTTCACAAGTTTTGGACATATGAGTACTTGCCAAGAGATAGGAAAAATGATTGTGGTATGGTAGACAGTCTGGAGAGAAAAACTAGAATGTTTTTAAATGGTGAAAAGATAGAAAAGATCAACTTCATACATCCCTATTTTGCTATCATTCCAGCTCTTATCAAAACATTCTCATCAGATTTGGTGTCATGAGAGAAGCAAGCCACAAAACTGGCTAGTGAGCATTTCTTATGTATCAGTGCTGTCTGCAGGCAGGGTCACTGTTCTTGCTACAAAAAGGTAGGTTGGTATTTAGAAGAAATAACAGAATAATAAGCATCTTTGAGAATTCTTCTTTTGTGCAGAAGTTACGCAATTGAAGAGAAACTAAAAAAACCCAAACCCAAAACATCTTTCAGAAAGGTGAGAGTGATGAGAATGCCACAGTTACACAAATGTAACTGCCACTGCACCAATGCAGGACTGAATGCTTCTATATATACAAACACATATGCTGCTCCACTGAAAGAATGCTTTTTTTGTAATCCAGAGGAAAAAATAGAAGAGAAAAAAAAATCAGGAAAGTAATTGACATAATAAAGTAGGTGGAAGAAAAGCTCAGTGCAACCAGAATAGGTGGAAACATTTCCACTGACATCAGTGAAGTCAGGATTCCACTGCACCTCTATAATGGATTGAAAGCTCTTTCCTTTGAATGCTGACTCATGTTGACAGTGAGGTATATTTTTAGTTACAACAAAAGGCAGTTTTCTAGCAGAAGGGTTTCTAAATAAAGGTCAAGTAAAACTGTACATAAGCTCAAGGTCAGGTTTAATATGGCCTTTTGGACACAAAAATGAGGAATAGTTTCCTGTTTGCAGTTAAAGAGCATAAATGTTGGAAGAAGTCTTCCTTGACCTACTTATATGTGAAAGCCTGATGGCTTCAGAGTACTTCCTACTGGGAAAAAAAAATCTAATAGCATCTGTCCTTTCCAAAATGCACACATTTGCCAACATTAAAAGATCCGTATTCTTATTTTCCTGTTCGCCACAAAACAAGATACTTTTTAATATTCTGTAAACAAATAACTAAAAATATATTATGTCCCAAAAATTGACATAATTATTTCATTTATCATTAATATAAATTCATGTTAGACTTTTCTCCAATCAATGGATTATCATACATTTTTCTTCTCACCCTTCCTTCCCTGTAAGGGAGAAGAAATATGTGTTTTCTGAGGGAATGATTCACTGGTTTCTGCAGCTAGAGAGTCAACTTTGGCTAGTCTTGGAAAACCCAGATGAGCACATATGGTTACTTGAGGTGCCATGCAGTTCTTTCACTTCAGCTCTTATCAGGGGATATTACTTTCCTTTGCAGTAATCTAGTCTGGGGGAAAGCTTTAAAGTACAATAGGCAGTAAGAAAGGGAGTAAAATGCACCTTCTTTCACTGTTCAGATAAATAAAAATATTAACTATGTTTTGCCTTTACTAGTTGAGAACTTTTTAAACAGAGTGAAGCTCATGCAAAATGCTGCTCTTTGAGAATCATTTATCTCATATACCAAAATGCCACATAGAGTCTTCATAGATTAACTGAATATATCCAAGCCCTGGTTCTTAACTAACATTCATAGACTTAGAAGGAATTCTAAAATTTTGCACCGCTTTTCTCCTGTTAGTCTGCATTTTATAAAATTTTCTCTATTTTGCAATCCATGAATCTTGTCCAAAAGCTATATGTTTACCAGTAGGGTGATATACTTGTGTGACCTTCAGGTATCTTTACTGTAGGCTAGATTTAGCTCCCTTATCTTGAAGTTTCTGGTGGGGCTCTGAATTTCATCAAATATCATTATGAGAATTTCAGTGACATCTTCCTCATCTGCCCTTCTATTTGTCATATTTCTGTGAAGCAGCTCATACTGTCTGCCAATCCAAAACAAGCAGCCACATGTAGCCTCGTGGAGAGTGGCTGAGGGCACTTGGTCTGTTCAGCCTGGAGAAGAGAAGACTGAGGGGAGACCTCACTGCAGTTACAACATCCTCGTGAGGGGAAGAGGAGGGGCAGGCACTGATCTCTTCTCTCTGGTGACCAGTGACAGGACCCCAGGGAATGGCCTGAAGTTGTGTCAGGAGAGGTTTAGGTTGGATATTAGAAAGAGGTTCTTCACCCAGAGGGTGGTTGGATACTGAACAGGCTCCCCAGGGAAGGGGTCACAGCACCAAAGCTGACAGAGTTCAAGAGGCATTTGGATGATCCTCTCAGGCACATGGTGTGACTCCTGGGATGGTCTCGGGCAGGGTCTGGAGTTAGACTCAATAATCCTTGTGGGTCCCTTCCAACTCAGCACATTCTGTGACCCTGCCATCATCGATGTTGATCTAGTAACTTTTACCAACCAGATCAAGAAAACTTTCTTGAAGACAATCGTGTTTTTCTTTTAAGTTTCTTAAGGACACTGTACCCTCACACCATACTGTGATGGCATGTCTGTGCCTGCAGTAATATCTGCCATATACAAAATAATTACTTTCTGTTACTTTGATAGGTGTGAAAGACATCTCATGAATCTCAGAACAGAGGACAATAAGTATTAACATTGCACATGAAGTATCAAGTAATCATTTTCCATTCTAAGCACTTTTTATTAAGATCTAAAACTAGTGTACTAACAAGCTCTATACTGAGCAGAAGTATTTGAATGTTCCTCACAGGAGAGCCAGAATGTGTCTCAGATACCATTGAATTATATGATAAACGCATTATACTAGATAAAAATTTTATACTACCTAATGCACAAGCTATTAAGTCCCTACTATTACATTTGATGCCTGGTAGTAAATCCAAGCTAGGATGAAAAATAAAATAGATCTTTGTGTTTAGTTGTGCTGTAGTAACTGTCAAACAACACTAAGGAATTTTTTCTCAGTAAAGTGTGTGCTTTCTGCAAAGCAGGACGTGAACAAACATGTTTCAGGTTACAACTAAAGAGTATGTTTAGATTCAAGAGCAGAAACTTGAATGTTTCCTGCAGTTCTTTGGAGAGATATCAAGTAGTGACATCAGTTCTTGTGTTTCTAAAAGCTAAAAAATCTATAACTAATCCACAAAAAAAAACATATATTCAAAACAACAAAAGAAATTTGCAATGTAACCCACACACCTAATTCAATGTTTGGTTGACATAGAAAAGCATAAAGCAAAAACATTAGAATCAAATTTCAGCTTTAGTAATCACAAAGGTCAACTGTAATACTTATTTTTAAAGTATTTGTGGCTATAGATACAAAAAAGAGTGAAAAAAACCAGAAAAATATTACTGATGCTGAGTTAAAATGTATTATATTAAAGGGAGAAATCCTGAATATAATTCTGAAAGTCAAAAAAAACAAAAAAAAAACAAAAAAAAAAGATGAGTTATTGCCTGTGTAATAAAAAGTCACAGGGAAAGAGAAAAATACCTGGATCAGAAGCCATAAAAAGGCAAAAGACTAGTGGGGAGGAGATTCACTGGAAAGATTACAGGATGTTTGTTTTATCTGTGACTGACCAAAATGGTGACCTGCCAGTACACAGATTGCCTTACCTCAATTCAGAGAGCAAATGAGGAATATTGGATTAATCTATGTTTAACAGAGGGACCAGGGAAGGAAATGAGCCCGTTGTGCAGTCCACCCCCTTCCCTGTGTGTTCCCACTGAAAGTCTCCCATGCCACCAGCTGTCCCTCCTTTCCTGCCTTTCTCAGTGGCTTGATCCACTTTGGATGATTGTCTTTCCATGCCCTGGCTACTGGGGAGCACAGTTCTGAACAGAGCAGGCAGACCTATAGTTGGTAAAGGAATGACCCAAGAAGACTTATAAGGAGCAGGTACATCTCATTTTGTTGATTAATTGGCAGAGCACTACTCCACGTCTTTAATGAGGTCGTAAGTAAGGCATGATTATTTTGCCTGATGTTTTAAAGTGACATTGGGATGACACAAAAATAGTCCTACAGCAGAACTGCCTAATGTGGGCAAAATCTAGTCATTTGGCTACTACTTTTTTCCTCTCAAAATACTCATTTAGCTCTGCTTTCTTTTGTATGCATTTGCTGTGAATACTTTTCTGACTGACTCCAACAGCTTCTTTTCTTAGTGTCCAGTTTCAAACACAAAGAAGATATGTCTGTCTGGATACTAAAAAGAAAAAAAGCAGTTGACACCTTGGTAAAAGATCCACTTTATTAGAAAATACTATGGCCCACACATCTGGCTCTTTCAGTGCAGGAAATCCTCAGCGTGACTTGACAATAATCTTCTGGATAAACACCTAAGCCTGCAGAAATCAGTGCATCTCAGTACTGGACTGTGCTGCATTTGAAAACAGAGAGGACCAACCCAAAGTTACAGAATAGCTGGCACTTTTTCATAGTAAATAGTCTTCTTGGCTAACTAGTGTAAATGAAAGTCCATAAAATATTTTCCCACTTTGCAGACAGATATCCTAACCAGATTTCCCAATTCTAATAATATTTAGATTTATTATGCTATTTCTCACTTTTCTATTTCCTCTTTAGTCTGTCACCCAAGGGTATCAATCACTTGTTGCTTTTTAGTATATACTGACTTGATTTGCATACACGTCTCACATGAGATATTTCTTATATTACTGTTTCTCTATGTAAATAATTTTCTCAAATGGCTGCAGTGCTGAGCTAAAATAATATGTATATATTATGCTCCTGATATATTTAGGGCTCTAATCTTGTTTCCTAAAGCTATAGCAAGATTCATAGGATAAACCCAAGGGAACGAAACCGTTGGATTCAAGGACACACTTTCAGTATACCCAACTAAATCTACAAGGGCGTGAGAAGCAGTACAGAGAGTTCTATGATTTCCAGAAAAAGTGTCCAAAACAAGTTAGAAGTTTCCAAGGCTTTGCACATGCTGATTGTTATCAATCTAAATGGCAGACATGATACTCTTCATTTGTGAACTATTCCCAGACTCCACTAGGCAGAGAGAAGAATGGACTCTGAAGCCTGTCTGTGCCTCATGTGAGGAAAACTGAGGCTCAAGCCCTTGTCCAAATGGGTAAATAGTAATACTGCTACTACTATTAGAGATGGGACACACAGAGATGTACCACAGAATGCCATGTAGTCCTGACTCTGATTCAACTTGTAACTCTGGGTTACATTTCATTTCTTTGTAGCTTCAGTGGATTTTCACTCATCTGGACTCTGAAACCTTTTTATGCCTAAGTCTTGTTACTGTAGAGCCCAAAGTTCATCATTCCAGCAGGCACTTTGGGATCCTGGAGTTAGGTGGTGCAATGCTGAGTGTTACAGCACCCAAATAGCCCTAAAACATCATTTTCAGCAATAGATTTCACAAGGACTGTACAATACCTCAGTAGATGTGGTTCTGTAACTCCTGTGCACAACACATTACACCTACACAAATGAGCTGGGTCAGGGGCTTGGTGACAAAATGGATTGTCAGCAAGGACTATAAAGCTGCATCCCTTGACCTATTATGACAAAACACTATCATAACTACACATAAGCATTCATTAACATTTTTTAAATTATTATGTAACTACCAGCACACTTGGTTCGCAGCTGACAACAAAAATGAGTTACTTCCTTCTGTTCTCAAAAGAGATGTTTCCAGCCCAGGCAGTGGTACAGGGTACTTCTGTTCCAGAACAAAGTCCTACCCAGTCACACTGGCTAGACAGGATAAGAGAAAAGGGAAGCAATCCATCTTTGCAGGACTCTGAGTTGCATGAGTTTGCTATTTTCGTCTGGCAGTTTGGTTTATGTGACTGCTGGTCTGTTTGTGTTACTTGTGAAAAATCTCTCTTCCCCTGTTCTCAGCATTACCCCATTAAACAGGTTAGAGAACTTACACCCAAACTTTATTCAAAGTCACGCTGCTCCATGGTGGTATTTCAAAACTGACTTAAAGTGAGGCAAAACCTTGAGTGGACACCTTTAAGCACCAGACACACAACAATTTATGATCGAATTACCTGATTTAAGTTTCAGTGGTACAGTCCTGAATATAAATGCGCCCAAAGCAAACAAATTAAGCAGTAAAACACAGCAAAAAGTCTGAGCATTCGTACAGTTCTTTGGAGAGATGCCAAAACTTAATAGCATGAACAGAATAAACAAACTTTATGGAAAAAAATCAATTTTTCAAAGGTAACAGCTGTTCTGCACTGGTTCCTGGTGTGAACAGATTCCTCTGCACACACAAACGAGTAGGCTAATGGGATTCAGTGTACTCAAACACCCAATGCATGCTTTGTCTTTGTCAAAAACTGACGTGAATGGGACTCCAAAAGTTTCTTTCTGAAACAAACAGAACAACTTTACCTATTTTGTGAACTGTTTCATGCAGATTGTTACACTGAGTCCTTAGAAATCAAAACCTGAGAACATTTACTCAGAAATGTCAAAAGGGAAAGGAATCTGAAAATGTGTTGGAGGCAAACTGGTAACCAGGGAGAAACATTTTTGAATCCTGCCTTTTTGATACATTCCTGAGACTTCCTAAACACCAAAACTGTGCTGTGCTAGAAGTCATGTGACTGCTTTACCTCACGCTATGTTTCATCAATTCAAATCAAATTTTCCACAAAGTATATGACACAACCTAGTTATATCAAATATAGAAGAGAATGTGCATGAAACAAATTGCAAAAAGGATCTTTTATCTTTGTTTCATGAGTTCTCTGAAGAAGCAGAAATCAATGCTTTAGCTGGACAGAAATTAAAGATCATGCTACGCACAAGCACAGGTTACACTTTAAAATTATTAAAGTTATTAAAGTTAATACTATCTTTATACATCATGTGGTTTATAAGGAAAGTGGTCAGTTTAGTGTGTTGAGTTCTTCTTCTTCTATACTTCAAAACTGCACTTTGGTTTCGTTTCTTTTCTACAAATTTATTCACTACTATGACTTTATAAAAGCCCTTTAATGCTTTCTTTTGTTCTTCCCCAGTATAGTTTTCATTGAATTTTGCTCATGATGTAAAGTTATAGTGCCCAGTAAACACAACCCTTGCTAGCAAATAAAATCATTAATTATTAACAGGAGCTGTTAGTTTGAGGACAGATATCTGGACATTATGTTATTCTAACATCTCTTGGGAGTTGGGCAGGTAGAGGGGAAGCCAAGCAGCATCCTGCAAAACCTGGGCAAAGAGGCTGTGTGGACTGGGTCAGAATCTTCCTTCATGTATAACAGGGCAGCGACAGCTTCACCTTCCAGGAACTGCTGCATCGACAGCGCTGCTGCAGTGCAGAAGGGAAGAAGTTGGCAAGTCCCTCCTCTCAGCAACAGCTCCTTCTACCATAACAGCCCTCACATTTCACAGGGTGAATTGCACAGAGATTCACCCCAAGACTTTGCATGGGGTTGTAACCACTGCAGCTGGTCACAGATGTGGCACATGCAGAGAGGCGAGGGGGGAGGGAATGTGGTTTGGCCCCTGTGAGAAAATACCCAAGCTCCAACATCACTCTATTAAGGAATTTTCAATTTCAGCCCAAATAAGACTCAGATAAGCAGCTGTGATTGACAGGAACAGCCTATAATTCAATTGTAGCCAGTTTCAGGATCAGATAATATTCAGTAGCAGAAAGGAAATTGGTGCATTAATGCCCAAAAGCCAAAGAGAAACTCATTTTGAGGAAATCACTCCTGCATTGGTAAAAGGGTACTGAAGGACAACCAAATGAAAACCAACAAAACCGTGTTGTTTATTATATCTTAGGGTTTGGTTTTTTACTTTTTCTAGTTTTAATTTTGATCTTTAACTGAACAATGCAAAATCACGAGTAGGCACCATTTTAATTTTAAGTCTCTTTTTATATTTAACATTTGGGGGTGGAGAGCATGTGTATAAACACCGCGATAGAAAACTCTTTCACTATACAAATGCAAAATTATCTGTTTATATTTTTATTGTTCTTTCTATACTCTTTGTTCTCCTAATACTCAGTAACAAAGTGGAGGCTCTGCTGTGCTTGGCACTGCACGGAAACCTAAGAGAAAATTCCCCCACAGTCTACAGGACAGCAACCTGCAAGATATCAGACAGAGATACAGACAGAGAAAGGTAAACAAGGAAATTATCAGAAACTATATTTTTTATATAATATTATAGTATTTTAAGGAACTTTAACTAGTTTAAGTTTTTCTGAAGTATTTTTCTAAGAAAACTTACTGGATATGTGAGGGGCAACACAAAGAACATGCTTCCTGGAAAATTTAATAAATAGGTAACATGAGCTAGGATGCTGACAGAGGTAGAGGAACAATTAGTAATCCTGAGAGAGGGAGATGAATGATGAGGTGGGGTTTATCCATGAAAATTATGTCAATCAGAAAATCTCTGGAAACAGACAAGAAAGAGCCCAAAAGAACAGGAGGGAAAAGAAAGGAAAACATATTATGTACATGAACACCCCTGGGATTTAGCATGACTAATCATCACCAAGCCTGAAATCTGGGGGATAAGTTAACAACCCCTTCGCAGGATCTCACTCTTAATAACAGCAGCATGCAAAATGCTTTGCTGCTCTTTTAAAGCTGTAGTGTTTCATCTTTAAAAGTTAGAAAATATCTCTGCTTTTCTCATTCAGCATGCACTGTGCACTATGATACAAACTAATATTTTTTCACAAAACCCTTCTTTTTTTCCCCTCAAAGTTATTTTACTCATTTTTCAGTGATCAGTGCACATGCTGGTCCTTTTTCTATCCACCTTCCCACTGCAGGCTTTGCTCAACCTCCTGACTCTCCATTCAAACATCAGGAGTGAGCGTAATATGACAACTAAGGGGATGAGCCCCCCCTCTCCCAGTCCCTTTGTCTAGCTCGCCTGACAGACACTTAGGAGCAGAATTCATCCAATTATGCTGTTCCTCACCCCTTATTGCTACCTCCCAACCCCTCCAAGTTCACATTAATTTTTATAGTGTAAGCACAAATGCACATGTACAGTAGTTTATCTTGGCAACTAAAAGACAAAGAGACCATTAGGGCAGGTCCAGAATTGGAGAATGGAAGAAAGCAAATCATAAATATATTCTAAAACTATCTTCCCTTGGTTACTGAAAAAAATGTTCAAAACAGAAATGTTTATGAGTTCAAATAATTTAGCTACTTTCCCATTGTTACAGGAGTACCACAAAGTAAAACTTACCAGTACTTGTAATGACTACAACTACAGAGCTCACGTTTCACGGGTTTGTAGACATTTAATTTTCTTGAGAGAATACTTCATTTGATCATGAAGTGTTTTATGACACATCCTATTGAGATTACAAGACACTGTCTAGTGTGAGGGGGGTGCTCTTAGGTAGCACTACACTACCAATAAGAAAAACAAAATAATATTACTACTGGTATTGTGTATTTGAATTTTCTGCCCTTTGTCAGGCCATCCCATACTGCTCTCCCACACACACACATCAAGGACCTGCTGCTATGCCTTAACTGAAAGCCAAACTCTGCAGGTAAAGCCCGTGCAACATATAGTAAACCAGACTGACTTCAGAGAGCAGAGGAACAAATACTGCCTGGGAGTTGGGACTTACCAGCCTCAATTCCTCAAGGAGACTGCAGAGTATTTGCTGTTCATTGCTGATTCTAGGGACAGAAGTTTATGTAGCTCAGCAGGGAATGGCCACAGACTGAATGAGTTCTCTCAGTTTCCTCAGTGATGGAACTGAGATGCAGGCAAATAAAACCACCTGACACACAATCTCAAAATGATGCTGGGCCTGTTCAAAGTTCTATCTCATCCTTAAACAAACACAGGAGCCCGATTCACCCATTGAGACAATGTTACTGCAGCCATAAAAGATAATCTGCTGTCATCTTTTCTTTCAGGATAAAAAGCTTTCTACTGCCTCTCAATATAATGTTGTAAGAGTTTTTTTGTCAAAACAGTGAGGTCAAAAGACTGCTCTGCTATTAAACCTTTCTGCATCTTAAATTTCTTCTACTTCATATGTCACAGGCTCTTTTCAGTTTGCTGACCTGGGGAGGTTCACAGGACAATGCCACAGCTTCCAGAGTGACAGGACAGGAAACAGGCACTTCTCAAGTCACAATCAATCTGATACTATGAGAGAAACAACCAGAAATAAAAAAAATCAAGGAGGGAATGACAGAGAGGGCATAACATTTTTCTAGTACCTGATATTCACAAACCCGGCGAAGGACAGCCCTGCAGACACCCCCAGATTCAAAGCAACCTGTTCCCAAGACTAGGGTCTGAAGCACATCCCATACAGCCTCCTTCCATTCCTAAATGCTCTTTCTGAGATGACCCAAGATGTCTAAATGGGAAATTAATTTCTTATCTGTCTTCTAATGCATACTATTGCCTTTTGTCTCTCTCAAATAATAACGTCCCATGAGGCAACAGACCTTATGTGTGTTACTTAAACCTACATATATGTATTTGATTTGCTACTTCAACCTTGTCTAGCAAAACAGTTATCTTATCAAAGACAGATACTGGTCTAGTGTGACACAATCAGTTTTTGTTAAAAACACATTGCATTTTATCTGATTTTCCATGTAACTCCATGTCCTTGAATTACCCTTTTCCTTCAAAAGGCGTTCAAAGACTTGCTTAGTTCTGAGGTCAGACATCCATAGCCATCCTCAACCCAATTACTTATAAATCTCTGTCCTTGACTTCTGTCTTAGGTCAGACAAAGCTGTATTTTTCTATATAGCTGGGCCTTAAATATGATGGTCAAATGTTTTTCAACAGAAAAATCAGCTTTCAATGGAATGAAAATGCCCTTGGAAAGACTCTGACTTTTCACTGAAATGTCAAGCATCTAAACCCAAAAACATTTTCAACTGAGAAATCAAAGATATTTCTGTTACAAATGTTATTTTAGCATCTTGCAGAAATTTGGTTCAGGTCCTTCACTCTGATCAGAGCTTTTCTGGGGGTGGAATAGTCAAGAACTACTAGACAGAATCCAGAATAACACCCACCATCATGCACATATACAGAAAATAATATTTAAAAAGGGGCAGACAGAGAGCTCTTGTCTGCAGTCTAGAGGTGTATATGCCAAAAATAGCAGAGGCAGCTGCTCCAGTGGTGCTCTGGAAGAAAATTATTAGCTATAGAGTCAAAAAATATATATTTTTAGTAAAGATGTCAATCTCTCATCTAGATCATGGCAATGCCAATGATCCAAATGGATGAAAGGAAATTGGCCCTCCATGGAACTTTTGTAGACTGCTAAAGTGTAACTAAAGAAAGGTAACTTCATTTAAGTCTTGCATGACACTGATACCCACAAATCATCACACACTAGATATCAGCTACTGCCACACTCTTAAGCCTTCTGGACAAAAAGCTATCAGGTTTCTGGAGTCCATAGCTAGCATCTGTTACAGCTCACTAACTCCCCAGAAATTGAGCATCTGTCCCTGGAAGAAAAAGTGCCAGGCAGAGGCATTGGGAACACCCTGCCCTAAACAGCTCCCTCCTTCACTGCTGCTTTCCTAGATCCAGACACCCCAGCTGACCACACACACAGGTTTGCTCTGACTCACTGGGAGCAGAGAAAGTAGCATCACTGGTTGGGCAGAAAGGAGGGAAAAGCAGTCCTTGTCCAGGAGAATCAGAGACTGTGCTAAACACAGTGGATAGTACAGAAGTGAATAAAGACATCATAGAGAGAGGATGGCCCTGGTTATCCAGGGCAATCTAGGGCCACCTACAAAACTAGTTACTGTAAATACTGCCACAACCTGGTAACTTTACTGCTGTTCACCAGTGAAACTTTCATCATCATGATGCTCATGAAGATTGAGTCTAGTCAACCTCAGCTTTAAGTCAGGTTCTCTGACAGTACTGAAGGTATCTATTGCCTGGGACACCTATTGTGTGCAACACCTGCAGTAAAATAAACATTTGAGCATCTGAAAGCTGTACATCACTAATCATGTTCTGGGTGGGATAGAGCTTTCCCTGTGCACCTTGCTACAGCATCCTAACAACAGTCCTGCAGAGACAGAGAAATCTTTGCTCTGGTGCCAATTTCCATGAGATTTCAATGTGATTTGGATATTTTTCCAGAATAAGAGATAATAGTCCATTACTATAAATTGTATTCTTATGTATTAGAGACAGGATTTAAAAAAAAATTACTTTAAATCTAAATACTTTGCACAAAGCATTTTTCTCAATATACTAAATGTTAAATGTTTTTTTGTTGACAAACTTCAAGCTATTATAACTGAGTACAAAGCCAATACAGTATTGTAAACTCATCCAAGAACTACAGGTTCACACACAAAGACAATGAAGTACTTATTCCACTAGTGGAGGGCAAAGAGGAGCTTAGATGATGTGCTCCCACAGAATGTTAGCAAGACAAATGAAGCAGAGCTAAGTAACTAGAAAGACAGGGTTTAGCAAGTGTAGTCACAGAGACATAACTTGGGACAACCAGGCACAAAAGATTAAATATTTCCTCAGGTACTAAATCAACCAACTTTCCAGAGGGAATTAACTTGAACAAGTACTTCTATGACTTTCCTAGTGCTGAACACCTTTTAAATGTGCTAACTAATTAAATTTATAAAGCCTAAATTTTAGGCTGCACGGGGCCTTTTACATTATCAAGTCTGAACTCCTGGACATCAAGACACTTAAGTCTCACCTTGTATTGATTTCAGAAATTTATGTGTGCTAAAGGGTACCAGATATGAGAAAGGTATCCCTTCCCAATCAGAAAATACCAGCAATAGAGAGTTCATTACTTCCTTTAGGAATATGTTCCACTGATTAGTCACTATTAAAACATCTTGTGTGTTTTAGCACAGATTTAGTGTATTGTCTGCATTAAGTTATCTTTTAAATGAACAGTCCAGCATCACATTGGGGTTTTTTTTCATGAAAAGGTACTTAAAGAGTCTATTAAGTCACTACTTCACTTTTTCCTCTAGTTTTAGTATTTTGGGAGAAGAAAGAGGGTGTTCTTTCTTAGATACTTCCCAAATTTTTGATAACCACTTCAAAACATAGACCACCACATCAGACCCAGTGTTCCAGCACTGGCCTCAGTAGTGTCTAACACAAAGGTTGGCACACTACTTTTATTCCCTGCTCACTGTTTCCATGCATTGCTTTCCTTAGAGCTCATGAAAAGTCTTGGAGCTACAACCCACAAGCACTACAGGGAAGTTTGGCCCTCCCTGCTTGTTTGTTTCCAGGAATCCAGTTACAGGAAACATTTGAATGAACAGCTTACCAAGCATTCAAGGTATATCAACTCATGGCAGTTCTCCACTGGCAATTACTCTTTTAGGTCTATCAACCAGTCAATTCTTAACTAATTTAATGTATGTCTTATTGATACTGTGGAGAGATAATTTCATCATAATGGCATTTCAAATGCCTGAACAAAGCTTATTAAATGCATTGTCATTTTTATCAGATTTGTAATTTCATCTCAGGATAAAATTAGATTGGTCTGACAAGATCTATTTTCTATAGAAACAGCCTGAGCAGCCTTATATGTAGGTTAAACAGATGTTATTGTTTAACCTAAATGGTCTATATCTCCAAGAGGTTGAAGAAGGTCACTAGTATCAAACACCAGAAAATAAGTCTATCTTTACAATATATATTATGCAGTTTTAAACTAGTTATTATTCACTAATAAAAAAACATAACTTTTGACAATTTACAATATTAAGCCTATTTTATACTTACTGCCCAGATTTCACTGTAAATTGGCTGAAGATAAATGTAGCCTACTTTAAAATAATTTACTGGAAATTTAAATAACGTCTAGTGAAAGGCAATAAAAATTCCCAATTTTGACAAAACCAAGACATTTATTTGAACCTTTGCTCTTCCTTTTCATTTTTTTATTTTAAGAATTTGACTTGAACTTTCCAGGCAGCTCATTTCCTGAGAAAGCAGTGCAAGCTCTGTATCTTCTAAGGGTGTACCTTGATGCCAGCAATTTCTATACTGCAGTGTTACATAAAATTCATTAAGTACTCAAAAATATGTCTGCTACTGCTAAGATACCCAGTGAGCTTATCAGTATGTTTTAAGTTTCCATACTTTCTACAGGTTTTCTGGGAGGCTCAGGTTTCTGTTTTGTTGGGGGGGTTGTTTCATTTGGGATTTTTCTATTTCTTTAAGGTGTCATCATGGATTTTGATTTAAAAAATTATTAGAGGTTATCCTTCTCCTGCCACATAAAAACTGACCTTCTATAACAAGACAAATCTAGATGTAGTGGTCCATACCAGAGTACTGGAAAGCCTTGCTCAGTCAGGTGTCTCTGGCAGTATTGTACACCTCATGTTGACAGGGGCTTGGAGGACTGTGTGACCTCAGACACTGCCTGACGTGCTAAGGAAGGCCTTGCCTTGGGACTCTTAATGGTGAAGCTCTGCACAAGAGCTTAGTACAGTTCAACAGGAACAATTCAGCCCTTAGACCTCACAAAACCAACACCACCTCAGTTTGAAAGACAAATCAAAATAACATGTACTGTACTTGGATTTTCACTTCCAAACACCTGCCACGACTTTAGCAGTTCACACAGTGATTCTTGTCCACTGCCTTAGCTCATATGGAAAGCTGGAAGCATGTCATGCCTGGTGCTGCTCAAAGCTCTTCCATTTGGGGAAACACGAGTCCTGAGAAGATTTCAGTTCTTTGCTTTATGTTCTTTTCACTGCCCTGGAGTGCTGTGGTTGTTACTGAGATAGCTCCAGCCATGCCATTGCAGAAGACCAGTTCTTTACAGGACCATGCTATCCATGCTCCCCTCACTGGCTTAGAAGTCATTCTGATATCTGACACGTCTTAGTCAAAGGCATTCCAGGAAACCAAAGCAAGCAAGGCTGCTAAATTATAAATAAAACAAATCCTGAAAGCTGAAACCTCAGAGCAGAAAGGACCATGCTTTGCTTCCCTTCCACAGCAGACTGCAGAGCTATGTAAGTGTGCTAGAGGCAGTTAACTGTGCTGCTGAAAAACGGGTCCCCTCTGCACGCAACAAAATTCTGTAAGAATTCTGAGATGTCAAGTGCGTCCAAGTGACCAAATTCCTTCTTATGCTTTCTCACGGGGGAAAATAGATCAATGGGATTAGTTATCTAAATGTTGTCATCCAATTCATCTGTCAACAGCAGCTGCCAAGCAATAATTTGACTATAGTTTTATGTGGGGAAAAAAATAGCTGCGGAAAAAAGGAGGTAAACTGAGCATAAGGTCACACAGAGTTAGGCTTTTGAATAGAAGTGTAAACCTATAAGTGTAGGTCTAAATCAATTAAAATGTGAAGGTACTTGGAAGTGAGCCATTATAGTGAAATCTGAGTAGCAAACAGTTTTGAAATCAGATCTGGATTGGGAGTTGAGAGCAGGGATTGTCAGAGATGGGAAAGGAAAAGAAAAGCAGTGATCTCAATAAATGCGCTTCTTAACCAAGTCACATTCATAGAATAACTACACCTGCTCATGCACAGTATTGCTGGCTTTTGTATTATGAGCAGCTCATGACTGAAACCCCAATAAGTGACCTCTCTATCTGCAATAAAACCCAGAATGAGAAAGCCTGATGCTCATTATGCACCGTGCTTTCCCCGCCTCTGTCACTGCCTGTGTTTGTGCCCATGCCAGCACCAGTACATGTGCACAGTGTATTGCAGTAATAAATAGAAGGAATCATGCCACCATAGAAGTCACTTGTCACACTGCCTTGTTCCCAGCCTCCCCACGTTTCTCAAACCTTCTCCACCACAGCTCCCTGTCCTCACTCCACACACCATTCTCCAGCATTCCCAGCTCACAGGAAAGCCTCTTGTGCTCAGACAGTTATCCTGCTCCAGGCTGGGACAGTGATAGGAGTACTGAGATGAGCCATCCCAGCTGGAAATCTAGCATTCGCTTTTGCTATTTCTGTTTTATATTTGATAAGCTTCTCTGCTGATCAAAAGGCAGTTTGATCTCTTAATATGTATCTTCTGTTCTGTTATTTTAATCTGCCACTGTTCATAAACAAAGTATCTAGTTTACCTATTCAGAATTTTAAGCTCTAATTTGAATTGAGTATTGAATATTAGGATAAATATCTCATATTTCTTTCTGTGTTCACTAATTTTTATTTATTGGATATGTGCCATAATTCATTATCCTCAATTGTTCTTTGCACTGGAATTTGGTTTTCTAACTGGTCTTTATCTGATTTAAAATATCCTTACAACAGCAAAGATCTGGCTTGCCAGAAGGCTGCTTTCTTTGGATTACAGCAAAACCTATTCCTGGGCAATGTGTTTTCACTTCTTCAACACTGAGCCCCCTCCACTTCTTAATGTGCTTTCTTCACAAACCTATTAGAGACTTCCAACTTCATCCAGCTAGCTAATTGTGCATATAACATGGATTACACATTGGTAAAAGCTCCTAGAGGATCTGAAGACAATCTCTGGACCAATCTGCTCATGGGAGTAGAGATTTTCAGAGGCTATATTAAACTGAACAAGCTTTCTATTAACAAGACTCTACAAAGGCTGTCCTGCTCTCAGTGGCACAGCACAGTGAGACTTAAAGATGGCTTATTTTGAGCCAGTCCCAGCACCTCACACTCATTACCAAACCAGCCAGAAGTACAACACGCTACTGAGTAAAATACACTACTGCAAAAGGGCTAAACCATGTCCTGAACATGTCACATAGCTTTGGAATCTACTTCCATACCTGAAATGAGCATGGTTTCTCACAGTCACACAATCAAATAAGCAATGATGTATTCCCATGTTCTCCTATTGCTGTCAGTGTGGCCAAGGGCTTCACGCAGCACAGTCATGCTGGGCCAAGAGAACAGCACTCTGCTCTGAACTCTTACCATACCAAACAGTCCTCAAAAAGCTTTTTCAGAATTTTCCTTTTCCTCGGAGCTACTATTCTCTTTCACTTCTGCCACAACACCAGTCTCCTTATTTACTCTTTATCCCATAGTCTTCTGAGAAGGGAAGAGAGATTCTGTTATCTTTATACAGATTTTTTTTTTCTAAAAGATACAGTGAATTATCACTTTTGTTTCTGGTTTTGTTAATATTTTACAAAAACAAGCAAGCATCAGAATAAAAGCCATGCTGCTCCTCCAAGACTTCCTCCATGTTTGTATCTCATCCTTCTACAAAATTGTGCAAGAAATTCCTTACAGGATTTTCTCCTAAGGGATCATATTTCCCTTTCAAGTTGTACCTTTATAACTGTGAGAGCATCCTTTGACTCTTGGCAATGCTGAAGCTGGAGACTTGTCAAAAACAGTCTCCACAGATCTGTGAACTATTTTAACTGTTATTGCACTGTTATATCTAATGCAATGATGAAATATCTCATATGATTTCCTGAAAAAATGCCAAATAATTATTTTTCTAGTTGAAGACAATTTTGGTGTGCTGGCTTTAGCTTTCAATCTGCATCACCAGAGGTCCACAGCAAAAATATTACTCCAGCTGCTGCTTACAAAGTTCCAGCAACCATTTTATTGCCTTGCTTTCACTGCAGTATTTTAGTTTGAGTAGAATGATGTCCATTTGTTTGGAAAGTCTTGTTCCCCACTCCTTCCACCACCCTCCTGGTCCCAAAGTTCTCCTGTTACAGAATAGAAACACTACAACCGTTGCTACCCTCAGGACTTGCCTTAGTAGGTGCAAATTCATTGTACCTGATATAATTTATTGATGTTTCTCAAAGTTTTATCACTTTCCCTTTATTTGAGTCAGACCTTCCCTCTCCTCCTCTGTGATGCAACTGAAGTAATTCATTTGAACAAAACCAATTTGTACGTATACTTTGCTGCATTTCATCTTTAAGGTTTACTCTCCCTGTATGTTGAAATGATTCTACTCGTGGTGCCACTGCCATTAAATTGTCATTAGCAAGGTGTGTAACCACTGCCAGTCCTCATTCTCCACACATCTGTTCTCTGGAATACCTCTCGGGCAGATGGTGATGCCAAGGACAATCTCATGGAACACAGTCTTCCACACAGAGTGCAAAAATCCCTCCTAACTTGCCTGTGCCTCTAAATCCGTTCCCCCTGCCAGCACCAGGGTTCAAGCATTTTATACACTGACTGTGCTTCATGTGAAGAGCTTCAAAGTGATCTCATCTGAGGCAGCTGGCACCTGAGACTTTCTAAGGCTTTAAGGGTCTATGCACAGCCAGGTCACAGCAGTGTTCATCCCTTCTGATGCAATAATTTAGCTTACTCATACCATAGGTATCTCCAGTTTTGTAGTCATGCTAAATGTACCATCTGCAGAAGTTCCTTTTCTGCAGGAAAAGAAACCCTATTGCCAAGCCACGGGTAGACCGGTTTTGCAATGTCCTGAGAAGTTTTCTGTATCTTCACACATGCCAGGAAATATTTTTAATGAAATTTTCCAAGGTGAAATTTCTTTTTATGAATCCCATGTTCACTCAGGTTTTCACAAGCTTAATAATTTTAAAGTTTTCATTTCTGCTGCTGGATTGGCACCATAGTTATTACACAGAAATTTACACACTTTTTATCTTTTTTTTATTCTAAATGCATTTAATATAATATTTCCTAATTATAAAAATAGATGCCTTTCATACACTCTTATTTTTCCTAGGTATGGAGGATGTTGTGTTTGACTTCTTATATTTTGCCTCATGAATTCTACATTCTCATGTCCTGAGGCAAGATTCATTTCACCAGGTTTTAGATACTTAATTATTAGCCACCTAAGTCTAATTTAGTTTTTTTAGACTCTTTTATAGTTGATAGAGGGAAAGAAATTCATTCTAATCTCAGTTCATTCCAATCCTGCAGTGCTGGATTTAACTGCATTGGGATTTGGCCATTTCTCTTTATTGAGGAAACAGTAAGACTGGTAGGTTAGATGTCTTTCAGATATCCAACTGCAGGGTGTCTGCAGACAGGGGTAACACATCCTACCAATGATGTCAACTGAAAATCACACATACACTTCAGAAGAGTCACATGCATGTCATCAATGCTGATGGCAACACAGTCTGACCTCTTCACTGTGTGTGGAGCTGACTCATGTGCATCTCTGTTGGTGCAAGTTAGTTGGTTGTATTTTTGTTCACGCTTTCCATTTGTTTGAGGTTTTGGGTTTGTTTGGTTTGTTTGTTTGGGGGTTTTAGGAGGGTATTAGGGAGGTTGGGTTTTTGGGTTTTTTTTTTTTGGTAGATGAAGGGTCATTTCCTTGTTACTATACAACTGATGTCAGGGAAGCTTTTTCTTCTTCTCTTTATCTGCCTCACATAGTCTGCATCTTCCAAAGCTCCTTCTAATGTTAATTTGTCTGACATTATTGCCTCTTTGTATATTCCTTTTGAATCTTATATGAGTATTCTCCCATCCTCTGCACAATCTATCCTATTTTCAAAAGTAGCTGCAGTACCATTCATCAGTTATATAAGCAAGTCTTCACTTATGTTTTAAGATTTTTTCTTTCTTACATAGAGGTGATCTATTCAGAATATAATAGGTTTCAAATATCTAGAGTAAGATGTCTGTTTTCCTCTCTGCTTTAGTGAGCTCACAACTAAAGACTGGTCTGCAAATATCCCAGACATTTTACTCAGCACATATAAGAGAACAAGCCACTTCTCAGTCTGCAGCTACTCATGTATAAAAAGACCTGACTAAGAACAGTTCTATTAACTTCCTCCATTTTTCCCACATCTCTACAATACTTCCAGTTTCAAAGTTGAAAGCAGAAAATTTTCAGCCATATTCTGCATGACAGCCAGAGTTAATTCTTAGGGTCTGACATTACATCTGGGTCTAGAATCTAAGTCAGACAGACTTTCCTGTAAGGACACATTGGACTAGATTTTATTAATACTGATTTTCATCATCCTCCCTTCTCTCAGACATGAGAAAGAGAGAAGGAATCTTATCAAAAAAAGACCTGATTACTTGACTTTGCAGAGCAACTGTATGATTCCTTTTATCATCAGTTGTTTAATATTTTAAGTTAGAGCAGGAATTTTCAAATTTTTTTACACCTCTCTATAAAAACATTACAAAGTCACAAATAACTAGAGTAGATTTTGCTAGAAACAACTATAAGTTTAAATATCATTTAGACCAGATTTAGTGATTCCTTCTCCGCTTTCTCCACAGTGCAGATCAGGTTATCTTGTTAAATCACTGCAGATCTCATGGTCTTTTCAAAAACATAATTCTTATTCTGACAATTAAACCTAACACAACCACTGCCCAAGTTTTCAACTCCGATAACTCCCCATCCTCTGGTACGTAAGAAAACAGCATCCTCTCTTGCAAGAGCCAGAAGGAGAGACCCCTGTAAAACACCTCTCCTTTGGGTCATTTTAATCCTCTGTGCACGCACTTAAGACCCGGCGATGTCTCTGAGCCTCCCCAGCTCAGTCACGCACACAAGCTGTGCTATAAAGTACACAAATAATCTCAGTCAGCTGGTAGCAGGAGTCAGCCACGTGCAGAACTCAGCCAGATAAAAGTTTCATGGTTTGCCTGCTCCCACTCAAACACTACCAAAATGGAAATGTTTGATCTTTAGGCTAACACATAGCTAATACCAAATTAGCCTTTAAAAAAACCAGCACACACAAACCGAACAAAGAGCAAAACCTCAGTTGTCATTATGGCAGAAAATAGGTTAAAGAATAGAAGTGACATCTTTACTTCAACACATTTCTTGTGTATATTTCTTCATAAGCACAACAAAAAGTAATATTAAACTCATAAGTAATCTACAAAATAAAAATATTTGCAAAAGCGACACTAAAACAAAAGGCTGCAAATCTCAAGAAATCTTAAAAACACTGGACGAAAGATGGATTTGGGGAGTGGTGGCATTAAGTTCTAGAGACTCATGCCTACAGCAGAAATATAGCACCCATCAGTAGACTATCTACCTATCAGTAGACTGTACTTATACCAGTTTGATATAGGAGAATATTCTCTAGAAAATTTGCCGTATGTAATTTTGGCTAGTATCACAAGAATTCATGTGCTTCGGGGCTATTTAATAGTAAATATAGTGTGAGCAAGTTTGCCCTTAGAGAGGATGGGACTGCCTTCAGTTACAGAGCCCCCACTATGTGATGAGGCAACTCATGCCATCTTTTGGGCCAAATGCAGGGCTTTACAGAACTGCCTTATATATTTCCAACTGTGACTACATCTGCTGCTTTGCTGGGGGCTGGGGGGTGTTTGTTTTAGGATTTTTTTGTTGCTGTGGTTGGTTTTTGTCACGAGTTCCCCCTTGAACAAGTTATTTCTCTCTTACTATGATGTTTTTCACAGCAGAGTCACAGCTGTACTAGAATTTTGTTCCTCCAACAAAAGAAAAGTGAACCAAGTCAAAACAGGCACATTTTCACCAGAATATATTCCCCTATCTGAACATGCTAATGCTATTTAATCAAAAAGACAAGTAGTGATTTTTGCCAACACCCTCAACATTGGGAGGAACATGTCAATTTAACAAAGTGCAGTCACAGGAATTTTTAGGTTCTGATTTTTTTTCCTAATATAATGTCAAAATTGGTTTTACATCTCAGAATTTTGTGCGTAATGAAAACCTAAACATTCTGCAACATGGCTAGTGTCAGCAGTGCTTCTCATCAAATTTACCTGAGACTTCTCACTTGAAAAGGGTCTTTCAAGTTTCCTGTATTTTTGTGAAGCAGGAGGAAGATTTCCATAATACATGTTTATTTCAGACATAATATTAAAGAAAAGCACATCACACAATTCCATGGTTTGGTTCCTCGGGAGATTATTTTTAAATGCACTGCACTTAGAGCAGAGACCTCACATTCCACCTTGAAGATGGCTTTTGCCATTTCTTTGAAACTCTAGTCTAAATTAGATCACATTGAAAACCTGGGCCTTTTTGCAAGAGTGTGAATAACCAAACCACTTCTCAGTGTCAAGAGCTAAATTCTGAAGGTCCTGCTGCTACTGAGCACACAGGACCCCCCACCCCAGCCCTTATTTGAATTGTTCAGCCCCAGCAAACACCCTCCCTGTGGTGTAACTCGGGGCCACATGGTTCACACACTTGCCTTCTGTGCTCATTGCTGGGCAGCACAGCACAGGACAGGGCAGAGGCAAACTCAGAAGAGATACAAGCTGAACCAGCAAGGGGGAAACATTCAGATGTCAGGTATCAGTGAGACAGAAAGGGAGGGGAACTGTGTCTGACTAGTGGTGAGGGAAGACAAACTGCTTGGGCAAAGAGAAGGTCAAATAGCAAAGAGAGGACCCAGGGTAACCATTTCTGGCATGAGAACCGAGAGTGGAATCCTGGAGATCAACAGGAAAATTGGTATTTTATTATAAAAGCAATGCATGGTAACACGCCAGTGCTGTATAAGGATTAAAATTCTATGCACATGCAAATACTGGCATCCTGAATTCAGTTTCACAACTTAGAAGTTACCACCTTTACAATATTAATGATGTTGTTTAACACAGTGTGTTGTATGGCTTAGTCTGAGCCACACAGGTGGGCTGCTCTGCCCACAGAGGGTTGAAATGCAAACCTCTCCTGCTATCTTCTCCCTGTCCCTGATCAGGCAGGCATGAATTCGGTTCAACTGTAATTTCTGAGTTATGCCAAGAGGTTACACTTAGGCTGCTTTAAAAATTGGAAGAAACTTAGTGTAATAGAAAAAGGTAAGTTTTGCACTATTTAAATTACTTCTCCCTGGAGATGTAACCAGAGCAGCTGGAGTGTGATAAGACTTCTTGCCAGCCTTAAAATGCTGTAGACCCATGTCTGATACACTTTTGAAATGCCAGTGCAGCACACGGATTTTTCTTCCTCTTCTATGCTGCACTAAACAAGGCGATTATGTCTGTAATGCTATAAAGCAACTGTGTCAACAGTAAAGAGGAAACATTTATGGCATAGGTTATTAAAACAATGAAAAATAGGCCAGTGCAATTTAAGTTCCTTTAGTGGGCTGAATAATAACTAGTTAAATAAGGAACAAAGATAAATAATTTATTACAGAATCATCACAACAAGCACAAGAAAATTGCATTCACTTTAAACTGCATCTCAAGAGGCTTCAAAGCAGAAGCATGGATAATACACAATGAATGTGTCAGAGTACAGGCAAAAGGAAGGGGATTTAGAGAACCTGTTGCAAAATGAAGTAATCACTCAAATCCAGGACACTGCTGTACACACACACAGCAACCAATTAAATACACAAGACACGAGAGTTTATGTTAAAAGTAGTAGTGGCTCAAAGGACTGGAGGCTACTGTGGTGGCTGGGTAGATTGCCTGCTTCAGCATGCAGCCCCTACTGCTGCATGGCAAACACAGGACTTGCTTTTATAGAGTGGTAGAAAAGCTCATTATGAAATTACAAGACTCCTTACAAATAAGGCCTAGTTCAGACACCATCAGATTAAGAAATGTAGAGGAATATTCATCTTCAGTTACTTATTCTGGAAGAGAATAAAAGAAGAGAGCAGACAGAACTCAGGACAATCAAATGCAACTTCCACTACAAGCCTGTACTTTTCACACTCAGTCTGACAGCTCAGTTCAAACAGTTCAAGTTGTTTGTAACAACAAAGCAAATATTTCCAAAGATTAAAAACCAGAAGATAGGCTTGTATTTCCATTTTTGGCCTTTTAATTAGGCTTATCTGAAGTGCTGAAAACAGAACAACTCTAATTGACGGTTTTCATACTTTGCTTTTTAATAATAGCTCTTAATTGCTTGGTAGTTTGGGGTTTCAAATAAGACTGGGAATTGATCAGAAGAGGATTTTTGGCTTGATTTTACTCCACCAAAAATGAGACAATCTAAACCTTCCCCCCACAATTTGATCTCACGAGATTCCCACCTTGATCACGGCTCTGCTAAGAATATTGAAATCTCACCATTTTTTTTGAACCAGATTCAATTAATGTTTCACACTAACTCAATATATGACCTTGGATAAAGAAATCACCCAATTTTCCAGCAGCTCCAGCTTAACTTTAAAAAAACAAAAAAAAATACAAATGAACACACACAAACTCCATACACTATAGAACAACTTCCATGGCTGCAGTACAGAGACCAGAACAAGTTATTTGGCCTTTCAATTTGTAACTGAGATAAGCATATTTTACATAACAGTTTCTTCAGGATAAAGAACTTGTACTTTGTATGTAAAGCAGTGAGACCATGAACAACCAATACTGAAAGCAAAGGAGGCACTGGTGTGATTAGGTCTAAGAGTCAGTGTTCCTCCCTCAATATTTGTACAATATTGCAGCAGAACTTGTATCACTACTCAGTGTTACGTTTGTTCCTCTCTTCTTTAAGGAAGCAGGGAGAAAGAGTGGGGAAGATGGCACAAGCAAGGAAGCAAGAGAAAGGAGCAGGGCAGAGAAAGTGGGACAACAAATCAATAAAGCAAATTTTTCCTAGCAGCAAAAATAGCTGACAGACCTGCTTGCCAAAGAACACTGAAAATTACTTTGCGAGTAAAAGTAGCAGAGAAGATAAGTCGGCTTGAGGGACTCACGGGAGAGCTGCTATTGACAGACACGCAGGTGATGTAATTGCTCGAGATGAACGGGTTTTTCTTTTATCTCAGAAAAAGCACTTCTGGATGAAAAGACTAGAAAGACAGGTGTGAGACAATAGCACAAAGCCTCTTTCTTACTTAATTTTATATAAAGAAGCATTGATGTATCAAGTGTAAAACAAACGTGTTGAATGCTGAAAGTAAAGTATTACAGAGAACAGCTTATGAACACTCCCAGCAATAAAGAAATTTAATATTTGATGAAATAGACTTTGTCTACTGAAGAAACGCACTGACTTTACAAAAGATGGAGTATAGGTAAGAAAATGTTCCCTACTGTTCTTACATAAATTGGCTGATAGAGTGGCATCTTAAATTGTCCTCTTTACTCTTCTAGTCTACTGTTTGTTTAAAGTGTGATCTCTTATGCAATTTTAACAGGAAACAATCTAGTACACTCTTCCTCTCTTCCAGCTCCTGCTGCATCTGTGTATCCCATGACACATTGCCTTCAGCCATTCTGGTACCCTTTCAAAACAGGTTTTGAGCATCAAATCGTTTGGGGTTTGTTCTGGGGTTTCTTTTTTGGTTTGTTTTTTTTTGCTATTACTGAAAAATATTAGATAAGAACTGGTGACAGGTGAATGTATGCAGTAGTGGGCAGGTAAAGAGAGAGTCTTTTCTATATTTCCATTTAGTTAGATGATTTCTGTGTGCTTTAAAATGAAATTTCTTTGTGTAATAGAGCAACCTGTTGATATCAGTGACCCTACAGGACATATTCTTTAACAAACCTCACAGATATCTAAAACCTATCTTAACCCACGCTGGTCCACCCCTCACAACAACATTACCTGAATGGTGCAACCCTGTTGCCAGGATTCTGACCAGTCCCACTGCATATGGGGTAAGTACCTACTTGGCTAATTGTTCTCAGGATGTTATTCAAAACCTGCCACTTTTGATCAAACACTTTGGTATAGTCCCTTTTCTAAAAACTTCTTACTTTCAGTGTAAGAATTATACAATTTCTTCAGAGTTGTGAAGATGAGGTCTCAGAAGGTACAGTGCCACATTTCCACTACTGGCCACTAAATACCATGAGTTTCAAATATGACTGATATATTCTAAATAATTCAGCCAGATGCTGAAAGTATTGGCTACCCATCAACGAGATTCAAGCATTAAAATTATCTAAAATATTTGAAGGGCAGGTTATGTTTCTTAACACTGCTCAAGTGCAGAACATGATAGGCAACTATTTGCTTTAATCAACAATAAAATGGTAAAAGAACATCTGAAAAAAAAAAAGCAAATGAAACAAAATGGAAGCAAAATTGCACTAGACTTGTTCTTCATTTAAGGTTTAACAAAAATCCTCCTCAAGAGTCTCTCTTCCACAGATTTTTTTCTTTGTTTGAATACAGGATCAACTCAAGGATGGTGACACAGATTATATCATAAATAATGATGAATTGACTGAAAACTATGAATCATCTGCTCACATACCAGTGCCAGCACGGGACAGGACAGGCTCCACCCAGGCTACAGGCAAGGAAGATATTCAAGAAGGAGATCTGGGATTAGGAGGGTACAAACTCCAGCTTCAACCCCAGATGAATTCCCCAGCATGAACAGGGAAACGTTAATGACAAGAAAGAAGACTAAAACAAAGAAGCAAAAGATCCTATTATGTGAACAAGAGGCCAGAAAAATGTACTAAGCACAAAAATCAAAGACAACTCAGATTTCACCAAATAAATGCCTGCTCCTCCCATAAAAGTAGTTTACTATCATCCATATACCTACAACAATGTGCAGGTTTTCTGACTTAAGCAGATGTAGGGCAGTATCAGCCCGCTGTAAATACAGTACAGTCATGTGCTGGCTCAGCACTTGACTGTACCTCTCCCCTCACATGTACCCAGGCCTTTGAATGTTGCTTAGAGTCTTAGCAAGTTGGAATGGAGAGAAATAGCTTCCTGCTCACATGATGACAGCTCTTCTATACAGCTGGTCCTGAAAAGATCCACAAAAGTTAGCTACTACTCCAGTAGCTATTACATTTATAAGGAAGAAGCAGAAGATTTCTTGGCCAATGTGTATGTAATCTAAAAATGCTTAAAACACACATTGCAGTACCTCAGTCTTGATAGATAAATCTCCCTCAAGCTCACAGTACAGACTTTTCCTGACAACCAGCCAAACATGTCTTCTAAAGGCACATATAGCCTAATCCATATAGGGTTTCACCAACTGAATATCGACAGTAGGAGGCATTGAAGTCCATAAAATCAGCAACAAACACCCTTTTATGGCAGCACTGAATGGGCACGGCCACTATTTAAACAGCAGTTTTTCCTCAAGGCACTTGTCTTTAGGGCCTGGCAACACACAAAGCTTACATGGTGGGAAAAGTTTTGTTGTTTTCAAAGATCATTCTAAACATATGTTTTGATTTAACTGTTTCTTTTGTTATTGTTCAAGGGGAGTTGTTTCTAATCATATATTTCTGCAAAACAGCTATTTCTTAAGACTGTCTGCTCCAAGGAAAAACTTGTCTGTCTCTAGTTAAGCTGGGCACTCAATATCATACTAGCAATGAGGACAGTGGTGGTTAGATACTAAAAAAATCCCAAGAGGAGAGTTTATGTATCAAAGTATTAATTGTTCTGCATAAACACAGTAACTGGATGAACAGCTGGTCAGCCATACATACAGCTAAGCTGCCATATACTACTATCAAGCATTAGTACAGATCAGCTTTGGCACATATCAGCTAAGCAATGCAAAACCAGGGATAGAGCCAGGCTTTCATTAGAGCACGTGCCTTTTCCCACCACAGAAGTTTCAACTAACTATGCATGATGATATTTGTACTAAGTCAAAGCATCAGGAGTTGTCAAGATCATTCTTAGCATATAAAGACAATGGGCAAGCAAGAAATTTGAGATCTAAAAGAATAAAAATCAAGCCATCTCCATTAATAGTCCTAAAGCTGAATAGGTCTTGATTTCATCACAGATAGAACCTGAAATACAAATGCAAATATAATCAAGTTTTAGTTATCCTTTTCCAGGCTAATTAATTTCTGGTTAAAAGTGACTATTAAACAGTCATTTTAAGCATAAATTTGAACACTGAAGCTCTACGTGCTGTTATGAAAGATCAGAAGCTTAAACTGGCATTTTATTTTCCCCTAAACACTAATCAAGGAGCTTCAAAGGATCTTAATCCCAACATGGTTTAAAACAAATAATATTCAGGCATGATAACAAGTTCTTAGAAGAACTAATGAATTTCCAACTCCATGCTTTGCTTTGTTTAGCTGCATGAGGTGGGGAAAGATGCACAGCAGGTTGCAAGCAGGGATGGAGAATGGATAAGGAGGTAAGGTTTTATGGGCAAGTACTGTGCACTGCAGAGCATGCCCTGGGAGACAGAAGAGAACAGAGGCAGCATAGGCAGGCAGAGACACACTGGAGTGAGGTGAATATGTGGCAACACAGAGAGAAGGTATTCTCGTGGATGGGTGCTAACACAGGCCTGACTTCAGCAGCCAGACTTTCTGATTTCAATCTTCAGAAGTATTGAGTGCAAGTCAGGCGGCTTCTTAAGTTTCTTGGGAAGCATGGATCCCAGTCTTTACATTACAGTGGAAATCAATAAACTGCTGTAGTATTATGAAGATGCAAAGCTGTATTTCACAATTGCTACACGAACTGGAAATGACAAGCTCTTCACCAACAGTTCTGCTTTTAGATTCTACTCTGAAATGCACCCTCCAGCATATTGTATGGGGTTTTTACTGGTTTATTTATTGTGCCTATGCCCAGATTTCTCACATTTGTGCACTGTGATAAAGGTAGAGCTCTGGGGTCTGAAATTCTGTTTGTAAAAAAGTCTGTAGCAAATACTTTTCACATTGTTCTACCCAGATGCCTTTAAGGGCTACTTTACTTGGTAAAGAAAGTCATCCCTTCTGACAGAGGGATACTTCCCATCTTCACAGGTCAGATCTTTATGCTAAAACTATCAAGAGGCTGAATCAATGGTCTCAACAGGATGGGTACCATGCTCAACAACTGAAGTATCACTGGCTTTTAGGAAAACTACTAATACAAGCTACAAGCAAACCTGAAGCTTCTACTAAATAGCAATAAGAGTCTCAATTGTCCATTATGCTGTTCAGCCTTCCTATTTCCTAATTTTAAGGTATTCTTTTCATGACATGCAGATCAAGAGAGTTAAAACAACATTAGAGCAGATGATATATTTGCATTCAAGAAGAAATTACAACTAGTAATTCTGCATGACTTTAAACAGAAATGGATGTTAAGAGAGGCCTTTAATGTTAATTTACAGTTCATACACGGGAGATTTAAACTACTCAATATCACATAGTGTTTGACTGAATGTGCAAGTCACTCATGATAAATGTGAAGCTACTCTTCGTATCTGAGTTAATCTAATAAAACAGTGCTTGGAAAATGAAATGTAATATATACTGTCAAAATGTAGTGACTACATACTGAGTATGAAGGTCAAAATTATAGGAAAGGTGGATATCTGCAATATTACTAAACCTTTCAGGTTTCAGAAGCAACAACTGAAATTTTATACTGAACTGTGGAGAGCACTGGCTAAGGTTGAAAGCAGTGGAATGAATTCTGGACATACAGCACAGCCAGTCCAGAAAGACACTGTACTAAAAATATCAGATCATTAGGATAGCTTTCACAGAGAAGTGCAACATTTGGTAACCCCACTGAAAGCAGGGGTCAGTGAAAGTAAACATCTATGTAGTTGTATTAAAAGCTCAAACTTGTCCATAGTACCACACCAGGGTTATCTCCAAACCAATCAACCCTGTGCATAATTTAAGCCACTAAACTCATTGTATTGAAGCCCTGAGAGCAGGTCACACCCTTTCCACCTACAACTCACTGAAGTACCTTGCTGACCCAGGACAGTCTGTTCAGTGGGTCTTTGTCTCCCTTTCAAAGCTGGTCTGTATTTTGCTATCAGCCAGCAAGTAATGCTGAGCTCGGTAGCAGCCTGAGTGCTGTGTACACTTGGGTACAACACGAATGCAGCAATATACAGAAGTCTATTTTAGATGCACATAAACATTACATGTGTGCTTTCAAAATTCTTTCTTCTCAGAGACTGAGAAATCTTAGGATACAAATATTAACCATGAACTTCAGAGAACAAAGATGATACCCTGAATATTCACTTTACAGGTCAGAAAATACTACTTCCGAAGACAAAATTGCTTTTCCCCTACTTCCTTCTAGCAAAATGGAAAATAGCCCTTTTCTACATCTTAAAGTAAACCAGTTCTGAACATTTTAAACAACTTAACACAAACAAGCTCATCTCTAGTAATATAGTCCCAACAGACAAATTCTGCTCAGTGAACTATAAACGACTTGTCAAAGCTTTATTTTATAAAGTTTTTCAGAACTTGACAATTCTCCAGTTGATCCAAATTTTCTAAGCAAGTATTAGTTTATCCCACAGTCTTGGTCCCACTACCAGTCAATTTTCAGATCATGAAATCCCCTGCTTTTTGTTCTTGTTAACACACACATTTTTTATACCATAATCACATAGTCAAGTGCACGGTTCCGAACAGTACAACAGAAAACTTTGCCAGTGCAGTACTTCTCTCTTTATTCACCCCTTTCAAGCAATTAAAAGAATAAGACAACCTAGTGCAAGCATGGGCATCAGCCAAGCCAAGATCCCCTTCAACAGCCTTGTGGTGCAAGTCACACTTCCAGTTTGAAAACTCCCAACTGAACATCCTGGTATGTGTTTAAAAATGCAGACAAATTCCTCAAAAAGCAAAACAATGTCAGTCAGCTCTGTGGTGCCCACCTATGGCCCAGGTTTGTCTTTCCTCTGTGAAAGGTACAGGGACTTTCCTACAGTTACCCCAAGGTAACCAGGTCTCCATCTCCAACTTTGGCTCCGCTCCTAACAGTTCCTTGGCACCACCAGCATGGGCCCACTGCAGCTGCATTACTTTCATGGAATTCCACAGCACAAACCCACAGCCTTCATGTTTCCAATTAGCAAATTGGAATTCCAACCCTTCCAGCTTTCCCACTGTAAACAACCACACTGGCTTCCTCCCACACCAGCCCACCCTGGCTCTGGGCAGTCTTCCCTCCACACACCAGAGGAGGCAGCGAGTGCTGCACCATATGTGTAACAAGAATTATTCTGCTCACAAATAAACCTTTTTTTCACCAGTGTCAGAGCAGAGGCCACATTTTCCCCAACTAATTCAGTGTTACTGGTCAACATTATTCCCCTACAAAAATCATATCTGAGGTATGGAAGAACAAGTATTGTTTCAGGCCTCAGAGGATCCCAAATCCGAGCATGTCAAATTAACACCATCCTTCTGAGAAAACAGCAGGGCTTGAAATTCTGCTGCAGGAAGCAGCAGAGAATATCCAGGAGTGTTTTCCAGCTACTGTTCTACATCATTGTTTACCACATGCTGTCTGTTTCTGGTATGCTACAGCAAAGGCAGATGGACAAATAAAATACTGGTCCTTTATTAAGAACTTGAAACTAGAGAGAGCCACATACATAACAATCTAAACACTGAAAGAAATAACCTTATGCCATGGCATTGGACATTACATAAGTCTAGGACATAAGTGAGTTGAAATAGGGTAATATCCCATAAGCATAATGAGATTTCTTATTCCAGAGGTACAGGACCTTTAGAATGCACGCCTGACTGGAAATGAAAATATAAAAGAGAAAGGGACATGAATAAATGAATGATGAAGGAAGGAAAGGGGGAGCAAGGGCAGGAAGAATCAGTGCCAAAGATATTCAAATTGAAAAAGTTGAGAAAGATATTCATAGCAACTGCAGGCTAAACTCCAAATTAGGTGTTTGACAGCAGTGTGAGAAACTAAGGGTTAGCTTGAAGAACACTCCTAAAAACTTTGCTGAGCCATAGATAGTCCTGACACTACAACTGCACTGCAAAATCTTAGGCATTCCACAGGCCTAAAAGGTATCTGCCAGCTGAAGGTTGACCAAATTTAAAAAGAAATGAGGAAAAAGAACCCAAGGTGAAAGGCTAATCCTTCAATAGCACTGTTGGCAAAGCAATAAAAGCAACACAAGCTTGATATTTGCAGAAGTGCGGAAAAACAACTGAAGATATAACTTCTTCAGTCTTCCTTATTTCATCTCTCCCTCATTCACCAGCTGTTCATTTTCTTCACTAAGTTGTCTCTTTCACCATTTCTGGTTTACCTTTACTTTAAAATGAAATCTTGACTTTTCCCACCCCTTGGGCTAGCAAAATTTTATGAAGTCCTATTCTCCCTCTACATGATATTCACACCCAACACAGTTTTAACAGTTCTTCAAAAAGCAACTAATACAATGCAAGACTGCATGAACTATATAAGTCCTCCCCCCAAGTGGTGATCATGCCCAAAAACAGGGTGCCAAATGCATTCAATATCCTTTAGGCACTTCACTATCACTACAGAGGTTCAGGAGGGCAGGGGGGTGCCCCACACCTGTGGCAGAGGTCTCTATGTAACCTTTGTTGACCTCACCAAGGCTTTCGATACTGTGAGCAAAAAAGGTCTATGGCAGATTTTGGAATGCTTAGGTTGTCCCCCCAAGTTCCTTAAAATGATTATCGCGCTCCATGAGGATCAACACAGCCAAGTCAGATATGGCAATGCACTTTCTGAGCCCCTTCTAATAACTAATGGTGTGAAACAAGGCTGCGTTCTCGCACCAACCCTATTCACAGTCTTTTTCAACATGATGCTCCAAAGGGCCACGGCAGACCTCGAGGATCAGGATGGTGTCTACATTCAATACCATACTGATGGAAGCCTTTTCAACCTAAGGCGACTGAAGGCCCACACCAAGACCTTAAATCATCTTGTCCGGGAGCTGCTTTATGCTGATGACGCCGCCCTTGTTGCCCACACAGAAGCAGCCCTGCAGTGTTTAACATCCTGCTTTGCAGACGCTGCTGAGCTCTTTGGGCTGGAAGTCAGCTTAAAGAAGACAGAAGTTCTCTATCAACCTGCACCTCAGGAAGTCTTCCATCATCCTCATATCACCATTGGTGAATCAGAGCTCAAATCAGCCCAGCAGTTTAATTACCTAGGTAGCCTCATCTCCTCGGATGGTAAGACTGACAGAGAGATAGACAACAGGTTAGCAAAGGCATATAGTGCCTTCGGAAAGCTTCATAAAAGAGTTTGGCGAAATAAACACTTGAAGACAAGTACCAAGATCAGTGTTTACAGAGCCATAGTGCTGTCTACTCTCTTATATGGATCTGAATCATGGGTCATCTACCGCCACCACCTGTGACTCCTAGAACGCTTCCATCAACGCTGTCTCTGCACAATCCTAAACATCCACTGGTCAGATTATGTGACCAATACATCTGTTCTAGAACAAGCAGCAGTCACAAGTATTGAGGCCATGTTGCTGAGAACACAGCTGCACTGGGCAGGACACGTCTCAAGGATGAAGGACCACCGCCTCCCTAAGATCCTGCTTCATGGTGAACTTGCCACTGGCTGCTGCATGAGAGGAGCCCCAAAGAGAAGATACAAGGACTCCCTGAAACAACATCTCAGCCTTGGCCATATTGATCAACATTACTGGTCTACTCTGGCCTCTAGCTGGGAGGTCTGGAGACACACCATCTAGAACACTGCTGTTTCCTTTGAGAAAGCACACAGGATCACTCTCGAGGAGAAAAGACAACACAGAAAGAATCATGTCTTGCAGAATATACCACCTAAGGAGTCTTTCTGCTGTGCCTTTTGCAACCGGACGTGCTTGTCTCGGCCTATTCAGCCACCAGCGCGCTTGTAACAAACGTGGGTAGAGCCCTTCCCAGAGCTTTGTTCGCAAAGCCTGGCCATGATCACTACAGAAGTTAAGAGCAAGAGCTCATGTAATTTTAACTAAAGGAACCAACAGGAGGAAAAAACCCTAAGAATGGTTCTGCAGCCTTTCTCAGGAAGGTCAACATGACGTTGTTGCAGTGCCAGGGAGCAATATCATATGAGCAATCTGTGTGCATCATTTTTTCCCATAGTAAAGCTTGAGCACTCTGGCTGACACCCACTGCTGGGGAGATTCTGGCACAGAGGCAGTAGCTGCAGAGCACCGATACACACCCCAAACCCAAACCCTTTCTTTTCACCCTTTGCACATATTTCCACAGCCTGGGGCAAATCCAGGGGAGAAAGCTCCCTCACTGATGGAAGAGCTCACATTTATCTGCAACACACCAAGCTGGCAGAGCAGGGAAGGTGGTGCTGCTCTCTTTCTGTTTGTGGTCCAGGCACGTTTTCCTCCTGGTACTCCAAGAGTACTGCTGCCACTGCTGATTAGAGAAGTGACTGGAGCACCTTTTTTGATGAAAGCTAATGTGAAGTGGACACTTGAGACAAGTACTCTAGTTTCTGCTGCATGAACTATCAGGCCTATGCAAAAAAAAAAGAAAACACTGTTCTATTTCTTAACTGTTTTGTTTACTGCAAGAACCTGTCTACAAACACCAAGCCCCTGATATTTACAGGCCTGAACACCAATAATAGAGATGTGTTATTAGCCCTCAAAACTTCCTAAATTTGGCTCAGAACAAGCACCCTCCTCCTCTGCACAAGCCCCCCATATGCTTTCATCTGACAGGGTTTCACTGGAAAATTGCAATGGTCTATCCCTAAACTGAAGTTTTCAAACAGTGGAAGAGGATTTCAGTAACCATGGACGCAGATTCCCTGATTATTAGTGTAGTTCAGGTGCTCTGAGAGGGCAAACCACCTCTACCAACAACTAACTTTAAAAAAAAAAAAAAAAAAGCCCCACACATATAAAGAACACTAATGGCACACGTTTGTAACCAAAGGCAGGTATTCCAGTTAAACTTCCCAAGAAATAACACTCTTCAAGCTATTTTACAGAAATTTTCACCTTCTGCACATAGAACTAAAAAGCCATTTGTAGGATTCCTTTATGCTCATGCAATACCCACAATGAACAAGTAGTGACACAGTGTGTACCATTAATACACAGTCAAAAACACAGTTCTAGTGCAGCTGCATGAAATAATAATTTACTTTTAAGCTTGTTTTATGTCCCACCTAATCAGAGGCCTAAGGAAAACTGTACAGCCTTGACAACTGGAGTGGGGAAGATACAGGTGCTGTCTGAGGGCACAGCCTCCCCTTCACCACTTCCCCCTTCCTTTCCTATAGGAACCTGATCAATGAAAGGGTGGAGCAGTGTATGATAAGTCCCAGTTCATCTTCACCCATAAATTCATTTTTTATAAGTCTAAGGTTGTCCAAATATTTGCTTCATATTAAACTCTGATAATAATTTTTAAAAGTGAATGTAAACTTAAGCTCCTAAAATTCATGGGCTCCTTATTAAATAATCTATTTTTTGTAAGAGATGAATACTCAACAACTCACACTGAAACCTGTTACAGCCTTAAAGTCACACTGAAATTAGCCCTTAGGACGTGCCAAAACACACACTGCTTCCAGCAGGGCCTCCAAAGCAAAAGTGCAGCATAAAACACACTTTTTTCAGATTGGCACAATAAGCTCCCTACACCAAGAATGAAACCAATTTTCACTGCAGGGTGAGTCAGCTGCTGTGCAAGGAATAATTTAGAGACCTGAACAGGACTGACCCTTTTCAGATCATTGCTGTTGGATTTGGGGTTTTTTTATTTCCTTTTTCTTTTTTTTTTTTTTTTTTGAAGGCTACCTGGGGAGGACCAGGCTAAGACCTGGGCAAGCACGCAAAGTGGTGACCTCATCTTTTGTTGAGCCTCGCAGCCAAGGCAGCGTGGAGCAGCCTGCAGGACTTCACAGTGGAGCCACAATTTGTGTGAAAGCCCAGTGTGTTGCAGCTTATTTCCCTTGGCTGCTTCAGCACATGCCTTCTGTATGATTTGCTCATAACGGCCTTAGTTGACAGGGATTTTTCCTCAAACTTCTGTACAGAAAGGTATCACTTCAGGACACCACAGTGCAAGGCTAGAAATGTGGTTGTTAGCACTAACCAGTGCCCAAAACTCTGGGATTCTTCATGGGTTTAACATCCAGGATTTACTCATGTTTAGAGCCTGGTTAGGACTCAGTTTATTTAGAAGAGCTTTCACCATCTGTTCTTTCAAATTCTGAAAACACGAGAATACACTTCACAAGCAGCTACAAACACAGATGAGCTCGGCAATTTATATTGGGATATACTGCACACAGGGAAAATCATTCACTGTATCTGTGAGGTTTCTCCTTCAGGCATAAATTGAGAACTGAAACTCTAGCGCTTTCACATTTTGTGAAACCACTCTCTGAATTTGCCACCGTGCATCTCCACAGTATTAAGTGGAGACCTGAATTGTTTGAAACTTAGACAACTTAAAAGATTTTCTAATTAAACTGGTCAACTTCATTAATATATCACCTGCCATCACACAGTTCTTACAAAGAGATTTTTCTTTATCTAGAAATTAATATCTCTGAATAATTAGCAAGCTAAGGTACAGCTACATTAATTAAAGTTTCAAGCTATAGCCCAATGACAAAAATCCATTAATATCTACTTTCCAGAAAGTGAAACTCCCAGCCCTTACTCCTGAGTTTTCAACCCATTTCCACCTACTTGACAAATCATGCCTCAGCAAACTCTGCCCCAGTTTTCCAGACATTATAGGTACCATGGGGATGAGGCATTGGAACTTCCCTGAGCAGGCTTCTGTGAAGGCCCCTCCAAAGGATGACCTGCTTCACAAGCTCCCAAGGGAGCAGGAGCCTGGCCAGACCCTGCCTACACCTGCATGGATAAGAGCCATTCCAGACAGGCAAGAAATACACCCTTCCCACTCTCCTCCTGCAAGGATGCGTATTTCCACACTTTACTCCCAGGTAAACTGGTTTGACAAGAAGTCACCACCCCTGAAGGTTGGAGAAACTAAACACTCATTCCCAGCACTCATCCTCAGTGTCTGTCAGTGTTAGGTTGATGCTTCCCTGAAGATGGCAAACTGTCCTGCACTGCCTGCTCTCCTGC
This sequence comes from Manacus vitellinus, assembly GCF_001715985.3. NCBI lineage: Eukaryota > Metazoa > Chordata > Aves > Passeriformes > Pipridae > Manacus > Manacus vitellinus. The sequence continues at coordinate 8,467,260 of NW_021940207.1, forward strand.
CTGCCATCTTCAGAAGGGGCAGATCTGCCTCAAATCCTGTGAAAAATGCAGTATATGACGAAGGTAAAGGTCAGCAAGCATCCCCCCCTTTGAAGGGAGCCATAAACCCTCTTGCCCTCAGTCATGTCCTTTTTTCCTCCCCTTTATATATAAAATATTCTTTCCTGTCTCAACAATGCAGACATCTGGCAAAGCCTGTACAAGAGTTCCCAGGACAAAGTCAGAGTCCCCTGGTCTTGACATTCATTGATGTTCCATTTTCTTCACCCTATTTTATTTCCCCTTGGACAGTCATATCTTTGCTGTTCCACTGCAGTGCTGTCCATAAGCTATGGAATTCAGAGTGACTCAGGCATAGTTAAATTATCTCTCCTTGTTGCAGAGCACTTATTGTAGAGTGGTCAAAAATGCCACTCAGATGTTTTGCAGTAAGAAAGCACCTTGGCATCAAACTCAAAGACCGTACAATACTGTGCTGATTTCATTAAAAGCTTCATGGAACAGAAGTGTGATATTAATCATTTTGATTGTTTCTTTGTTTTGGTTAAAATTTTCCCTATTTATCTACTTAATGCATTAAATATTAGTATAGAAGGATATTATTTGACGCTGTATACTATACTCAGATTTGAAAGCAAATCTTAAAATATTCCAGTTATATAACAATACTGGTTAAGGTCCTCACAAAAAAAATATCAGGATTTTATGCTACTTCAGAAGGGGAGGAAATATTTCAGATACAAGGAATTTCTGTTCCCCCTAGGATTAACCATCATAAGAACATGAACATGTCTCGTTGAACCTTGGCCAACAGCCTTTTTAGGCTTCTCCCAGGCCCAGAGATCAACTGCTATGGCCAAGAGCCCCTCTGGGGACACAGGACATGCACAGGGCTTCCCAGATAAGAAAGAAGAAGTATCTCTCTGCTCCAGCAGGGACAGGGTAGTAAAGAGTGTCATTTATCTCATGAACTCCAGCCCTCTCAAACCAGCTCAATTCCTCTCTTTGCTGGTTCCCCGTTGTCTTCACCCAAATAAGCCCCATCCCACAGCAATAATCTTTTTTCATGCTGAGCCCTCCAAACCCCCAGAGGTTTAAATGGGAACATGATGACAAAGCCAGGAAACCGACACAAGTTAAAGGAAGGACAACTGTCTATTAATATGACCATGAGCAAAAGTATCTGGTAGATTCTTTTTTTAACGTAATCTTAATTTCAGGCTTAACTCCAGTTTATGAATACATGAAAGACAAATTTCTTGCATAAATTATTCAGTATGAATTAAACACCCAGCTGCACACAGCTGGCAGATTCCTTTTAAAAATAAAGTGATAAGTCATTCATATAAGCTGCCCATCGGGCAAACATTCCTTTTATACACTTATAAGGAAAACAGAGACATTTTTAAGTATCACGTACCTTTAAGTCAAAAGGAAACTTATACAGTAGGAATCATACATTTGGGAGAACTTGGCATGATCCCAAGGTTTGCAAAGTAGGAGTTTAGGGGCTACTTTTGTTTGGTGTTTTGTTTAAGAAAAGTTCCAGGGGACAAAGGATACAGCTAAGAAGAAAGTTTATACAAAAAGGAAAAGAAAACACTTTTTTTATGAATACATAAATCCTTTCCCCAATAAAATCACTTTTGCTAATATAAAATCAGAACTCCTATTCTTAGAAGGAAACACTTTCATTTTCCTTGGAGTTTTTCCCTTGGACAAACTAAAAATTTTGTTTCAAAAAAAAAAAAACAAACAAACAAACAAAACAAAAAAAACAACAGTGCAATAAGCGCCTTTTTTTCCACAAGATCTAATTTGTTATTGCTTGAAAGGAAGCTAGGAGGTAAAAAGTAACTGAGAAGTATTAATTTCCCATTTTTCTGGTGGTTTTGGTTTGTTGGTTTTTTTTCCTTTCTTTTAAATGAATTAGAGCAGTTAGGAAGTTCTGAAACTTGAAATGCCCTTAGTTTCAGGGAGGCAAGAGGAGGTAACGCAGAGAGGAGGCCCCAGTCCCGGAGTCCTGGGAGCCGCAGGAGCAGCAGCACTTGCAGGCTGCAGCTCTGTCTGCCCAGCGTGTCAGCAGAGGGAAACACACCCGTCTGTCACCAGAGCTGGGCTACCCAGGACACCCAGACAGCTCTCACATGTCCCTCCCACCTGGATTCCCAGCGTTGGGACAGATGTTGCTGGCAGCGTTCACAACGTGAACTTTTAATCATCCTGTTTCCCAGATGGAAGCAAAAGGGGTAGGGTTCACCCTAAGAGGGGGGAAGGTTATAGGGACCTAGTGTGATCTTCATTTCAGATCTACCCGCTGAAATCTTAATATCTGCATTAGTCCAGATGCAGGTTTATCATTATGTGCAAAAAAAATCTTAATCCTAACTAAGAAGGTAGCCCTATCAGACAGTATTCTTGTGCTAAGAAAGGGGTTTGCCAGGCACAGTGGCAATTGCCCTGTAAATGTTTGCCTTTCAGTGGTGCCGCTTTTTCCTGTCGTGCATCAGTGGCTTGAATTCAAATACCTTAAGTAGGTTTTACAGCAATCTCAAGAGCCGAATGGAGCATAAACCTGGACAGTGCAGCCAATTTCTCTAATGCACTGCCAGGACTATTGGTTTTTCTGAGAGAATATATCCTTCTGACTAGGAACTCGGTTTGCATTTTTATATTTTACAGGAGTTTTTTTGAAGGAAGGGAACCACTTTGACTTCAGAAATTTAAAAGCTCAAAAGGCAAATATCAAATAGTTTTGCTAATCTTTGAACCATCAAAAATATCCTGGCTGTCTTTCACCATAAAGCACTAGGTCCCTTTGCATTTGGGGATAAGATGCACAGAGTCTCCTCTTCACCTTATTTTGGGGAACGTAGCTTAGAAAGTTTGCCAGGACAGGCATCCCAGCCACATATCACTGTGCATGTGTCTGGCCTCCTTTGCCAGTGCTGCCAAGCAACCCAGACACGGGGAAGGCTGTGTCTGCCCTGAGCTGAACTCAGTCACACTGAGGGACAGGGAAGCAAAGCTGCGAGAGAGCCTTTGGAGACATCTTTTCTGCTGAACCAGAAGATGAACCCAAAGTCAGTACCCCAAGGAGTAGGAGGACAAGGGACTTCGGCACTGCTGTCACACAGCTGAGGCATTAGTAAGAGCAGCTAAAGGAGAACATTTCTGAGGCTGGGTTTGTTCACTGATGTTTTCTTGCCGCCTGAGCCATTATTACAGAGAACATGCCATTTAGTGCATTCCTGCTGTTTCCTGGTCGTCAGAGTGGGGGGCAGTGGTTTTGGTTTTGTGGGGCTGTTTTAATTCCCTCCTATTCCCCATCCCACTCAAAAAACTAACTAGGAGATTGACAAATTGAAATCATCTCGTTGTATTCCACCCAAGCGACACACTGTGTTTGCTGGAAGCAATTATGTGCAAATCAGCGGCCGTGAGATAACTGAGGGTCTCATTTACTCCAACAAAAATCTGCTGCTTTGCCCCTGTTGTATGACAAGCTACAGAAGGGGTGGGGAGTGTGTGTTCAGATGAACAGGCATTACAGTGGGTTTACATTCAGAGTAGCAGAGAGCTGAGGCTGAACACTGCAAATAAAAGCTGACCCATCTGGTGGGAGCAGATTGCATCAGAGGCTGCTTCTTACTCCTTTTGCAAAAAGTCCACACACAACAAGACAGTCACACTTGAGACAGATCAAGCTTTGTGCTACCAGTCCTGAGAGGGGACAGCCCCTACCTTAGAAACCAAGACCTCAATAGTCTCTATGCCAAGTTTAAGGTTGGGAATTACAGTTTGAGTCTTCTATTGCAACTCTGGTTTTGACTATTTTCCCCATCTCTGCCTTGTTTCTGCCACAAGCCAATACTTAGGTAATCACCAGTCCAAGACTCCAGATCTCCTCTAGGTACTTCAGCTTTCCAGTGCCAAAGGGGAATATGCCATACTAAAAATAAATTATTTCACAACCAGCCTTTCAGGCTGTTTCTTCAATCTGAAGCCATAGATGCCCACACGTGCCTGTAGCTTGGAAAGCACAGCATCACTCAGTTGGGGAGCGTGGCAGTGACCCAGATCTCTGCCATGAACACCAGCACTGGGCACAAGGCATAGAAACAAAATGACAGCCTTGATCTCATTGAATGTGCATGTCAGACCCTCATGCCATCACCAGCTATATCCCAGCTACTGCCAGACCCAGTGGCTCAATGTTTCAGCTTTTCCACCTTTACAAGAGCCAGTTGCTGGCATGGTCTGTCTCTTCCTCAGAGTGTGCCAGTGGCACACAGGCTGCATTGAAAGACAATGTTCCATGATATAAAGCCTAAATTTTTCTTCCCTTAATTTCAGTCTGTTGCTCCCAGCATGTTGCTTATAATTATGGAAATGAAGCCTCTTCTTGGCATTTACACCCTTCAGAACTTGAAGACTTGAACGTTCTCACAGAAAATGAGTTTACTTTTTCTGCTTTTTTAAATGGCCCAAGCCAAGTTCACTTCAGCTGGAAAAGAGACTGAAGCATAAGCCAAAGAATTTCTCTCTCTTTACTTCCACTCGTTAAAGTGAAAATTTAAGCAGAGAAGTGGTACTTTCAGCCCCTACACATTTACAGGCTTGGATAAAGCAATGGATATAAGTTTCATTTAGAACAATAATTTTTCTTGCTGAAGCAGCTGACCTTCCACATGAATAAACATTTTGCATTTTTTCAGAAAGAAGGACAGGCATCTTCTCAGAAGTTACCAAGAACTCATGACCGGTATAGAGCTAAATGACAGGTAGCAGTGTGCCCCCCGGCCTCACGGTGCTATAGGACTGAGTCGGGGAGAACACCACCATTTACTGAATCAACAGAATCATTTCACAGTCATTTCTTGGAAGGTTGTTTGTCTGGGAAAGTCTAGCAGTGCTTAGCTTTAACTGTCGACAAAGATCCCAGAGTTGAAAGTGCTGTGAACTGTAAATAAAAACAGAGAATAGCACTACCATAGGAGCTTTGCACTGTCTTTGCAACTGTTGCCCTTTCCCGCCCCAGCAGAGATGTGCATAACCTGACTAAACACTTTCACTTGTTCAGCAAGGCTGCTGGCTGTTTCTGCCTCCCCAGACAAAGGGCTGATTATTTCCTCTCATGTTAATGACTACTCCTATAGGCAGGTAAGCTGCCATCTCGCTCTCTCATCACTGCCTTTCCCTTTCACAAAAAGAAAGATCCCTCCCTGTAGCACTGAGGGGAACACAGAGCCCTTTGCAGTGCCTGCAGTACCTACCTGGCAAAAAAAGGCCAGGGCTTTTACTGCTCTGAATATCCCCTCCTGAGACCCACTATATTGTCAATTCATTTCACCAGCCTCAATAGCATCCCCTTTGTGAAGGTTTGAAAGACAAACCCATCCTTGCTGTAACTCTACTGCCCTCAGTAGAGTTGTAGCAAAGTTGAATTTGGACCGAACTTCACTCTGATTTGCTTTAAAAAGCCACATTGCCCATGTGTATAATTATTACAGGCAGATTCCTTCTCTCCCAATATCAAACCTCTTCTCTCTACCTGCTATTTCATCTTAACACAACCATCTGAGTTACAGACATGCCTACATGAAGCAGATCAATAGATGCTCTCCCACCCCTGCCAGTAATAATTCTTTATCAGACATGTCTTTGCCACTTGCCTTTTTCATGTTTTTGTGTAGGAGGTAAGGGGGTTGGCAAGTATTTTTGTTAGTTTGGTGTCTTTGTTTATGATAGATGGAAAGCTTGCCAACAACACACCAAATGCTCTCTAATTAAAGTCAGTTCAGTGGCTGTGATTAGATAAATTGTGACTGACTTCTAAACCCTTTACTTCTCAGCCATAAATCCCTCCTGCTCCCCAATCACCTGAAGAGATGACTAATGCCAGGTTCCCCTAGTTACACTGGAAAAGGGGAAAGTACTTGGGGATTAGACAAAGTCTGCTGCCTCCAGCTTATTTGCAGGCTTTCAGCCCCATCAAAAAATTAAATATGAGGAAAGAAGCCATATTAACTATATTGCTCCTCTCCTTTTCATCCCTGGATGTTTTAAGTGCTGTACACATCTCATTTTCCTTTCAGTTGATATTAACTGCCATTTCCTGACATGTTCTCCTCCATTCATTTCCTGATTCATTTGTCATTATCATTCACACATGCAGACTTCCACTGCAATAGACAGCATCTGTATTAAAAAACCAAAAACATAGGGGTCCAACCTCCTCTCTTTCATCATAATCACATCACTATATCTGTGGATTTTTACTCCTGACTTATATCAGCAAAAGGCAACCAAAAGGTTTCATTCTGTCCCATGCTGGGCATCCCCAGCTCTAAGGCACGAAACTCAATAGCCCTCAAACACCAATTCTTATTAGAGATAAAATGAGGTAGGTATGACAAACAGATTAAGCCTTTCCCACGTCTTGAAGTGCAGTTTGCAAGACGAAGTAATACTTGTATCAGATATGGTAACTGCAATACTAATAAGCTTATCTTTTATGATAAGCATGAAGCCCAGTTCTATTATGAAGAAGAGGAATTATCATGCATCTTCATTTTTTCTGGCTGTAGGGAAATTGCCACCTCCTTCCCCACATTTCCTCTGTAAATGGCTCCATTGCACAAGTAGCCCTCATTATAGACAACTACTTTTCCCAAAGCTAGGTGGCTTTTAAGAGCAAGGTTACAAAAATTAAGAAACTTCTCATGGAATTTACACAGCATGTTTTTCATAGTACAGTTTTCTCGGGGAATTCCCATTCCTATCATCCACCCCTCTGTTTTACTACCAGCACCTACAAAGGTAAAGCAATTGCAGTCTTTCAGCAACCCAGAGATAACAGCAAATTGTTTGCCTATGAAATATGTCAACAGTTCCCAGCCTCAGCCAGAGAAATTCTCACAAACTAAGAACTCATTAAGCACAGGATATAATTAAGTCTTTTCACACCGTAAATAGGGCTTGTTAACAGAAAATGTTCCCTCAGAAAGCACAAGGAGCAACCTCTTATCTAGTGAGGCTGCACAGAAAGGTTTGGGCTATGGTTTGCAACAGACAGTCTTAAGTGCCTGATCCTCACTAATGACAAAAGGCTTCATTAGATTTCTCTCGGTTTTATTAGATTTATTCATTTTCATTGTGAAAAGAGGGTTAAGTACAATTTGTTCCTTACAGTGTTCTTTAAATTAAAATTGTCTTAGCAGACTGCAGAGGTTGAGTTGTCTTTTTGCATCTGCTGTCTGACAGATTATTCTCATCACTAAGTCCTCTCCATAAAGAAAAAAAAGAAAGACATCTGGGCGGTCTATATTTCATTCCTGTCCCCAGAATCGAGAACAGTGTTTCCTGTAGCAATCTTTAACCAATGATACATTCTGGACATTACCCATCATAAACACTAGCTAATATCTGTCACAATGTATTTCATCCTAGAGTGCTCTGAGAACCAAGGCACACACAGCAGCAGTTTTTTAGTGGGCCTGCCACTTACAGGACAGCTGCCTCCCAGTTGTTCGGGCACAGAGTCCATCCTCTCCCCCAGCCGTGGGCAGCGTTGGAGGCAGGACAGCATCCCTGAACTGCTCCTGCCTGCCAGCAGTGTTGCTAGGGAACTTTGTCATGGCAGGAGTGTCAAACACAGCTGCTGTCACCAAGTTGCTATCACTGTGTTTCCAACCCAAAAGCCAAACCACTGCCCATCCACATTGTGTGAAAATCCCCACTAGCTTTGGCAACCCTCAAATTACAGCAGGACCTGTTTATCCCCCATGGAGAAAGAGATGCTGCATTATAAGGGAGATGATGTCAACTGCAAATCAATACCTAACATCACAATAGAGCATCTTTGCATGTGAGAACACTGCATACTCTGTTGGCTGTTGGCCTGTAGTGTGCTGTGTTTTTTTAAGCTAAATTCAAAATTGTATCTTCAGAAAATGGTCAAATCCCACTTCTTACAACTTAAAAAAGTCACATTAGACAAGAACCTTATATAGGACTAAAATTAACTGATAATAAAAAATAACCATGCACACACCCCAAATGCTGAATTACACCTTTGGGTAACAACATGCAGTGTGGATTTGCTGCTGTCTTAGTAAAGGGCGAAGAGGGAGAGAGAGAGTGTGGATAAGAGCACAAGAATCTCATTTTATCTTCAGCACCTGCTGGAGAAAGAACTATTGGATCCAGCTGAGCATCTGATCAAGCAGAAATCTGCAGACACATTAACAATCTGGTTATTAATTTTCCTTGCAAATGCAGCAGGTAATCATGTGGGGGAGGGGAGAAGAGCAAGGGGAAGAAGTAAAACACTGCAACCATTTTAGTTCCTCACCCATGGTTTTGATCCCTTTAACTGCAAATTGTACCAAATGCCAAATCAATTGTTCCATGACCTTGCACTAAGTGAAAGAGCAAAACAATCTCTTAAAATGATAAAGGTAGGCTATCACAGCTTGTGAACATAGTAATCAATAAACCACTTCCCATTTAACAACCCTCCTTCTAACCAGATTGGGATTGAATGCACTCTGCCTACACTATCCATCTGGGGGAAAAAAAGATCCCACACCACAAAAAACACACACCACATTTGGGCCAGATAAACACACACAGGACACCAACTAATCCTTTTGACACCATTATTCCAAATCATAAAATTAACAATATGCACCTTATGTAGCCACAGAAGTTACAGACTAAGAACTTGTTATCGCCTCTTTTCTCACAGCAGGAACAGTATAATCCATTCTAATTCTGTGCCCCTCTTCCCTAAGTATCCCAAGTCTTATTTGGTTTTAATCTTCACCTGCACTGAAAGGTCAGGGAAAGAGGGAAGACTCTTCTCAGTTCTGTCTATAAGCATTTACTTTCTATCTATGACCAAGAACTAATATTCTGTGAGCCTCATTTATTTGATTCTTGCCATTTCACCGCTATTCTTCACTTCCTACTTATGTCCTCTTTTTTAAGGTGTAACATATTGCTGGGACTCTTCTAACAGCTTCCTTACAGTGATACATAATTATACTTCAATTATTTTTAAAGCTGTCTGGGCATTTCTGCTGTTTACAGCACTTGGTATTACAAGATTCAGACTCTGACTGGGATTTCTGGGCCTTCCCACACACAGATAATGGGCACACACCCCAACATTAGATTGAAGATTATTAGTGTCCCTATTTTAGGAAGGGGAGAAACTTAAGGGAAAGAGGAACATAAATATTTTTTCAGTCTTTTTCAGGGTCATCTGTAGTAGAAGTAGCTCCCGCAAGTGTAGTCTTTTGTCCCAAGACATTTTCAGCCTCCCGATTGCTCTTGTCCACTATGTTGCAATATTCAAAGTTCTCCATTTGCCCCTCCATGCTCCATTCCTCCCCCTTCACTTTAAAGTACATCATAGTGGACATTAGCAGCCTTCCTGACTTTTCCCCCCTGCTTTTGCTTTAAGGTCTTTTCCTTGTGGATGCATTTCCCATTACACACTTCAGGAGTGCCTATGACAACCTTACTCTGCCTCACTGTCCCCACATGCCCACAGAGCAACCTCCTCTGCCTGTTGCCCACCCAGTTTCTCTCTCTGGGTACAGGTGGGAACCCAGTGCTGCCACAGTCCCTTGGTTCCTGACCTCCAGCTGCCCTGGTGCTTCAGGCAGGGCTCTCACAGTGCCTTCACTGTGGCAGTATTACATGCTGAAGTTGTTCAGCCAGGCTGTTATTTGAATTAGCTCAGAATTTTTAAAATAACATTTTCTGTTACAGCTGTAGGCTTGGCCTTACGCACCACTGCACCCCAATCCTTTGCTCCTCTTCCCCAAGCAGCTGTCATTCCCTCTGGAGTGCTGGCAAGCTTCTTTCCTTAGACAAACCATCAAATCCCCTGCTGCACTCAGTAAGTGCCTTTCATCATCAGGAATGGGAAGCAGGACTTCATTCCCAACCAGTTTCCCTCAGTTGCTGGTCTCCTGGAGCGAACGGCAGCAGTTTGTGCTCCCTGGGCGCTGGCCAGCCAGGCAAAGAGCCCAAAGAGACAAACAGAGCAGCACAAACGATTCCCTCTGGTCCATCATCCTCATTTTAATTCAGCATTGTGTTTATTATCCAGAATATTAAACTCATGTCCTGCTTCTTCGCAGTCAAGAGAAATTTAGACTGTGAGGGTGGATCATTTCTTTGGCAGCAAGCCAAGCCAGGAGTGCCAGGCCACTTGTTCTCCTGCTCTAATTTGTTGACACGTATGTATGTACTTGGAGAAGACCAGGCTTGGCAACAGCAATTTGCAGCTTATAACTTACAGATGCAGAGCTGCTCTGAATACCAGCTCTGTTTGCAGCATCAGTCGAGCTGCCTCCCCAGCTCTGCTGCTTCCAACACTACGTGCAGCTTCGGGAAGCCCTGCAGAGCTCATCCACAAAGTCTGCTTTTGTCCAAGGCTGGGTTTCTCTTGTAACGTGAAATATCAGAATACACAGGTCCGTGTGATGTCCCCTCATGAGCACTGGAGACACAAGAGCACGATTTGCCTACTGTCAAATGGCAAGTCCTAAGAGAGGATTTGCTCTCCATCCGTTACCAAACTCAGGTATGGAGTTCTGAGGGAACAAAAATGTTCACAAACCCATGTCAAATTTAGCAAACATGTTTGAAGAAAAAAGTGTAGATGGGGTTTCTTGAAGAGGTTTAAATGCACAATTTTTCACATTTCAGATTAAGTTATTCTCTTGAAATTTACCAAGTTATCGTTTTCAAAGCAAGTGTTCAACTAGACTAGATTCATATTTCTAAGAAGCTGTTAGGGGGGGGGGAGGGTATGGTGGTGAAATAATCCAAGACTCTATTCTGTTTCATGTAATTTAAATAAAAAAACAAAACAAAACAAAAAAAAAAACAACAAATAAGAATCAGTTGCCACTGAAATAAGTATCTACTTTTTTTCACATTTTGTTGAAAAGTACATGCACGAAGTTGTAGTCTACAGTTTTGAGTTTGCCTTTTAATTTGATTTTTTTGCTCAAATTCCAGTTTTTGAGCAGCTCTTTCTAGCATCAGTCTATAAACTATTCTACTCTGAATCCTACAAGCTCTTCACAGCCATAGAACTCCTAAGGAGTTCTAAACTCAAAATGGCAATAGATTAAAACTCTTCAAGCTTGAATTCTCATAAATGTACAGATGCACCCAAAAAACATTGGATTCACTGCTGGAACAGCTACATGAAGTCACAGAGGGCAGCTTGGGCGGTTACACAACAAATATCTCACCACTTCCTGGGGACAAGCATTATTATATCTCCCATCTCTATTCCATATGACTCTGTTTGAAGGAGGTGTGATTGTTCCTATATTTTCAAATGTACATAGCAGCCAACCGTATTTCTTCCAGACTGTTTGATGAAGCCACTAGAGCATTTAAAAATGCAGTTCCATTCCCAAGAAAATATTGTATATTTGAGTTTGGATAATGCCTGGGCAAACACAAAGGGATGCACATGCGTTTCCAGAGGAAGAAGCCTTACATCTGCACAGCTGGATGCCTGTGGCACATCACTTGTAACAGTCAGCCATGCTGCTCCTAGAGCTGCTTTTTGCATACACTACAGGGTTAGATATATAGGACTTTCTTATTTGTTTTTTCTACTGTTTTGACAGTCCTTCTGAAGCAGTATCTAAGTTTAAAAGGCTGTTTTGCAAGTCAGCCAATTTGAAATCAGATCTAAGATCAACGAAGCCAAGTCCTTGAAGGCACGTTTTTCCAGCTGACACACACAAATACACCTTCTTTTCTCGGTCACTAATTAGAGCCACGTCGAACTTTAAGTCTGGTTCTTCCATATGCTCACAGAAACTTCAAAAACACAGGAAATGGCACAAGATTATTTGCTCTGAACATTTGGCTAAATTGTTATTTTTTCCCCCTGTGGTTGCTGGGTCTGCACTTAGTTCTTTTTGTTACAGATTACTGTATTGTTTATGGCATTCCACATATTACTAGTCTCACATACTTGAACACTTAATTGAAAATAAATAGAAATTGCAGTTACACCCTGAAAAAGTTGAAGAAGGCCATAATAAAGGAATCCTCTCCAAAAAAATTGTAGGGTCACTGATTTTTGAGCATAGACTAAGCTCTCCAATTTTCACTTGTTACCTGAGGTGACTAGTTCACCCAATGTTAACCACTGAGAAACTGGCACACACACCACATTGGTATCACAGAACATAGAAAGGCAAGTCACAGATGGCTTCCTCGACTATTTCTGCAGTGCATCAGCACGTACCCATCTTCAAGATGATGCAACCTGATGTCAAAACTGTAAGATACCTTCCTAAGCAGTTAGAAAATGTTATTGGTGTAAGGCAAATAAGGCACAGTTTTTCCCTGGAAATCAGCTTATTGCCATTGGAAGACTTTGCACAGCAATGATAATGCTGCATACAGTCCTTGTGTTTGTTTCAGGGTGAATAAATATGTACATACATAAATCAAGTTATATATACAGTTTATCTGCAATGCAGTCAAGAAATGTATCTGCAGTACATAAGAAAACACTCAAACTAGCTTTGGGCTAGACAGCTCTGTTATCCATATCAGTAAGACTACAGATCCCTGCTATCCATCAGGGCCTGCACAAGCCCATCCAGGATGCCAAGTGCTCTCGGTAGCTCAAAACCCTGCTCCAAAAAAGTGGCTGCTTTCAGAGGGGGAGCTTTACCACAGCATGTCATCCTTGCCACATCAAGTCATCCTTGAGTCTTCACGTGGATCAGTTCTACCTTGGACTGCAATAAGTTATGCTCCTACTAGCCCCTTAAAGTCTGCATCTTGCTTTTCCTCAGAGAAGTTGACACTGGAGATGTCAACTTCCCCCATGATGTTAATGCCATGGTTGAACACTTGGAGTGAAAAAAGAGGAAATGGTTTAATTACTGTGCCTGAAAAATACTGGAAGACTTCTACGTTCCTTATAAATGTACTGTCCTGTAAGATGGTGCACATTGCTGAAGAACTGCTCAGAAACCTCCCATATTGGTTGGTATTAGTGATAAAGCTGCTGAGGAACCTCACCTGAAAGTGCACTGCCTCACATGACTGGGTATTCACTGGGGAGAAATTCTTGAATTGAAGCATAATTGAAAGTCATGCTTTGAAATAAAGAAAACAAAGAAAACAAAGACAAGAAGAGAATTGACTCATCTATTTTTTCTTACACAACTTTATGCAATTTCTATCTCCCTTTGTTCTTTCACGACATACATTTACTAGCAGAGCAGAGAATTAACACACAGAACTGTCCTAAGACACATTGATCCCCTTGAATAAAATGTAACAGACAGAAAATAAGTTCTTTGCTATATTTTACAGGAGGGAGATCATCTGCAGGTTGGACAAGATATGTGATGTATGGTCAGCAGTCTTTTCATCATAATTACAGGATCCTACACAGTGCCTTAATGTCTGAGCCAGCAGCACAACTCCACAGACCAGAGATAACCATCTACTGACCAGAGGTGATCCTGTTTCTGTTGTCTCAGGTCCTGATACCAGGACTAAGACTTCAAGTCTTTCTAATTCCTTAAACATGATCCTTGAAGTGTTCAAGCTCTTCAGAGCATACACCAATTTACATTCAACCTTCTTAGATATCAAACAGCAAGCTTCACATAGAAAAGGTTATGATTTTAAGGAAAGCCATCAAAGCAATATACATCTTATATAATTCTTTAGAAGAAATCTCTGATGTCCATATTAGTTTCTATCAGTGATAGAAGTGTCATGCTCTCAGTCACTCTCAGCGTTCACCCCTTCTCTTAATTCCATGATTATTTTGACCTTCTAACTCTTCCTGATAATTCTCCTATCAAGATCAAACTTGAAATAGTCAAGCATATTTTGACACTGCCTTTGAGCAGAAAGAAGAGATTTATTTGCAAAAGCGAACCCAAAACTGCTTTCAGGGAAGTATTTTATAGAGTAGCTGCATCATCATCTTTTGTTGTGTTCAACCAGCTATTTCAGTAAAATGTTGTTTCATAAGTGTCTTACAAAACTTTCTCTCAGTAAATCATGCTACATTGAAAATGTAGTTAAGTTAATAGAAGCCTTGCAGTCACGGAAAGAGAAGATGAGAACTGTGCATGTGACAACTTTAACTATGCTAAAGTCTGGACAGTGACAGAGATCTTGTCCAGCAATCCACTAATTAAAAATATTAGAGAACACAGCCAACAATAAAACCCTTATAACTCAAAGTTCCACCCAATTTATGATGTCTTCTATGGGTCACAGAATTCATTTCTCTATTCAAACACCATATTTCACACATAACCAAATTCCAGAGGCCCACAAACACAGATAGCCAAGGATCAGTGATGAGAAGTTCTACAACAAATGAAGGAGTTTCTGCTCAGGTTTACTGCTATATCCATTTCATTATCCTCAGTAATTAACACTACAAGCTGGAATTTTTAATAAAGGAAGCAAATGTGACTTATCTCACTGTTACTGACAAAATCAATAGCAACCTTAATGAATTATTCTGTCCTGAGATGATGGCCAGAGTCCCCATGAATAAAAGGATGCAGCTTATAACAGAACACAATGCCAGTAATGAAAAGATGTGGAGAATAAGTTATCAGAAATTAGGGCCAACCACATCTTCAGGTGATATCAAGACAGACATAAAATAATTTTAATTCAGATTAAGATTAATATCACTAAATACAAAATCCCCAAGACAAAATGGCTTTGTTCAGAGCAGCATTAACACAGCATGTCTTCCTTCAAGGAAAGAGAAAACTTATACAGTTTTTAATAAATTATTATTGTCTGCTTCAGTCCTTGTGGCTTTTCACAGCATACATTTGTTTTGATGTTATTTAGGCTTGTTGTTGTTTCCCCCTTAACCACTTTCTCCTCCTCAGTGTATAATTAAGCATTTCCCCCAGACTATGTTATAAATTAGATTTTTAGTTGAGCCATTCTTAGCTATAAAAGAGGAATGAATCTGGGATTGTACAAACACAGCTAATTTACATTTTATCATCTTCAGAAGAGGCCTGAAGGAGGCCACTGCACTGCTCATAATGCTTTTCTCAGAACTCATCTGAAGGGCTCAGACAGCAGCAGCCCCCACAAAAGAATTCGCAGGGATGCTGGGGTGTGGGTGGGGAAAGAAAGGAAAACAAATAAGAACTTAAGATAATAAACTAACAAATGGTGGGTGTGACCAAGCATGGTCTTATGAACCACTGGTTTTAAAGTAGAGCTATAATAAGTATATCCAAATTTGACATAACACAGTAAAAACCAGAGAGGAGAAAAAGGCAAATTCTGAGAAACATAAACAGTCAGTTAAATAACCAGTTTCTATGGGATATTTGACATGCAAACAATCCCAAGAGAACCTCTACAAAACAGTCCATTCCTCCTGCTGCATCTTCACTGTAGGAAAATATTTTTGTGGCCTGTTCTTCCCATAATGCCAAAAGTTATCTGTTTGCAGGTCAAATTATTCTTTCAGGGAGAGGACAAGAAAAGAAACCACTTCCTCTGTTATGCACTACTACTTAGCTCCAGCTTGGGGGGTGGGGGTGAGCACAGTTTGGCAATGCAAAAACATTCTGACAAAATATTCATCAAGGCAAGCTGTGCAAATGCTGCTGCCAGCCCAGAGACAAAGGCTCCATTGTTCTGCACAGCATTGATTTGGGAGCAATTTCAGAGGGTCCAGCAAGGAATAAAAGGTAGCATTTTTGCAAATTCAACTCACTTTCTCTGCTTTAAGAGTGGTTTTTCTTTTTAGGAAAGGATGTTGAGCTGTGCTTATTGTCCAGGCTCTGTTATTGGAAGCAATTGCTGCTTTGCCAATTTACTGTATGCTAATTCAATCTAACTACCTAATTCAATTAGATACAGTAAAGAAACGTGCCCTTGATCATGTTTAAAAGGACTTGAATGAAGAATGAAGGTCAGAAACATGTGATGCTGGGTTATGGTATTAAGTACTTAGACACGCCTTGTAGAAGCCTCTACCCCCTTCTCCCCCACCCACTTAATCCCAGGGCTTTTAACTGTGGCCATGAGACCAAGTCCACTTTGAAGCAGAGAAGACTCTGTAGCATTGCAGGGCAGTGGGACTGACACAGTCACAGTACTGAAGCATAACACCAAGAGTCTGTTAGCAACGTGAAAGGACAGGATTGGGGAATATTTCACATCCACGTTCTGTATTCTAACAAACCTGAAAAAGTGCTTTTTGTATCATAAAGAAATAGTATTTGCAACTCTTGTCTTTCAAACCCTGATTGGCAGAAAAAAAACCCACATTATTTTTTTAGTTGCCTCCCATCTATAATTTATTGGCATAGTTAATCACACTACCCTTACTTGAACATCTTTATTCTACTGAAAGAGAACACTGTAGACTTATGATCTCAAAAATAATAAGTTAAACTTAAAAATTCATCCAGAATAATTCAACCAGCAGCATGTTCAATGTTCAACCCAGCAGCACACTATCTGCTCTTAGGCAGGACCTTAAAGTGATCCAGAATGAGCCACAAAACAACAATTAAACCTCAGCAAGGCCAGAAGCAGCATTTATTGGAGACAAGGGAGGAAGAGAGGGAATATCAGTGCACTGCAAACTACAACAGTGTACGTGTAGTAAGAGTCAGTTGTTCACAAGACTTTATGGTCAGTCACCAAATCCCCATCCAGCAATACTGCAGCCCTCAGCCTCTTCCCTTTGCTTCCACAGTTTCATTCCCCTTACCCATCCTTTCTCCACCTGTTCTTCCATGCTGTCTTTCTCTTCTTTCACATATTTCCAGAGTGAAATACACAGATGCTAAACAGTTTGAATACAGAGATTCCCCCAAGACACTTCACACTGGGTGAGTAACTTCTTGATAACAATTTTATGGGTTTGAGTGACTGTGTCTGGATTCCAGACCAGACATACTGGATGCCAGGTTCATGTTCCCCAGGAGTCTCCAGTCACAGGGCTGCTGGAACAGGCAATCCTACACAGGAGGATCTGCAGAGAATCTGATGCAGCTTCCAAAGGGAATTGTCCCACACGGTTGCCAAAGAGGCCTCATCAGCCTCCTCAAGTACCAGTTTCTCAGAGGGACTTTTCTGCTGCAATTCCTTCTGAGCACAGAAGAGCCTTCAGTCAGCTGAGCACTAACAGTTTTCACAATGTGCAACGGGGTGGAAAAATGAGGACATAGCTCAAATCATTTACATGCACTGAAATATTCCACAGGGTTAGGTTTGAACTGGAGAATATTCTATTTGGAAGTGTCATATTTATTTCATCTAGCACAAATCAGTTGTCTGCCTTAATTATCAATAACAGGTGTCAGGCTACTGCGTCTTATTGTTATTTTTTCATCTGGGAATAGCATTTTAAAGTTTGAGAATTATGTATAGATAACATTAGTTAAATACTTGAGCATATTTCTTCTCATGCTTTTAAATGGGCTCAGAGAGGAAACAGAACCAGGTACTGTTCTGACTTCAATACTTGCCCAGCATAAATCAACACACAAAGGTGAGATTTTATTTTTTTTTAAATTATTTGCTCCTAGTCCTGGGGTGATCAACCTCCCTATTAGACTGCATTTACTTAAAGTTTTCCATTCAGTGGTAAGGAAATAACTACAATGGCAGAAGCACCAAATAATGAGCAGGCCCTCCGAGCTCATGCTGAAACAAGTGAATTTTGTCTCCAAATTCTCATCTTGTGAGTGGGATTAACAGCTCAGATCCCAGTTCTTATACCCACCATACATCCTATTTTACAACTAAATGCTTCCCCCTTTGGATTCAGCCCCATGTTCCAACATCTCCACAGCATAATTCATTGAAAAGAAAAAAAAGGGAAACATTGACTATGATTGACAATTTAATGTGGTATTACAATGTGCACTGCTTATTCTGCTGTTATTCACAGGCTCAGATTTGACTGCAAAGCAATTTTCCCATAAGGTTCAAAACATAAGAAGTCCCTTCAAGAGCCCTTTGAGCCACGGCAAATTAATCATGGAGTATTTGGTGGATCCCACTGTCAGCCAACAAATTGTTTTTGTTAAACTATCCTGAAGCACTCTTATCCTAGAAGCAGCCAATGATCCTGGGGAAAAAAAAACAAAACAAAACAAAACAAAAAACCCCCACCAAGCTCAAAACACATTTACCTGAAGGTTTTTTCCAGAAATTATGGCTTCTAAAATACATTCACAGCCCTTCAAAACAGTCCCATGAACAGTTTTCCAGAAAAAAACATTTTGACACACCTACAACTACCCATACATTTTTCTGGAATTATTCAGCTGAATAATAAGGCAGGTTATGTCAAGTGCAATAGCTCTTCAGATAATGTCCTCACCTTGAAGTTTACATTAATTTGGTCAAGCCTAATGTCAAGACCTTGTGCCCAAAAGCTTTCTGACCTCCCAGCTGAATCAGGCATTCCAATAAAATGCATCATTTCAACCTATAAATTTTGTCTTTTATACCTGAATAAGTGCAGGATGTCAGACCTATGAATACTGCTATGCAAGGATTACCCAATCCATACATTTAAATATGAAAATCAATACACTAAGGATGCCAGATCTGCAAGTCAGAAGCATAATGATTTTAAATAGTAACTGAAAAATAATAGTTTCTAAGACTGTGCTACCGGCCTTCTTTTGACACATTTCTAACAAAGCAGCAACTTGAAAATATTTGGCCTTTAATTCTGAGGTACAGTTTGTTAAAAACCTATGCTCCCACTTAAAGGATGTCAACACAAATACATTTTCACCATGTTAAATAATCACTTCAAAGCAATAAGTGCTTAGAAATATGCTCATATCTCAGGTATTTAATGCAGGTTTTTTCTCCTCTCAATCTCCTCTTTTGTTGCTCCCAAAATCTTTCCCTCTGACAGCAGAAATGCTAATGGATGCAAGATGTTGCAGGCACACTGATCCAAGGCTGTCAGAAGAAAGCTTTGGGGAGGGCACCTGGGTTATAACATACTCTGGCAACATGCATTAAAGACAGGGGAAAACTAATAGCTGAAAATCTCAAAATGGATCTGAATAGCCTACAGTACAAAAAAGCCCAATCCTTGGGATCTGCTTGGCAGCATAACTCCCATTACCCTTATCAGTAATTCAACAGTACAGAAACCTTAAAGATAAAAAATTCCCCATTAAGCAATATTAGACAGACTGCTTATTTTGTGGTATTTGCAATGTCACAACAGACGGTGGTTGTACAGTCCCCACGAGAACCAAGCCAGCCCCAAGGCTAAAGCAACAGTTGTACCTACATGTTACCAGTGTCCTGAAATTACCCCTCCAGCCTTCTGTGCTGCAACTTGTGCTCCACCAGACTGAAGGACTAAACTTTCGCTTGGGACTGCACTTAATCATGTCTCCAGACAGGCAGCATGCACCTCACGTGAGGATTTAGTGCAGTGTATGGTGTAACAACCCCATCATCTACCCACACCTTCATTGCCAAGAGGCCTCTTGGTAAAAAGGCAAGAAGGTTCAAATGAGCCAACACTGGTGGAGCAATCCAGGAACACAGGAGAAAAAAGTGCAATCCCTTATATCTAATAATAGTTTCTAAAAAACACTTTCCAGCTTTTGAGGGGAAAAAGAAGAGGGAGAATAAACTAAATAAACAGCATTTCCTTTTCCTGATTAGACAAAGGCCATCAGAACTTGAGACACTGAATGGGGGGAAAACAACTGTTTTGCACATTATTAATTTCCATACTGAGGTCAATCGAATAAATAAAGCATAAGGAAACATGTACCACTAACACTGAAGTTGTGCTGCAGGCTGGAACCCACAAACCCAGAAAGAGCCTCCTTTGATAAGCCTCAAGCAAGTTCTCAGCACAACCTTTAACAGGACAGCCCATGGGACCAACCAGGACAAAACTCTTGCATTTATGTCATCACTCCATACTTTGCTTTGCCAACAGATTGCCATTTCACAGGAGCCTGTGGCCTTCTTAGCCTTGGGCAGGGGGTGTGATCTCCAGTATATATTGTGAAGTATTGCTACTGTAAAAAAAACTGCTAAGCTTTGAAGAGAAGCAGCAGGCAAAGCTGTAACAATACATGGTTAATTCACAGCAATGATTGCACTCCAACACCATAAACCAAGGGAAGCCAGCAGGAGAGGAAACCCCTACATGTAGACATTTCCAGAAACATTTTGAAAAATTTGGTTTATATATTGCTTTGGACAATGCAGAGATGTTTAATTTTAATTACCATAAGGGTGCTGAGAGCACAGATGGATGCCTGTTAATTAAAGCTAGCATAGTTCTGCATAAATTCAAAGAATAAATCAAATAAATAAATATCAGCCTCACAAGAACATTCGAAGTAAAAAACGGTAATGAGTTTTGGAAGGAAGAAAGGAAATTGTTGTCACTGGAAAAACAGCCAGCAAAGATAACAGACCCCTACCAGCAGGTGACCATCAGTAACAACTCTTAACAGGAAGCAACTTGTCAGCCAAGGCCGTAGATTAGAGGGACAGCCAGAAGCCAGGTAGATATAACTGTAGGTATAGACCAATTCAGTCAGGTCCTGTCCAAAATCCAGGGGGAACAGCAGTAGTAAAGTAAATCCCCTCTCCTGAGGTAGGAGCAGGAAATAAACTCAAAAAAAAAAAATCTAGTCAACATGGATGAAACTAAAACACACAACTAAAGACCACCAAGAAAGATCACTGCTACGTCTTTAATAAAAAGGCATGAAGTGGGAAAGCAAGGACAATGAAACATGGACAGCTAGATAAGTCTCCATTAACAGCAGTCTCTGCTAGATTTCAACAACTGAGATATCTATATCCTTTCATAGTTAATTTAGGACTTCAGAGAAGTGACAGGTTCGTAGCCCTGAATACTTAAGTGTCTCAAAAATATCAAACGAGGAATATTAAAGTGGGAACAACTTTTGCAGACACTGTCACATGATTTCTTCTTGACACTGAAAACAAGGACATCAACTGCAAGGATGAGTTTCTTGCTAGAGTCAGTATCTGCAGTCATCAGCATCTCACAAGAAAGAGGTCAGCAAATAGCCTGAGCCTGTAGCTCCTTTCAATAAACACAAGCCTAAGATGAACCAAAATCATCACAATATCACACCTCGTACTTGGCAACAGACTCAAGATGTCACTCCACAAACTACTCTGGGATATAATGTATAAGCAGAGTCCCACAACAGCCCCTCCCTTTTGTGCCTTTTGGTAGGTTTAACGAGAAAGGAGCAGTTCACAGTACACCCCAAAGCAAAACTCTCCCTTCAACACTGTCTTATTCGAGGAACAGGTGTGACAATTACAACTGAGTCATTTTAGGGGATCTGCATCTGAAGAGAAATAAGACAAGGAAGACAAACTTAATATACAGAAATGGATTCATGAATGAGAAAAGCTTCCATGAAAAGCCTACAGAAACAGATTGGTCTTGATAAGGAGCATTAACCACTTCCTTAAAGTACAAGACCTGGATAAGTGGCAATACCCTGTATGGGAAAGACAACTGATTTTACAGGTGAGCATTCGTAGTTACAGGCAGCACAAGACAAGTAGAGTCACCAATAATATGGATTATATAGATACACATTATTTATATAATAGAATTGTATATTTATTATATACATTATATATTATTTATAACATACATTAATTTAGAAATAATATACAAAAATCAGTCTACAGATTCTATCAAACTATTTCACCATAAGGAAATATCTCATCGTCTTCTTAAACATTTGCATGGTTTTCTTCTCTACAAAAAACCAGCTGTAGTAAGACTGAGATATAATATCATGCCAGTGTCTTCAGAAGCATTAAAAAAACCCTCAAAATATCAATTGCAGCATCTTGCAATCTTACCATAACAACTATGCAAAAACTAAGCTTAAGTATAGCTATTTTAAGTATAGAAGATCTTGAGGTACAGAAACATGACTGAGTAATCACATTTACAAAGTACCCTTAAAAAAACTGCAGTGATACAAAATGCACTAATTTATTCCAGTAGTTTAAATATTCCAGAGAGACTTGCAAGACCAGCATTGCTCCTACTGACACTACACACCACCATCCTCTTCAACTTGTGTTAAAACTACTGGAGAAAGCAAGGAAGATATCAGTAATAGCAAGTATGAGGCACTGCAGATGGGAAAATTAATTTTAAAGAGACCCTCAAGGAAAGGATGGCTAGGTTTGTGTTGAAAAGCTTAGTCAGACCTCCCCAGTCCTGGAAACAGTATAAACACATCACTGCAGCCTTGTCTTTGGCTAATCAGCTCTGCCGAGCAGGAGGGCGTGTTTGCAGAGGCAGAGCACAGTGTCAATGCAGTTCTGCTGTTCCTGGGACCTACCTTGTTAAGCACTGCACTGTGTAGGCACATGCTAAATGGTTCTGGATAACAGCCATTACTCCTCTTACATGTGACTCTGAGAAGAGCTGAACTTTTGCATTTGATTTTAACATTTTGTTTTTGAAATCTGAACAAATAAAAGCAGCCAAATAACTCGCAAAAGGTCAAGAGCCAAGAAAACTGAAAACCTAGTGATTTCTGCAGCATTAGGACACAATTTAAGATATTTCCAAAATATGGCATTTGAAGATTGCTTTCTCTCAGTTTTCAATAATGTACATAATTCCTTTACATAGTAAAGATGACTACCAACACACATTATTTGCCAAATATTAATTATTCTGTCTTTTAAATGTGGTGATTACAGAAGTGTTCTACCACTGTTTCCTCCTATGACACTCTGCAGAGCTGTATACCACGGGTTTCAGCTGCATCTGTGTTGAGCTATTTTAATTGTGCCCACAAATCTCTTGACTAAATGCTCTAAATAAAGGATTGGTACCTTAATGGTTCTCACCTTTGACTCAATCTGAAGCCCTATTGGAGATTACTTCCAAATGTCAACCATTAGCACAGAAGAGCCCTCTATTAGCCTGCCTGGTCAGTCTCCCCAGGACCCATTAGCCACTAACAAGCTGCAGAGCCCTGACAAACTCAGAGTAATGTTAGAGATGCTGGAAAAGGAGCACCTTCAGGAAGTGCAATCTGGAAGATGTGGCTGCTTCACTCCTGGGAGGATGATTACATTTTACTGAGTGCCTAACACAGTCCTTGAAGCAGGAGCCAACGACCACTTCAATCTGAATGCTCTGATTAGGAGGCTACAGAGCCAAGGTCTTTCTTGCCCACCCTTTTCTAAGTCTCATCCCAGCTCTAAGACCTAGATTTGAGATACAGAAGGCCAGGACCTTACCCCTCCCTCCAAAGTGTACTTACAGTGATGGCTAGGAATATCTACAGCCAAAAGAGAAATCAAGAGAATCTCCTTACTACCTCCATGGGCACTCCAACAGCTTGGCAATCTCACCAACTACAGATTGTAAACACTGTTCACCAGCCCTGGGAAAAGAAATTGCATCTGCACAAGGTGCACACCTGATGTGGCTCCCAGGAGAGGCAGGGAGGCAAGGCAGAGCTCAGCCCTACCATTTCCAGAGGTCACTGGGGATACCTCCCTATTCAGCCTGCTGGAACACCATCTGTCTTGCCTTTCATGCCCACCATGGAGCAGTTAGAAACTTTCACATGTAACCTGGATACTGCATAGCCCCATTTCAGGGTCAGCCTCCTCTTAAGTTCTATACCACCTACATCATATGCCTGATGCCAGGGGCCCAAACACAGAACTGTAACAGCCCACATTTGCAAGTGTGCAGCACCCTAATATCTCATTTTACAGTGCAGAATTTCAACATCGAGCTGGCTGGACAGGTTGCCATCCCTGCCTCCGTCTCCCAGGCACTCAGTGCCTTCCTCCCTCCACCCACACCTGAGATGCACATCCCTGCCTGCTGGCCATGTGATCGATGCTCACAAGATCAGTGACATAATCCAGGTTCAAAGTGGATTATATTTAACCCAGCCCCCCACTCACTGATCTAGTTCATAGCACAATGTTACACCAGTTGTACCAGCACAGCCAGTGGGGCAGGGAGCACAGCCAGGCACAGGCAGAGAGTAAGAACAGCTGGAGTAGCAGGAAACATCAGGTTACTGCAGAAGCCATGAACTGCGGCTTTAGAGGTGACCAAGTGCCTTGTCATGTAGTTCCATCCCCAGTATGGTTCTGCATTCCATAGGAAGCCAGAGTGACATAGTGTAAAATACACAATGATTTCAAAAATGTCATGATTAGACCACACAACAATCAGGCTGCTGAAAACCTCCTGACCCTACAAAATGCTCATACAGTCTATTTCTTTCCAAATGCAGTGCTGCCAAGCTCATTGGAACACCAGCCTGACCCAGGAGTTACACCAACCCCTTCAGCTTAATTATGGCACTGTTTTTCAGGTGACAAAGGAGACAGCTTCACAGAGCAACATCCTGACACCACTGCAGTCTTCAGGTCCCTGCCTGCTGCTGAGGTCAAATTTCACACCACATTTTTCTGCTACAAAAAGAAGTGCTGGAAGAAGTCAATCGAGTCTAAATACGCTGTTTTTAAGTAAAGAAATCCAAGATCTGTTCTAGCAGTAAGCTGAGTAGAAGATTTACCTCAACATCTGCTGACACCTCTAGCTTTCTAATGTCAGTCTCTTTACTGCTTAAATGGTTAAAGAGTTTTCCTCTTTGCTGTTCACTCTACATTTTCTTCATGCAACTAATCTAACTTTCTTGCTGAATCAGTGCTGCAGAGCACAGTGCCCACGCAGCCCACAAACTGGATGGACACAAACACTGGGGAGCACATCAAGGATGTGGCACCACTTCTCATTTAGCCATTTAATACATTTAACCAACCAAGCTAAAAGTAGTGGTTCCAAAAATTTGAACTCCCCCTGCACAAGACCATCACAGAAGACCAGTTTGGATTCTGGGCATTCATCCCTATAAATCAAGCAGGAGACATCAATCTCCATGCTAGTTAGAGACACTAATCAGGCTACCCAACAGTTTCACACTTAAAGCATCTTCCTGTACTCAAACACAGCAGCATCACACCAAGGAAGACAGTGGCTTGAACAGCCTACTTGCCTTAGATCCTAAATGAGCCACAACAAAGGCTGATGACAAATAGCCAACTTGCTCACATCCCAGCTTTATTCTCCTCCACACTTGTAGTACAGTTTTATGGCTACACCAAGCGCCTGTCCACACCCACATTTTGAGAAAGAAAAAAAACTACAGCCACTTAATATTGTCAGAGCAGTGTCTGGGATGACATTAAACGAGGCCAAGTTCAGAGCAACTTCTTAAATAGCTCATCTCCAGCCTATGAGGCAATCAGAGGCTGTATGATACATGAGCCAGGAGCACAGGCTGCTCTCCTGCTCTCTGGCTGTCCCTTGTCAGGGACAAGAGAACCCGGAAGGCAGCACATCTGGCAGAGCTTTCACAGGAAAAGAAAGGCTGCTTCAGTGAAAGAAAAGCTCAAAATTGGTAGAGAACAATAAACGATACTGTCCAGAGAATGGATAGTACCCAACCCTCCTGTGGATCAACTGAAATCAGGTGTTGCAAGCAAGTACTCAGAATTTCAGCCAAAATTTCTAATCTAGTGCTAATGATTTGAAAAAGCACAGATGTCCATTGCTGTGTACCAGCCTGCAGACACTGTTTGCACAAGCAAAGTTTAATCTCAAAAAATAAATATGGGCAAAGGGAAATATTCCTGTTTACCAATTAAAAGGTCATTTGCATAACCACCATCTGGAGGCACTTTTTCCCCCCACAGTTTAAATGAATGAAGAGACCCTTTCCCTCTGTGCACAGTGGATATGCCTTTAATGGCTGTAGCCTTTATCTTTTTTTGAGTCAGATACTGAATGATCTTTACTTACCACTCTAAATCAACTCTGAATATACTCTTTGATAGGACTGTTCTTTCCCAATTATGTCCATTACTGTTAGTCATCTGCTTCTTTCATTTACTCTGGGTCTTGTCATGTGCTCTTAATATAAATGGAGTTTTGCCATTGATTTCAGTAACAACAAAGTGGGAAAAAAAGCATTAGTCACAACACAGCATGGTCTGACAGCACTAAGGCCCAATGCAGATTTTCCTTGCATCCAATTTATTTCTCATTACAGTGATGGAATCCAAAACTCAGGCCTTTCCTGCTCCCCTCCTTCCGAGTAGCTCTGTGCAGTGAGAAACTGAACTTTGAATAAGTTCCATCACAAAAGTGCCAAAGGATTGTTCTGGGGAATGTTGCAGATGAGGCATTCCCTGTAGGAAAGCAGTGAGAACCACCTCTCCAGCACACCCATGTCAGGCACTGTGAAAGCTTTCTGCTCTGACTCTACTCTCACCCACTCATTTGCACTTCCCTCCTAAAAATGTATATTCTTCTAACTTTTAGACTTTCAAACACCTAAAATCAGAAACCTCTCATTTGCTGACTTCAGGCCTCTGCTTTGGAATTATAGTCAAGAGACAAACTTGGCCACATACACATAGATTAAACTGTATTCAATAAAAATGGAGATGACTACAAGATTTCAATAACTAAAAAATACCTGGGATTTCTGGAAACATGAGTTCAACACAGAAATTCTTTTCCTCCACCAGATTTAAGAATATTTCATGATAAGATACTCAATAATATATCTGCTCTGAGCAGATATTGAGCATTTCATGGGCTTTTTATAAAGAAGTCCAATTGTGACAGTAGTTGACAGAGTACCTAGTCCATTGTAATTTCAAATTGAAACCTTTGCCTGAAGATTAATTTTCATATTTGGTACAGAAGTAGATGTTTATCCAGATATTGGTGTTCAAAACAGTTTTCTAGTTAAGGAAATTATTGGCAATTATCTTAAGTTCTGCAAAAAGACTGGTGTTGGTCCACTGAGTTACACTGATAGTTTCAGATACTCTTTGAATGACACCTATTGCTTGAGTGATAGTTATTCACATTGCTTTTGATCCACAAGTATACATGGTATGAATAAGAGTGACAATATCTGCAAAATATGTACAGACTCTTTTACTCAACAATGCCAAGAACATACAAGGAAGTCTTATTTCATTTGGTTTTAAAAATGAAATTCAGTTGACTTCACACAAAAATACTGTGGTACAGGAAAGCAGCAGAATCAAGTCTCAAAGCACATAAATAGAATGAAGACTAAATGTAGGGCCAAGAACTAAAATTGAATTACTTGAAATACTGCTATTCTAAATACAAGATTTAGAAAATAAAAACATACAAAATTTAAAGTGTCCCTGCCCACGGCAAGGGGGGTGGAACTAGATGATCTCTAAGGTCCCTTCCAACCCAAACCATTCTATGGTAATTATATTGAACTTAACATTTCATGTTTTTCAGTACGCAAAAGAATTTTGATGTTCAGTATGTGTGTTATAAACTATCTATAAAATGCATTCTGATTTGATCTGTAGCCCAAGTCTGAACCATATGTTAGATTTGATTTAGAGCACATTCACTAGATTACTGACGTGGTTTAATTCATGTTATTTACAATTGGGAGAGCTTGACGATAAGTAGAAAATAAATTACACAAGTTTATTGCACCCTCCCTCTCACTTACACAAGGAGTGATTATAATGAGAGTTATAATCATGGAAGATTTAGAAGAGATGGACACACAACTCTGCTGCTGGTTCAGCATCCAGAAACACAACATAGGCCCCACATACTGATGAGGGCACATTATGCACAGACAGTTGTCTGCAAAGCACTGGCACAGCACTAAACTGGGCTTTCCTCTCTCGAAGCTGATCTACATATTTGACTGTGTAACTCATTTGGGCTCTGTCACCAAACACTTTCAGCGGGGGCGGCACGTCACACAAACAGAGAGCATGAACCCAGCAGATGGCTGCCAGTTCTTAGAAGATGACACATGTTCCTGTAGCTGGCACTCAAGATGCATTAAAGATCATTTGATTTCACAGAAATTTGGTCTTGCACTGTTCATTAGGCTGCCATGGATGTTTAGTGCCTCACAGTTGACTGCAAACAGCTTTGGCCCACAGTTGTGTTCCATAATCTCACTTTTCCTTTCCAAAGGAAATTCTCTTCCAAAGCAATCCAAAAACCTTAGCTATATATAACACTGAGGAACGTAGAGTTATCACATGGCTACTTTGAACCCTGCAAATTCAAATAAATTTTGAAGTACTACCCTGTTTGGAAAGTATTCATGCCAGAAAGCTCTAAGCCACAGAATCCATCAGCCAGTCCTTCTCTAAGAAGGGAAATGATTAGGCAACATTTCAACTTCATTATCCACAGGAAAATTCTTGATTTAGAATTGCACATGACCAGATAAAAGTTATATGATTTTTAAAAGGAGAGGAAACCAATTAAGATATATTAATAGCTCTCTATACCTCTTAAGCATTCACCATTCTAAAGCTATAACTTCAAGAACCCTGTGTTGAAGAACTTTGGACAATATCTCTGAAACAGATCCCAGAGAGCAGGGCTTTTTCTGTGGAAATTGTCCAATTCTAAGAGCTTTTTTAAATAAGCTTTTTAATTTGTATATTTTTTAAATTCACTCCACTAACACATTTGATCATCACTTGTGTACTAAAACAAGGTACCATATCTTAAGCCAGCACACCCAAAGTTTTCTAGAAAACTGAGTAATGCTTTTTCAGAGAGAAATTTCCAGCCAGCTAGTCCTGGATTTGGCATGGTTATGAATCTGATGAGCTTCATTCAGAAATATTCATCCTTGCTGAACTGAGAAGGCCATTCATCTCTCCCCACCAAACAACCAGCTGATTTTGTTATATTACCTACTGTACATTTCTGCTTCCCATCAGAAGAGCTAAACTTGCCATTGAAATAGAGGTACTCAGTAAAAATCAGACACATTGTCAAATGAGTCAGTGCATGGCCCATTACAACGGATGCCCTGCCTATCATTTCACATGCTGAAATGTAAGGCATTTTGTGCTGAATATATTTAAGAATATAATACACAATCAAATCTGAATCCTGATTCATGGCAATAATGGCAGCATCCTTTTTAGTCATTTCAGTCAATCAATTTGCATATTAAGGGCTCTTTTCAAGTTTTTAACAGCAAAAAAACAGGGTGAAGAGACATGGTCCCTCAAGGTAGCACTTCAGTAAGCATATTCTTATACTAAAAACCAACCCACACTGTCCCTGTGCCAAAACCCAGGCATATGCACGGTCAAATAGGGTATGGAGGGAACAAGGACTGGGCTTCATCAGCCCTATCTGAAGCTTGACTTCTAGGTTTTCCTTCAGGGACTGCAGGAGGTTTTTTTCTGTTGTCTGAGAGGTTTTTTCTTTTACCAGAGCCAGCCTGAGCCAGTACTGAGGTGACTGCCCAGGCCATCACTTAACTGGATCAGACCACGATCCATTACTGAAACAAATATTGCAAGTGAACTTGATAGATCAGCTGTTTAGCTTGTTGCTTCCACTTTCCAAGCAGCTGCAGCTTTTCCCAAACTCACCATATTGACTTTCTGACAACAAATGTCACTACAGTGAAATCATGATGAAGCAGCAGATAAGAAAGCAAGAGTGCCAGATCAGCAACACCAATTCCCACAGTGCCTTAGAAATAAATAGGAGTGTTCAAGAAGCCAACTGCTTTTATAAAATATCTCTCTATATATAAAGTATTCCTGGAAATACAGGGCAAAATCCCTCTTTCCTTTCTCATCAAGCACCCTAGTTTCAGTGCATGAGATTATGCTAAATTCCTGCTAGGACCAGAAGTGTCCCTCTGACCCTAAAAGCTTCATTATAAGGCAATTTGTAAACACAATCCTCACTGCCTGGACACAGGTTGCCATAAAACTCTACATGAGAGAAACTGTGAAACAATTGCCTGCCAGAGATGTTGCTGGGATGTGGCATAGTTCCAGGCTGGTGCAAGTGTTTGGGCACCTACTGCTCTATACTCAGCTGCAGAGCAAAGCATGGAACTTACAGAGGCATCCAGGGCAAGAGAAAGTGCCAATGACTGAAGAAAGCCAAACCTAAGAAGCAAGGCAAGTCTAAATCAAAATACAAACACATCTGGAAGCAATTATTAGGGATTCCAGTTCCACTTTAAGAAGTGGAAGAATATACTTCAGTGGGAAAATATACTTCAAGGACTGCTCAGCCTAACAGAAGGGAAGAAGTGTTACAATGCAATATGCTTTATTAGAACAAGACATAAAACCCTATATTTGCACCTCTTTACCTAGCCTCTACTGTAAATCTGTCCTGCCATACCTAACTTCCAGTCCTAGTTCTCAGAAATTTATTTTGATTCTGCTGCCTGATAAGCTCTTGCTATTAAGTGTAAAACTGAAAGTGATTTCCATTTTTGTTCTTCAGACACCATGTCTTCTGTGGCCTGCTTATGCACCACTTGCTCCCTAAATGCCTGACATAAGCATAGAAAAGATTTCTTCTTTCTAAATTACTTACAGCTCCTTTTTTTACTTAAGAGAGGTTTATCTGAAAATTAAACATCTATGAGTTGACCATATTCTAATATTAACATAATTATATTTTTAACTAATCATAAATTTTTAAATAAGTCTGTTAAATCAGCAAGCCAAACTGCCCCTGTGCCCAACCATGTCCTGACCCTCCAGCCACTGAACCACCTCTTGTACCACAGCACCTGCCCCTGTATATGTTTATCACACAGCCTAAACCTGGAGAGCTGAAATACAAATGTATATGCAATTAGCAACATTGCTAGACCATTTTAAAAAAGACTTACTGCAAACATTTTCTTAAGTGATTGACTATTTTTATGGCTTTTTTCCCCACAGCCATTGGCTCAAAACACTTGATTATTCTTAGGGGATCTGGACAGAAATCAAGAACTCTTGGACACAGGCTCCCTATCAGGCACAGTGCCCTGTAGGCTGCTCATGGCTGTTTTAAGTCCTAATTGGCCCCATCTGGGGTTGTCCAAAACCCCCAGAGTCATCCAGGAGCAACATGATCTCCTCCATCGATCCTCATCATAACCTCTCTCTGTAGAGAAGCTTTGCTCAGGTTAGAATGAAGTGTCCCACACAAGACATGAGGTGCCTCTCCCAGGTCACACTGCCTCTAGAAGAGTCACCAAGACTTTATGGCTAAGTAAGTGGATAATGGAGAGGAGTAATCTGCATCAGTGATGTATCCAGTGGCCTGAAAACAGAGTTCTGCACATACATAAGGATGCCAGAGTGCTGCATTTGTGTCAGTATTATAGTCCAATAAATGCCAGAGATACATTGCTTTCACTGAAGTACCAGAGCTGAGTTAGAAACAGTAATAGCTTTGTATAATGAGGTATTTACTGTTTGTGTTAGAATAGCCATATGTCAAGCTTTTCAGACAATAACATGGTCATTGTGCCACATATCTCCTCACTACCCCCCTTGTTCCTCAATTCCCAGAGTACCCAGCACAACCTTGTACCAAAGATGCTGGTGCACTAATAGGCAGTGTGAGTACAGGGAGTTTATTCATCATCTGCATATCATGGGATACCCACCCTTCTCCCTCCAAGCCCACCTGCATAACATGGAAGCAGAATGCCCAGGCACTAGCAGCTTCCAAAGAGAGCCCTTTGCTCTCCCCTCTGAGCCCTTTACAGATGAGTCAGAGAAGAAATAATAAGGGTAGGCATCTTGATTTAGCTTCAGTAAGCTAATGCAGAACAACTGCTGAGAACACTTGAGATAATTGTCTTAATTATAGAACAGAAGTACTAACTAAATAGTTATGAGATTTTTTTAAAACATAAACCATTTTAAATGCATCATCCGCCTGTGCACTTAGCTCCTCTTTCTCTAAAATTATGTTTAGATTTTTCATTTCTTCCATTTCACCTTCCCACAGGAATAAATTCAGCAGCTATGCACAAGGTTGTTACACATTGCCTGTATACCAAAGGCAAGAAAATCCAAGGTTTACATGTGAGAATAATTTATGTCTATTGTTTTAGCCAGGAATTATAGATTATAGGACACATATTCACAGGGCTCAGAGCAGTCAATAGGACTTCAGCTATGAGCCCACACACATGCGTTCTCTCA
Organism: Manacus vitellinus; assembly: GCF_001715985.3. Classification (NCBI taxonomy): domain Eukaryota; kingdom Metazoa; phylum Chordata; class Aves; order Passeriformes; family Pipridae; genus Manacus; species Manacus vitellinus. The sequence goes on from NW_021940207.1 coordinate 8,499,411, forward strand.
GCATCTCCTATATAGAGGCTGATAAGAGAAAATGAGGAGCCATTACCAGATGTTGTACCAAGATCTGAAGCCTGCAGTGAGAAAAAGGCCATTGATTTCTTGATAGGATTTAAGGCATCTGTCTAAGTATAGTTTACAGGCTATGCCACAGCCAAAGCCAGCAATTGCAAAACATTAAACTTCAAAATAACCATTCAGATAGAAGTGACAAAGATAAATGGCTGGCTACCCTTCAGAGCAAAGCACTTATCCAAATTATTCATTATGAAAGTACTAATTAAGCGACAGGGAGTCTGATCACCTCCAGGTTCTGAATGAGACAGAAGCGAGGAGACAAGAGCTCACCTGTGCAAGAGGGATGAGAGGTCAGGGCAGCTGCATCCAGTTCAGAAAGCAGAGGAAGAGAAACGGACACTTTCTGTAATTCATCAGCAACTACAGGCACAGGACATGTCTGCCACTAGATACACTAAAGGACTCTGCACTGAACCCCAACAAGACTTAAAAATGGTAAGGCAGCATACACAGATTTTTCTGTCAGTACATGTGTGTAATGAATTATCAGCTCCAAAGCCTCTCCTTACCTGTAGATTTGTCTGAGCGTTGCACGTCCCTGAAGAGGTGAACATCCACAGGAGGGCTCAGGTGCCCGGAGCCCAGCAGAACACGACGCCTGTGGCACCACGCAGCCCACAGTGGTGTGCCAGCATTCCATGGCACAGACAGGAGCCAAGTGACCTCACAGCAGCAGAGCACCCACCCCACACCCCAGGCACACCAAACCTTCCCCTTTGGCTGCAATCAGCAGCCCATGGGCATCACTGCTCCAGAAATGCCCCTCACAGGCTCCAGTCATTCCCCAAAATACATCTGGGGCTCCCCAGCAGCAGCAACTGGGCTGCCAGGTGGGAGCTTACTCCCACTTCCCATCACAGTTCACCCACCCTGGGCTCCCAGTGAGCAGAGGCCTTCCCCACATCTCATTTCCCCCTCAGAGCCCACTTGACTAAGCATGGGCTTTGTGTTCTATTGACTCATTTATAACACCTCCCCAGATGAGTTTTCTTCAAGATTCAGCCTCTCCCACTGCCAGTCCAAAACCCTCCCAGAGCCCTGTTGCCATCAATAGCAGGCTGCCAGTGCCCATGTCCTCGGCACAGTTCAGCAGACAGTGCTCCCAAACCAGCTCCACCCTCACGCACAGTCCTGGTGGAGGCCCCGTCCCAATGCCACAGTCACCCCCACCCTCCACAGCTCAGCTGCTGTCCGTGGCTCACCTCCTCATCCTGAGGCACCTCACGGGCTGCAGCTCCTGCACAGTGCATGGCCACCCGCATCACTTGGGAGTCTTGTTTCTTGCTTCAATGCACTCAGGAGCTTCCTCAGTCCCAACTGATGCTCTTCCATGTGTTTTGTCAACTCTTTACACTGAAGAGTGTCTGAGCACGACAGCCCTGCCACCTCTCCCATTGCTCAGGGCACAGCAAAGCCTCTGCACTGAAAGGGGCTTTTGCTCAGGCAGCTTCCTGCAGGCTCACGGCAGTCCTGGGGCTATGGACGCCCTTCCCCTCAAAGGTACCTCAGGCAAAATCCCATCAGCCCAGAAAGCACCTCCCCTGCTGCATTTATCCTCCCTGAAGGCCACCCCAGGAGAGCTCCTTGAGTGCTGCCCCACCTCACCCAGCTGTGACCCATCAGGCTGATGGCACATGGCAGCCCTGGAACCACGAGAGCCGGAGAGCTGGATGGGCCTGGAGAGCCGGCCTGGCCTGGCATCCCCTGCACCTGGCAGGGCACAGGTATAGACAGAAATAACGGGGGGCAGATCAGCCCCGTGGGACCTGGGAAGGCAGGGAAGACTTCTGCTTTGATCCTGTTTTCCTGAGAAACTGTTACCTGTCTGTGAGGTGAAAGGGTTGAGCAGCACAGCCCCCAACCGCTTTCAGGTGTGCGTTTTCTATATCAGGTGTCAGACATTCCTAATTAGCACCTGCAGGGCACAGTCTCCAGAAAGGCAGTGGTTGCCCCTCTAGTGTGGCATCAGATACAACGTCTCCTATTTAAAGTAAAATAAAAGGGGGGGGTGTGGTGGTTTGTGTGTGAGTTGTGCCTGGAATGAGAGCTCCTGGGTTAAAACAACACAGCAGGTATTCTCTGGGCAGTAGCCACATTACTGCACTTTTATATTTTTACCTCTTCTCAGTAGGAAAGAATGTGCAATTAGGGACCAGATATTAAACTCTTACAAAATCAAAATGTTGTGGTCAGCACCAGCTGTTGCATTCCTATAGAGGAGCAGAGAAACACAAAAAACTGTTTCCCACCACTTACTCTTCACCATTGTTATTCTTTGAAACAGGTATCCTTTACCACTGACAGCTCTGACAGTTTGCACTGGAGCTACAGCCAGTGAAGCAAGTGCAAAGCACATAACCCCATCAAAGTCAGCGTGATTCAGCCCCAAGCTCTGCTCTGGGAGTCAGATTTTTTCATTGCTTCATGAGTTGAAAGACCCCCAGTGTCTCTAACCACCCCACTGTGGCATTGGCAGGGTCTGATGTAGCCATCTCACTGCAGAACCATCTAGGTTGGGAAAGACCTTTAAGAACTTTTAAGTCCATGTCCCTCAGCACCTCAGCTACAGATCTTTTCAATACCTTCAGGGGTGGTGACTCTACCACTTCCCTGGGCAGCCTGTTCCAGTGCCTGACAACCCTTTCAGTGAGGAAGTTTTTCCAAATCTCCAATCTAAACCTCCATTTATGCACCTTGAGGCTATTTCCTCATTTCCTATCACTTGTTACTTGGGAAAAGAGAGGGTAAGGAGATATAAGGGTGTTCTGAAGAACAAAACAGGTCATCACTCGACCAACTAAGGTAGTACACCTAAAAACAGCTGCTCACTGAGCATGCAAAGTGTCTGATTTTAGCAAATGGACCAAATAATGTGAGATCTGAAGGGCTGATCCCAGACCAGTACAAGAAACATCCATAGGAACCATCAGTGGCAAATAAGCAAATAATGAAAGCTGCCAGAAGTGATTCTGGAAGTTACATAAACACTAAATATGTCACTTTTCCATTTTATGTCTCCCATGATAAACTGTTATGAGACATGCACATGGCTTGAAACAGATAATTGTTGATAACCCTGACTGGTGGGAGAAGGAACCATCTGGCAGATGGAAAATAAGAAGGTGCCAAGAATTTAGCAGACTAGGGGGCTTGGGAATTTATGCACAGAGGTCTGAAGAAAGGAATATTTAGACAAAAGTTCAGCAACTCTGTTTCTATCTATACACAAAACAAATTGGTACATCAAAAGTATCCAAGTAATTATGAAAATGATTCCTGTTTGAAATTCATCATGAATTGTGAGCAAAATCAGTGAATCTAAAACTGTGAATTTAGAAGTGAGGAATTCTTTGTGCATATCATTATTAACCACAAATGCTTATAGCACATAGCATCACCACATTTTATCTTCTATCCTTCAGGTTTCTATCCTCGCTGCTTTTAACATGCAAATGCCTTTATTCATCCTCTCCTGACCTTGCTGCGTGGTATCATTTGTTTCTTTCAATTTTCCTTAGCAGCATTTCTTTCTTCCTATAGCAGAGAAAGAGCAACTTCTGATAAGCTCCGCTTTGTATTCCTTTCCTTTCTTCTAAGTGAATTTCTTTTCCCTCTGCTCTCCCCTTTATCCCTCCTGGGTAAAACAATGGACATTGCTGGATGCAGCATTCTAATTGTGAATCCGCATTTTTCCACTGAGATCACTACTCATTAGCCATTTTGCTGCTGACCCTTCACAACAGCTGAGCTGCAGCCAACATCTATTGCAGTCAAGGGGAAGTGAGGACATGACCCAAGTCAGTAGTCACAGGCAAAACACAAAATTAATGAATTTATGTAACATAATTAGTGATTTGGGGCTGGTTTTGCTGAAGCATCGTGGGTCACCATGAGGACCGTAAAGCACTGCAACAGATTGCTCGGGGACATTGTGCTGTCTCTGTCCTTGCAGGTTTCCAAGACCCACCAGGATAAAGCCTGGAGCAACCTAGTTTGATCTCATAAGCTGGCCCTGCTTTGGGCAAGAGGTTGGATGAGAAACCCCCAGAGGTCCTCTCCAATTTGAATGTATGAGGCCATGATTTCCAGAGGCACCCTGAAATATAACTCCCACTGATTAACACATAATATTCCCATTGCAGTGAAAATGGCATAGGAAAATATTCTTGAAAATCTCACTTAAAGCTAACTAGCATCTTCAGAGTTCTTAAAATTGTACCTGCAGAGCCCCTTCCAGTTAGCAACTCCCACTTCAACTGATGCCATTGCAAACAGGTTGCTCAGCAGATCCTACCAGCCTTCCTCACTCAGACTGCCCTGCTAATAATTTTTCATTTGGGGAGTTCCTGCAACCCAATTTTCATCTCGTTTTTCAGCACAAAAGTCCTATTTTCATTCAAACCCCATCAGAATAATGCCATTATATCCAGGTAGAAGTCTGTGGTACCTCATATTAAAAGACCTGCAGGCTGTCCTGGCTACTCACCAATTTTTTTGATAGGAACAACGAAATGGTAACTTACCACTAAGCCTCAAGTCCCTTCTCATCACCCTGTTTATAACAAGCACATTTCTAGCTCAGACACTGAAATGGACACCAGAGAGCTCACCCACATCAGTGGCTGTAAATGGGTCCCTTGCATACAGAATTTTCTTCTGTGAAGGAATATGCCACATATTTTTACACACAAATTTACAGCCTTGTGTTTCACTGCAGAAGCAGATGATTCTTTAATCCCAGTTCTCCCATTTGCAAGGCCATTAATATTATGAATTTTTTTTTCATAGTTTTCGTGGTATCAGTGTGTGTGAGGAGTGCTGGCTCTTCATGAATCGAGGGAAGACAAGACACCTGAAGTTTTGCGCTGATTCTCTTTGAACTTGCACTGATCCAACTCTAAATACTCAACAATGCAGGCCCACTCTTGTGATCCTTTCACAATCTCACGATACAAGGAACCCTGAGCCTCAAATTAAAATAAATACAAGGAAATTTTCCAACTTGAAAACAATTCTGTGTTGTACCAACTCTATGCATTTTTTTTTTTTTGCAGAAATGACAACTTACATGAAGAATCATGGATGTCATGGCAGCCAAGAGCCATTATTTAGACACATTAACAGAACTCATTTGTTGCCAGGGAATCCAAATAAACCAGATAAACCTTATTTTTTTACTTTAAATGTGTGCAATATAATGAGTATTGCTGAAATGTTATTCCGTGTATTTTTAAATTATAAAACTTGCACGGTTTTGTAAGATCTTGCTCAGGATCTCTGATTCAAAATGCAAACCACATCTACAGACTGCCAGGGTAACTAGAAGAAAGCACTGACAATTGAAGTTGGATACTTCAATAGAAAGCAGTCTCACACTCAGAGCCTCCAAATTAAATCTGTTTACCTTATTCATATGCATAATTCCAGCAGAGTAATATTTATACAACACTCTTAATTGAAATGGCACTAGAATAAGAACATTTTTGATCCATTTGATTAAGTAACATAATACAGGCAGCATTTGCCTGATGTCTGTTCATGTAAAGCAGCCCCACACACTTTGCCACAGTTGCCACTCACCACTCCAAAGAGACCCACCCATTCCTGCATTAACGGGTCCCACAGGAGCAAAGCTGGGACACTCTTAGACCACCTCTTGTGGTGTGCAAGGGCTCATGTTAAACATCTTTTCACTTTCAAGGACACAGCAACTGGAAATGAAGGGGGAAATACAGAATAATCTCACTACTCTTCTCGTGGCCTGTGGGATGAAAAACACTTGTTTCAGGATTGATTATAATCCCCAGTATTTCATCTCCAGAGATCCAAGTTGTAATCATAATGGGAGAAAAATGGTTTGTTCCTCTTCGCCGTCAGGGTATGAAGTTTGACACCTGACAAATTACAAAGTGATCAGACAAATAAAGAATTTCCTCCTTTTGTTAGAAAGACTGAAAGACACTTGATCTAGTGATTTTCTCATTGTCAGCTCTGAGCTTAGGGGCAGCAACTTACACACTTTACACAGCTTGTGTTTTAGTTGATTCAGTGGAGGACAGAGGGTTTTCCTGTGTTTTCATGCACTGAGTGATCCTTGCCATTTTACCATACTTGTACAATTTTCTGGCTTTGTTCACAGCAAAAGGCAACACATAGTTGCCCACTGGCCTTTCTCTTCCATCAAACCAACGTGTCAAGTCTTCAGAACAGTCTCACTTCCCATGCAACTTAGTGCACCCTGTACCTTGTGTATGCTATTGATTCTTCACTAAGCATTAGCTTCAGCTGAAGAAACACACTGTAATTATTAAATCAGACAGAAAGCAAACCCAGGCACTATTTTTAAGCATAAGAGTCAAGTTTATTTAAGTATTCTGACCTCAGCTAGCTGTCCCTCTCACAAAAGGAAAAGCTCTTTTTTAATCATGTTCATCATCTTTCTCATATCCTATTTTTTCTATAATTTTCCACATTTAAAAGTTTTTTTCAGCTATGTTTGTTTTTTTAATTCCTCTAATCCTCTTTTCTGAATATAAAAACGGACTAAAAATGGTCTTTTAACAGCCAGTTGTTCACATACTTATTTTTTAATACAGCAGCATGAAACATAGGGCTTAGCCCACCAGCATTTTCCACAAGCAGGGTCCCATTCACTTCTCCTGAAGCTTTACCTGAACAAAATTGCAGTCCTTTATTTTCACAAAATGAGCATTGCATTACTTCTTCTGTTCACCCAAAAAATGCTGAGGTACAACTGTACAGTACGTTGGGTGATTCCTTGCTGCAATGTAGTAGGTGGAGCTCAAATTATGGACCAGAGTCAGATGTTGTAACTCTACTGGCACAGTGTTCATATCAGTAAAGTGAAGCAGATGCTTGCAATGCACCATTATTAGAAGAGCAGCGAGTGCTCTCGCGGAATGACAGGATGAGCTTTTTAATATAATTAGAATCCAAAGGAGATTTTTGGAAGCTAAGTCAATTGGGCTCATCTGTTTCACACTCCCAAAGGCAGTTAATTCCTGCCCACTTTACTCATCCCGAAAACTTTTCCAGAAGAGAGCAAGGAATTCTGCACACAGAAAGGACTGTGCTTCAGCTTCCAAAATCAAAGCAGCTTATGCTGTAACATGCTATCATGAAAAAGCCCCATTTAGAAATCTCAGCAAAGTTCCACGCGTAAAGAGAGCGGGAGCCGAGCTCCCGGCGCAGTGTCCCATCCCCGAGGGAGCTGGACTGGCTCTGGGCAGCTCCCTGCTCTGCAGAGGGGCTCCACAGCTCCCACCGCTCTCCTGCCGGGAGCAGCGCTGCCAAACACGCGGCTGCCCGAGCACAGACAGGACAGTGGGTGGCAGCGGGGCAGCTTCACTGAGCAGTGGAGGGATGAAAAGCAAGCGACATGCTCCATAAGCAGATCAGATTTTCAAGCCCTGCCCCAGGACACACCGACTGAAGAAACGAAAAAAACCCACAGATGCAGCCCAAACCCAAACATCCAAAATCCACTCAGCACCGCACTGGAACACGTACAATGGTAACACAAAAGACCTCAATCCACAACACAAGTACCTTTGTATATATTTTAAACACCAAATAAAGTATCCCTCCCATTCTTAGCACTGCTGTCTGGAATTTGGGAATATATCCTAACGGGCCAATTAAAAGATCTCCCATTGCTAGATTTTGTGTGATTTTACTGATGATGAAGATGAACTGAGGGAAGAAGATGTGTAATGCAGTCATTCAGCAAGTGTATAGGCAACCTTATGCAATAATCTTTGAACTAGTTTATTAAATGTGTTTCCTTTTCAGGATAAGTTTAACATCTAATGCCAAAATTTCATCAAGAACTCAAAAAGCCTAGTAGCCAGTTATCAGCTGTTTAACTGAGAGTACTAATACAAGAAATAGACATATATACACATCACTAGAATTTTCACACATACACACACATACCCACATCAGCATCCTGTTTATATCAATTTATTTTCACAAATCAATTTCCTTTCTCCTACTCATACTCTTCACATTTTCTGAAGGCACAACACCCAAATAGGCAATGTAAAATGTACTTCCTGTAGAAAAGTCTGTAGTCTCCTAAGAGAACAGTTTGGCAAAACCACGTTTGTTTAAAAACCTCAAGTTGCAAAATGAGCCTTCAAAGAGCAGCAGAGAACACCACCAAGATTAAAAATTACTTGAGGTGTCTGCACTTCTCATATGCAACACACCACTTAACCTTTAATAAATCAGGACTTTTTCCAGGAAATTACAAAAGCAGAAGTAGCAAAATCTCTCTCTCTTTTTTTTTGTTTTTTTATCATCAAGTTTTAACGATGGGACGAGTCTCTAGGCAAAGCTCCCAGAAAGAGCCAGACCACCATCTGGCTCCATCATAGAGCAATGACAATTCACGAGCACCGAGTCTCCAACCAGCGCTCTGAAATCAAATGCTAGGCTGGCTCCATAAAAGCTTTGTTACAGCTATGAACACACAGCTGTACGCTTCCTCCCTCTTCGTACATAAATATACCCCTGGACACAGACAAAGGGAAAAAATAAATCATTTTATGCATTTTTCTATGCTTCCCTGCTATGCCTGTTACCAATCAATGTCAAGAAATATCTTACATATCTTATGTATTGTTAGCACTATAGAATATATATAACATATATAATTTTATTTTTGTTTTTACACATGCTAATGTTTCCAATATGACAAATGTCTTTTTGAATCCTGCATTTCTTGTCACACTGTAGATCCACTTCTGTTTGACAGTGACTCCTGGACATACATGTCAAGACAAAAATAAATACTGCTGTGATGGCAAACCTTTTAAAACTCTTAGGACACTAATACAGTGGCACTTAAAAAGACTTTTTAAATACAACAAAAAAGACAATAGTTAAATAGAAACCTGCTCTGACACAGTCATAAAACCTGCACTACACTCGTGAGATCTCTACTTGATTTTGTGAGAGCAGCCCCTGTCTTTGAACACATCAAATGTTGCACTCCAGCCCTCCACTCATACCCTTTAAAAAGTCCATGTCGCTATTTTAAGCAAGCATCCCTTCCAGCTGTACATAAGCAACACTGTAATTCCCAAACAATTGAGGTAATTATAAAAATGAATATCATTTATTATTTTCTTTTATTACTATCATGTCTGAACATTTGCTTTCATACAAAAGTCTGATTTTCAGCATTATATTTTCCAAGGGCATCCCCTCCGCACCAAGGGAGATAAAGATGGGTTAGGAATTGTGCAAGAGTTTTTGTTACCATCTTCAAACCCACAAGAACTTCATAAACAAGATTTTGGTACAGAATAACTGCCTGGTGCTTTTAGAGAACGAGAAAGGGGCTTTACACATATTTTCAGTCCCACTTGATTTTTTTTCAAATCGCATCTAACCCAATGAAAGGGGAGGGTAATTAAAAAAAAAAAAGAAATCATCACATTACTGTATGTTACCCTTCAGCAGTCTTTGGAGGAAATCAGAAACCAGGCTGCTTTTCCCGGCTCCCTCCCTCACTCAAAGCAGCCGGAGCGGCTCCTCTGCCCGCAGGGCTCAGCCACCCCCGGGGCGCTCGGCACAGCCCGTCACAGCCGCGGCTTCCTGAGCAACGTTCTGCTGAGGTCCTTCACCTCCTCGGGGCTGCCGACCCTCTCGTAGCCCAGCAGGGCCATGGGCTGGTGGCAGTACTCCTCGACCTGCTTGATCTGCTGGTAGCTGAGCGCAGTCCTCCAGGCGCTCAGCGCCTGGGTCGCGTTCCTGGCCGACACCACGAAGGGCTTGGAGGAGTAGCCGGGGCCGCTGGTCATGTTGAGGGCGAACTTCTCCATCTCTGGGCTGACCGCCAGGTTGACGAAGCCGTACACCTGCCGCAGGGTCTTGATGGGCTCGACCACCAGGTCCTCGTAGCGCACGGCCATGTAGTTGCCCTGGAGCCAGTCAGGGGGGTGCAGGGCAGTCTGCAGGGTCTTGGCCATGCTGCTGCAGATCACTTCCATGGCACCCAGGGCATGGTAGTCCGAGCCGCCCCCCCCCTCCTTCTTCCCGCCCAGCTTGTGGCCAGCATCAAGGAAGGGCATGCGGTGGATGTGGGGGTCCCGGCTCCTCACCACCTGCAGGCTCTCCCGGATGAGGCCGTGCCGGGACTTGATGCGGGAGCTGGCGACGGCCCGGGGGTCCCGCACCAGATGGATGACTTTGAGGTCCAGGGTCGGGTCCCGCATGAGCGGGGCGAGGACCGCCAGGTCGAACACGCGCACGCCCTTGATGACCAGCGTGCGGTACTTGTGGCATTCCTCTTGGAAGCGGCTGAGGCGCTGCGGGGGGCACTTTTTGCACACCCGATCGTCCACCATGCCCACCACCTCCTTGCGGTAGGCCGGGCAGAGGGGCGAGGAGCAGATGACCTTGTTGGTGGCCGCCCCGAAGATGCCGAGCGTGGTGAGGTTCTTGCCGGCGCCCCCCGTGCTGTAGAGCTGGAAGACGGAGAGGTCGCAGCGGTACAGGGAGCTCAGCATGTCGCGGGCCGCCCCTTGCAGCGAGACCGCGTCCCCGGGGTACAGCTTCTGCCAGACGTGCCACACCGGCTCGTAGAGGAAGAAAACCTCGGGGTTCTGGTTGAAGAGCTCCCCGAAGAAGGACGAGCCCGAGCGCCAGGTTGGTGAAGACATAGACCAGCCTGCCGCCGGGCAACCGCCGGGCCGCGGCTCCGCTGGCGGCGTGCGGCGGGGGCGGCGGCGGCGGCTGGTGCGGGGGGCGCGGGGTGTCCCGCAGCGCCGGGGCGCGCTACCCGCGCACTTGTACTATCAAGCAGGTTGAGGGTGGCGAGCAGACAGCAGCGCGGTAGCCCAGGACAGGCAGCGCTTCCGCGCCACTTTCATGTGGCGGCGGCGGGGGCCAATGTATGCTCAGCGCCGCCGGCGCCCCGGGGCCGCGGCGGGCAGGGCGCGCCGCCCCGGCGCGTTTCCGGCCGGCCCCGCGCCTGCGCGCATAAGCGCAGCCGGCCGTCGACGGCCCCGCCGCCGCCGCGCCGCGCTGCGCTAACTTGCAGCGGCGCGGCCGCCCGCCGCCCGCGCTTCTCCGCGCCGCCATCGCCGAGCGGCCGCGGGGCGCGCAGCGCAGCTTCACGCGGCCGCCGGGCCGAGGCGGCGCCGCGCATCCGCTCCGCCCGCGCAAGCGCAGGGCGGGCGGGAGCACGCAGGGGCGGGCAGGGCTGTCAGCGCCCCCGCGTGGGGGAACAGCCCCGGTGCGGTGACGCTCGCCGCGGAGGGGCGGCCCGGGCGGCCGGCGCCCTCTCTTAGCTCCATGCCGCCGTTCTCTTGGCGCGCCCGCGGCCCCGCTGGTGGGTGGCGGGCAACGGACGCCCCGCCGGGCCGGGGAGGTGGGAGGCGCCTCGGGGCAGCGGGCAATGCCCCGGAGTCGGGGCAGCGGGGTGCCCCTCGCTCACGTCGTGCGCCGCGCAGGAAGAGCCCGGCCCGACCGGCACCGGCACCGCCCGGGCGCTTTTGGAAGCGGTTCCCTGCCGGGGGTTTCCGTCAGCCCTGCCCCGGGTACAGGCCGCTCACCGGGGACCCCCGCACAGCAGAGCTGCGCCGGTAGCGGGAAGAATAAAAGGGGAGGGGGAAACCCGAAAGGCCTGAGAGGGGCCCTTAGCTCGGTGTGTGCAGAAACTCGGCGGTCTCAAGGGTCCTCCAAAAACATCAAAAAAACCCCACCCCACAGTGGATCTTCCTGGCGGAGCTCGGGCACAAATTGCTCCGCCCGCAGCTTTTTACGGTGTTTTTATAACAGGTGCCCGGTCGTCGGACAGCCCCTCGGCCCCTTGGGTAGGTGACGGGGCAGAGCGCGGCGCGGCCCTGGGTGCGGGGGGAGAGCCCAGAGAGCCCCGGCCCTGCCCCAGCTCCTGCCCCGCCCGCAGCTGGCCGGGCGGACCCCGAAACTCACCCCCCCAGAGCGGGTATCGAAGCGGGAAGGGCTCTCTCCTGACTTCTGTGCTCTAGAGCGCTGTATGCAGTGCAGTGTATGCCGTGGAGCAGCTCCAGGCAGCACACATCCCCAAAACGCACCTGAAAATGGCCCTGAGGGGCAGGTCCCGTGTGGACAGGACACTTGTAGGGCACAGGCTTCCCAATGCCACTGGGCTCCGGGCAATGCCCAATGACTGTTTCATCAAGGCATTTTCTCAGAGGTTTCCTCCCTTTCCTCGGCAGAGCTCAGAGCAGTGTGAGAGGTGCTCACGAGTTACAGGAGCATTTGGTGACACTTCTGTCCTGCTCTCTGTCACAGCAGTGTGGCCTTTCCTGCTGTGCACACAATGTACGAGCGTGCTGCCCACACTCCAGGGCAGCCGGGAGGCTGGAGCTGCTGCAGAGTTGTACCTTGGCCTAAACATACTTCGATCCCTCCGCAATGGAGAGCACTGACTTTTCCCTGGAACGTTTATTTTCCAAACAGCACAGATCCGACACTACAGCAAACACTTTTACACGCAGCAGATAAACCACAAATTGATATGGTGTGTGTCTTGCCTGGTAGCACACTATTTAAAAAGAGCAAGAAAACAGTACAATAGGGTGAAGGAGGCTAAATGTGTAAGCAGTCTTCATATCCCTAACCAAAACAATGCCTAGACTTCTCCCACATTTTCTACAGGGATATAAACAGCCAAGCTGTCTCTGGAAAAGCTTGTAGGCCCCTTCGAGCCCCAAAGTAAAGGGTAACTGCCACCCACACCCTGCTGTCCCCCCTGGGATGCAGCGATCAATCCACACAGGACAAGTCAGGAGAACCGTTTCACAAGCTGCCAGTGACGCTGGTGGCAGTATTAAAATGTCACTGCGACTTTTCATGTAGAAATAACTTGTTAACTGCAGAATTTAAACAACAACTAAATATTGGAGGAAAAGTCTCTATTTCATCAAACAGTGAGGGGAAGGGGAAGCCATTTTTTTTACCTACAGTGCTCCAGCAGAAGCCTTCAAAGCCACATTCTGTAAAAATTATTTGTATCTAGTTGGCAAAATAAATGCCTTTAAACCTGATGAGCTTAAAAAAATTGACTTGTAACTTTTGAAGCATAGTATATAATGAAAAAGGATAAACCTCTGAAGCATCTTGTCACATAAAATTCTTGCAGTTATTTTATTCTTTAGTTCTAATCCATGAGTTCTTCACATATAACAAGAAGACTGCTTATATCCTTTTTACAAAGGTACACATCAAATATTTATTTGGCTTTCCATGCTCACTACAGATGAAGTGACCATCACCCAGCTAAAGCAGAAAAGTTTATTTTTCCCTTTGGAATGGTCTGTAATAGCATCGATTAGTCTATATTAGATGATGAATAACAACAGCAGTACCGAGACACTGTAGTTCATAAAGCAATATCTCCCGCCAATATTGCACTGCAGCACTAATGCAATAAAGGACAGAGACTACAGGGAGCAAAGCCAATTCATAGCAGTGAAAATTCATTAAAATACCATGAAGTTCAAATTAATCCCTCCTTTCCATTTAACTTGGTTGAAGAGAGAGACAAAATTTTCTGAAAAAACCTAGAATGCCAGCTCCAGTTCTTACACCGTTTAAAATTTAGCAAGTCACAAATAAAGATAAGCAAACATGAACTGCAGTATAACATTTGAAACGGCAAAACTAGTCAGTAAACCCAAACATTAAGAGCTGTGACTGGATTCTGCACCTTCCCTGCTGTTATGCAATGGTAACATTTCTGAATCAGTGAGTGCACGAGTACTGACAGCAGTGCTGCCTTCACCAGACTGCTCCACCTTTACTGGGAAAACTCAGGTCCAAGAAGGTCTTTAATTCGACCTACCCGCTGCAAAACAGAATCTTATTTTTCAAAACTGGAGCTATGTCTGTATTTATGCTGTGCAGGTGGATTCAAATACCCATGCAGAACACGACTGCAATCCATCAGGTTCAGTGCAGCTGCTGTATTTGGTCCTCCCAGAAGTTTCACTCCTGGTAGTCAAGTTATCACTTTAAGTAACTCAATATCATGAATATTGAATAAGTTTATATGGAAAATATTTATACAGCCAACATCGAATTCACAACTTTTTTTAATCATCTACACATCTGTTGCAAAGTATTAAAAATATATAGGGCAAAGGAACCCAAAAGAATAAAAACTTAAGTGGTAAGAGGCATGGAAAGTGTGTGAAAGAGGAACAGTCTGCAGTTGAACAGATATAGCCCTTCACAAAATTATTCAGACACTTCGGTGCGCTTTTTCCATCCTCTATTTTACTTCATGTCAATCTATTTTAGGCTTATTAATTTCTACACTAGACAACCTATGTCAAATAATAAAAAGTTTCCTTTCTGCGAGAAGTAAAATTCACGATTAAAAAAATAAAATTCAAGACCCCAACACTTACTTCTAGATCAGCTTCAGTTTGTGAACATTACATCTAGTTTCCCTTGATAGAGCAGAAAAGAATGCACCTTTTCCAGTGCAGGCAGTTCCACACTACAGACCTCAGATATAAGTAAGGTGTCTGTATTTACCTCAGACTCTGCAGCCAGCAATGTATAAAGTGAGGGGTAAGTAACTGCAATAAAAACTCCCCAATTTAAAATACGAGGGGAAAGAAATATTTTTTTCATCTAATGCTTAAATATTTTATGTTACTGTTTAATATTTTATATTTAGTAACTATATTTATGAATTTTACATGTAATATTTAGGCAACTCAAATCCTGACTACTTGAATTTCTTCCCCCCTAGAAGTGATACTGCCTCAGTCAGAATTCTCCAAGATTCCCCCCACAACATCCCTTCTTTTAAGTGATGGGGCTGAAAGAGATTTCATCCTTACTGGAACACTTCCTGACTTGATTTTTTTTTCATGCTTTAAGACTTGCCTGTCTCCTGCTCACAGGGGTGGAATGGGTTTTTCCTGAAGTCAAACTTCAGCAAGACTTTATCTTTTAAAACAAATTGGGTTTGTATGAAAGATGGAGAATTATGCTGTTATATACCTAGTGTGAGATAAGTTCTGGGTGCTGATTAAATACTCCTGTATCTAGCCTAATCTGTTCAGGATAAATATAGATGCTGAATTCCTCAAACACTGCACAAAAGTGACATTCTTAAAACAAAGGCAAAAGTTACAGACCACAAAATATGAACAAAATTTATATAAAATTGAGTAGTTCTCCAAATTTGGGAAACCGGTGAGTTTCCTTAAGACTGTATTTCAGTATCACCACTAGAGGTGGGTAAGAACCTGCAGAGTAGCATTTGGGATTGCAGATGTTTATGTTTTGCACCCTTCCTTTTAGTGCTGTGCATGAAGTCTAACAGCGTATTCACCATGTTTTGCAGCAGTGGCACCTGATTTCCCTCAGAACACACTTTTTTCTAGTGATGTTGAATCCTTCAGCAGCCATTTGATTAAGCCATGGGTGCAGCAATCTGCCCTCTAAAGGATCCATTTCCTTTTGGATGTTCCTTCTGAACTGTGCCACTGTCCTTCTGCTGTGCAGGAGCAGCTGGCAGGGACCAAAATTAAAGCAGCTAATCATAAACTAGAAATACAAAGTGGACAACCTACCTGTAGCAAGCTCCCCTACCCATCCCCATGCCCCCCACGCAGTTTCTCTTTTATATTCACTTCCAGCTGCACAGGTGACATTTTCAATAAACTTAATTTCAAAAAATATTTATAAATTCTTGTTTGTGCAGCTGAAGGAATTCCAGAACTTTGTAAATGTCCTGGGGACACTGCAGTGTAGATCAGTCTCTATTTGACGTTTATTAAAATTAGAAATCTTTTTTTTCAGCTGTTGTGTAACTGTTGTTTAAGTTCTAAAGGAAATTAAGAGATTTTATAACCATGTACCTTTAAAACAACAGGCAGTACACTGTTTCACACCAAAGGCTTCCAAAACCTTTAGAGGGTCACACGTAAGAGCTACCTCAGCCCCGCACATCAGGGCATCTCTGAACTCCCTACAGCCAAACCCGTGGGCCTGGGTTGATGACTGTCCTGGCACACTCTACCCCTGTGTTTGGGGTGCCCAGGAACATCCCCTCAGCTGCTCAGTGCAGCCCTGTCCCTGGATAACATCCCTGTCCCTGGATAACATCCCTGTCCCTGGATAACATCCCTGTCCCTGGATAACATCCCTGTGCGGGGGGCTCTGCCTGGCACCGCTGTCCCCCCACACCTCCTGGTCCCCCCACACAGCAGGGTCCTGGGGGCCTCACTCGCCTCCTGCCTCCCCAAGGACAGCAGGCAGCCCTGGATCTGAGCATTCAGATGATGGAGCAAAATAGCCGACCCTTATTTGACTACAGATTGGACAAATTTAAATCCCAGGGAGAGAGATGCCAATCCTTGTCTAAAAATTCAGACAGAGCTTTGAACAAAGAGTGAGAATTCAGTTTCTCTCATAACTAACATGCAGCATGCTACAAATGACTGTCTAGGAAACTTCTTGAAATTAATGCATTGCATCTCTCAGAGTAGTCACAGAGTAACATAAATCATTCACTATTAACTCTTGAAAATCCTCAGGATTCGAGAAATGGGGACTCCCTGTCTCTAACATTATTAAATTTCTACTCCATACCACAGTGAAACCTTCCTGCAGGCTGGCATGAAAGATGAGCTTCCCCAGTGAAACAGAACTGCCTAGAAATCAGGCTTTACTGCAAATTCTTCTCTTTTTTTCAGTTATCTAATTACCCTCTGCAAAAACAGAGGATGAGAATCCACAGCCCCTCTGTTCACACAATGGACAGAATTCAATCCCAGCCTCATATCTTAAATTTTACAGCCAATTCTTTTACAGAGTTTGCCCA
The DNA here is from genome assembly GCF_001715985.3 of Manacus vitellinus. NCBI lineage: Eukaryota > Metazoa > Chordata > Aves > Passeriformes > Pipridae > Manacus > Manacus vitellinus. The sequence goes on from NW_021940207.1 coordinate 8,516,344, forward strand.
AGGCAATATTCTCCATGCAGTTAATCAGCAGATGGTTCTTTTCCCATAGCACAGGGAAGATAACCTAAAATGCCAGGAAAAAAATAAATCACCAGCAACCCAAGAGATGCAGATTTTATGATGAAAATGACCAGTATCAGCTGTAATGAAAACCTCTATACAATAATAGGTTGAGAAGATTCATCTCCAGCCTCCTGAGTTTCTGTTTGCAACAGTGCAGTGTCTGCTCTGGCAGTATTAGCAGGTGAAAATGTCTGGCTAAATCATTACTGAAACATCAGAGGTGGTTTTTAGCATGGCTAAAAAAAGATGAAAACTGGTTTCAACTCTCAGTGATGACTTTGGTGATGATTCTGATTGCTGGTAATGATCCTGAAGTTCAATCCTGAGCACAAGCTGATCCATCTTCCATAAATCCAAACTGCATGCATGAATTTCACCCTCCTCTTCCCATGTCAGCTAAATTTTATAACAAGAACAGTTTGTCACAGAGAATTAAGCTATTCTGCTAGGTTAAGTCTCTCCATGGAAGATTTCTGAGAGCTTTACACAGACCATACACTTACCCTGTCTCCGTGCTCACCTCTCCACAGGCACAGTTACCATGCACAAGCTCTAATGACCCAAGTCTCAGACCCAGGTCCAGCCTCAAGAGCCCAAGAAGCAGAATCAAGAAACAGGTTCCACACTTGCCTGCAGGCAACCTATTAACAAGGTCTTGAAGAGTAAAACTGGTGGTCTGTAGTTAAGGGAAACAGCTACAGGAAGTTCCCCAGTCCACACAAAAGTAAAAATAGAGCAAGGTCACAACATACCATGTTCCTGAACTCTGAGCTCCAAGTTGAGATTGTTAGTGTCTGGGACTTGTAATCTGTCCCAAAGGAATACTCTGGCCTCTAACAACATCAGCCTTTCCCATCTTGGGGGGGCATCTGAGGTCTCTTCCCTCTTTTTTGGCTTTCACAGATCTTGCAGAACCTAAATTATCTTGGAGGCACTTGCTCCTTTCAACTTTGACTGATGGGTTCAAGTTGGAGAAAAGGAGAGGAGAGAGGCACAGCTGGGGTAACAGCTCACTGCTGCCACGAGATGGTCCCACTTCCACATGTCCTGCCTCCCGTGCACTTCATCCCACGGACCTGCCCACCCTGTGCCTGCCCTACCTTTCCAAGAGGAAAACTGTCAAACAAGGCAGCAGAAAGGACAGAAAAGTAAGAGAACAAGAGGCACAGGGAAGGCAGGAACAGGACCTGCACCACACATAAGCACCAAGGTGCAACACTGGCTCAGGTACAGCAACAACTTCCCACTACAGCACAACATGGGCTCTGTTCCCTTCACCTGCAGTTCCCACAAACCACTGTGAGTACTGGAAAACTGCTCATCCTCTCTGAATCTGAGCAGCATTTTTGAGTGGGAGTTTTCTTGGTTCAAGAGAGAATTATACAGACAACTACACAGTGAGCAGCCCATGCCTCATTAATGAGTTTGAGGAGCACAGAGGTCACTGTTGACAGAGGAACAGCGGCAGCCACTACAGTTCAACAGCACAGGCAGAACCAGCAGCAACCAGCAGAAGAGCAGATGAGGCCAAGAAACTGCTCGTGCATAACAGGCACAAACATCGCTCTCTTCCAGGATAAAAATAAAACCATTTCTGGATATCAGCAAACTGACAATTTTATTGTCGCCGTGTCATTTGGAAAAATTTCTGCATAGAATACAAACCCCAAAGCAAGTAAGACAAAAAAGGCCATGTGAAACTACCATTTCCCCTCTAAATAACCACAAACAGAAAACTTTACAGCTTATGACAGAGTTATACATAGAACATCCCAGCACAAGATTAGACATCAGAAGTGACAAATGGCAGAGGCTTACCCATGAAAACTGACTGTGCTGACAGAAGCAGGTGGAGGAAAAAATAGTATGCAATTGTTTATGACTTCTGCATCCTACATGGGAAAGAGATTTGGACAAAATTAAATTAGCATTTTAGTTATGATTCTTACCAGAGTGGTTGAACTGAGGAGCAGCAGCTACAGTAGCAGCATGAACCAGCAAAGAATTGAAAGTCTTGCAACAGCTCATGCAGCAATGAGAACAAAAAGAAATTTTAAAATACTATTATGAGCTTCTTTAATAAAATACATGAATTCAACAGCCTTATTCAGAAAAGTAAACTCTGATACAATTTGCAGGGTTTGACTGTCAATATTAGGTTTGTAATTTGATAAATCTCATAATGTTGACCAGCTGATTTTAAGAGAGGATAACTGTAGAATTCTCATCTAGGTTATCCCACTGCTGCTGTCTCAGCTGTAGAGAATTTATGTTAAGTGTTCAGTGCAGACCCACAATGGCTGGGAAATGTCCCTCCCCAAACTCCTCACACAGCTGTATGAAAGCACAGCAAGCCACCTATCTAAAAATTAGATACTGAGTTCAGACCCTAATCCATCTGCAGCAATACAACCATGGTTCTAATTTTTATTTATTAAAAACATTAATTCCACTAAAGCACTGTACCTCTGCCTGTGGAGGAAAACCCCACAAGCAACCTGCCTGAAGTGGTCAAAGATGGTCAGAACAGATTTGCCATTTTTGGCTGATCTTGCTTTTGTCATCACAAGATCCTGCCTTTTAAGTCATGTTACATAAACTTGTCGCTCTCATGTCACTGGGACAGGTGAACTCACATTAGCAATCATTGCTAGTCTAAATAGATGCTTTGGAAAACATATTCTGTTACCATTGCTCCCAAGTGGTTGATTCTCACACCTCAAAGCCTGTAAAGAGGAGGTGGGGGGAGACCACATTGCATGTGCCTGGTGCCCAAACAATAGCCTGACACTGACCTTCAGAAACCAACTCCTCCTCAAATAGCACAAAAAATATATGCAGCTGGTGTGCGCAGAAGTCAAAGGAAGTCAGAGTTTAAAAAAAGGCAGTTCAAGTACAAACACTCCTGTAACACTGGTGAGGAAATACTTTTAATTGTTGGAAGGAGACTCTATGCCCCAAGCAGCTTTTGTGCACTGGGACAGGGCCCACAGTCAGGGCCGAGCCTGAGCAAGCCTTATGGACACACTCTCAGCTCAGAAGAGAGGACCTGTAACCACGGGCCAAGAAGGCCTTTCCATAAACATCAGGATGTCCTGGAGTGTGGACTAGGCTTCACCAAAACATGTCAGACACATGTCTGGGAACACACCATGGATATTCCCTTTTCCAAGGTGACCCCACTCCAAGATGGGCCTTTCAGGTGGCAGGGGGGTTCTCAGCCGCACCAGAACTCAGCTGTAGCAACTTGCTTCCTCTGCTTTGGCTAAACCTGAACACTAAAGCATGAATATTAACCTCTCCTATCATCCATAGGGCAGGAGAGGACAGAGAAGCCTGTTACCCACTCAGGCCTCCTCCCCTTCCCAAAGCAAAGGGCTGGACGCTCACAGACTGAGGGGTCTCACAGCATAATGGGCTCTCTTCCTCTACAACCACAGAAACCACTGGGACCACAACTCCCCAGGTCAGAACTTTATTTCACAAGGATTCATCTGAATGCTACTTCCTGAATCCCAGGATCAGTATTTACATTACCCTGTTCACCATTTCACCCCAAAAGGCTGCAGGAACACAAGTCACATAGTAATGGCATACTGTGACTGTACCTTGTCACTGCAACATGACCTAAATTAAAATAAATTGCACAAGCAGCCTAATTTTAAGTCTTCAATATTAACTTGCATATTTTACAAAATATTTGTTACCAGATGCTGTCTCCTTCACGCTCTTCTTTGCGGAAAAGCCAAGCTATAAACAAAGCTATAAAAGCAAGGAAGAAATCAACAGAGTAAGGAGATCAAAAGATGCTCTTTTCTACAGGACAAAAAACCAGGCATCCAGTTAAGGATACAGATTCTTAACTGCTCTTAAGAGACTATTATGTGAAGAAACAGCTGTTCTAGAGCCCAGGATATGAAGCAAAGAACAAGAGGTACGAGAACAGTATTTAGAAAATAGATACTGAAAAAAGGTCTTGCATAATAAAGTGATTACCAAATAAAATCTATTGGGTGTGCTCCTTTAGCTCTCTTGCTACTTGGCTTAAGTCTTTTATAATCACTGATGAGAATTTTATAAAAGCTGAAATAAAAATTAATTATTGAAAAGTACCTGAAATGCTAAGTGATTTTCTACCCTGAGGGTTTTTAGCTATTAAATGAAATATACAATTGATTCTGCACATAGAATATTCCTGTGGCAAACCATCTTTAGTCTCACTTGACCCAGAACATTGACATTTATCACTCCTCCACTTATAAACAGCTACAAGATGAAAGTAATAAAGAAGTTAATTGGATCTGAAGTGATTGACTTCCCACTGCAGCCAGGATTCTCCCTGTTCCCAACTGATTTTAGTACCTACGTTTTGCTCCAGAAAGCCTCATCTAGTCTGTGCCAGGTGCAAATACACAGAATTTAGGGAAAAAAAAATCTGTTTCTAACAGTTTAGCTACCAAAATCTGTGCATCTGAAACACCTTATGTTACAGGAGAAAGAAAAATATAAAAAATAAACTCTGTATATTTCTGAAACAGTCTTTATAATGCAATACAAACCAATAAAAGGGGTATTAATTTCTCATTATCAGTGCATCTATTCAATACCCATTCTATGAAAGTCTTCACAGTACACATGCATTCTCCACATTTTCAGTGCTCCAGATCATCTCAAGGTTCTCATTAGCAAAGAGAATTCTCACTTAATTCTCACATTTGCAACAATTTATATAATCTTATAACTATGTCTCCCATCAGAAAAAAAAAACAGAGAAAATATATATTTTTTTTTCCCCAAAACCTTTCAGATCCTGCTTCTGAAAGTGCTGCAATGAAGTTATATACAAGTACAAGGCAGGATTTTCCCCAGCACATTTACAAATCTCTATGTAAAGCCCGTGGACACCCCAGTGTAAGAGCAGGCCCTCCTCCAGCACTCTGTGCCTGCAGTGAAGCCCAGCTTCTGCTTTTACAAACAGTTCACGAGAGGCCAGATCCCTTTAATTTCATGTTTTTATTACAATATCCCCACACCTCCACATATAAACACTGAACCCTCCCCGTTCCTCATCCCTCTTCCACCCACGGAAAGGTTGCATGGCAAGAGACCAGGGTGGAGTAATTTAAAGCCACATCAATGCCTAACACACACAGCAGGTTTGGAGAAGGGAAAGCCTTTCTCATGAAAAGAAAAAAAGTTAAACAGCCTCTTGATTCAAAATATTAATAAATATGTAATAAAAAATTAATTTTTCCTATTTTGAAGAATTTCCACAACAGAGGAATTAAATTCAATAAAATAATGTAAAAGCTGTCCTTTTGGAGTAAAAATCAGTTTTAGCAAACAAGAGTGTCCTGTAGGTTGCAATTATTGTATCTATACCTAGGAAGTCAGAGAGCCTCAGGGTTGCTGTCCTTTCAGTGTTCCCCATGGGTGCCACGAACTAGGCCTGTTCCTGAGCCGTGGTGTATGTGCTGTACATGCACAGCCATGGGAGGTGTCTCTGCAGAGGCCCTTTGTGAAAAATGAACAAAAACATTACTCTGGTGTTACAAATGTTCCCTGCAATTAAAACAGAGAAATAGGAAGCAAAGATTTACTTGTAAAGCTTATCAGAGTAAGTACCAGACTGTTCAACTGCTCTTAAAATACAATCTCACAGCAGGAGAGAAAACCCATCCACTGGATTCAGAAGGTGCTTTTATCTGAATAGTCAAACTAGTGAAAACAGGAACTGCACTACACTCAAAGGTCCAAGCACTATAGTCTGTCTGAAATACACGGTACTTCCAAACAAACTCTGCATTCCCTTAGAGATCTGTATCACCAGTGGGGCAAGAAAACAACATCTTCATTTTCTGTTCAGATTTTATTTGAAATCTAATTCGTATTGTCAAAGCTACAAAAAGGGGAACATTGGAGTTATTTCTGCTATGTCACAACATTCTAAAACAAAATATCACTACTGCCAGCAGATCAGTTACACACATTTCTGATGAAACTTCTAAACACAAAAATGTTTCTTTTGGGAAATAGTCACAATGAAGATATTTGTACAATATAAAACAATGACAGGTCTACAGATGCCGATACTCATGAGTATACACGTGCATTCACAAAAAAAAAATAATCAGGAATGCTTTTTTGTTTTTTAACAGACTGTTCAGGCACAAAAACAAAACCGCATTTCCAGTAAGTGACAGCATCATAAAAAATATTAACATTGTCAGTGTTTGCTTTTCTTTGACTTCTTGTGAGATCTGTGAGGAGAACGGGACTGAGACCTGGATTTTTTCCCTGACTTTTTAGGGGATCTGGATCGTGATCTTCTCGATCTTTTGGGTGTCCTGGAGCCAGATGGTGACCTGCAAAAAAAATAAGGTTTTATGTCAAACACTAATTGAGAACAGCATCTTCTTCTGCAGTTATTGGCATTCACTTATTGAGCCAAACAAGGTAGAAAATATTTTTCCCTAGTAAGGGAAAGTAATAGAATGATATTTTGTTTTTGAGAAAAAGGCAATCTTTACCTTGTAATTTTTTAGAGTATATTGAGCTTAACGGTGCTTAGAATCCACAAGAAAAATAACACCAATTCGTGCCTTTAAACCCACATCAGGAATTCACAACTTTCCACACATGCCTCAACTACCTTGGTTCTTGTAATAATGGCAGCCTATGTCCATATAGAAATGAAAAATTATGTTGAATTGTGTGGAAAGTTAAGTACTTTTGATTCTCATCAAACACATTCAGTTTGTGATGTTACCCCATAGAAAAAGAATAGACACTGGATAAACTTACTGTCATCTAACCCAAACCTAACACACTGATCTAATATAATCAAAATTGAATGACTATTGTATTAAATCTAATGAAAAACCTCCAATGCTTTTCTACTTCTATTTGAATTCCTTACTTATATAAGCACAAGAATCTGATTACTGTCAATATGTACTATGATTTTCTCAATAGCAAAGGTATTTTCCTCAGCATGACTGAGGAATTTTATATCAATAAGATATTCTACACCTCTAAAACGAGTGGAAGCTGAACCTCCAAGTTTCAAGTTACAGCAGCATTGATACATCAGTAAAATTTCACCTCAAGTTTAACATTAACTAGAGACAAATATTTGTGTCAGTTTGGAGATTAGGAAATACCTAGTTCAGAAACCCTGTAAGAAGTATCTAATCTAGACTTTTTTCCCTTAAAAAACAAACTAGGGGAGAGGAGAGTTTCATGTAAGCTCCTCAGTGTAAAAGACTGCATGCTCACTGTAATGTAAGTGGTTTTATAGTAGGAGTACAGAAATTTTAGAAGGGCTACAGAAGACTTGTCCTTTGAAAATAAAAAGCTGAGAAAGCAGCAAGGTGCTGTGGTTTAAAGCAGTATTTCTCAAAATGATCACTAAACAGTTAAACAAAGCCATCATGAGAGCAAGTACTTGAGTATCAAATGTGCTCTGCTAAAACACACACACACAAACCCCACCCAACACACACCTGTGTGCTTCCCAAAACAGAGAAGATACCAGCTTACCTCTTGCCTTTTTTACTGACATCTCTGGGAGAGTCTTTGTGTGACGACCGGGACCGGGAGCTCTCTTTGTGGGACCGTTCCGAGCGCTCCGAGCGCTCCGACTTGGGGGACGGGGATTTGGCTCTGCGGCTGCCGCTGCTGCGGGACGGGCTGGGGGACGTGCTGTGCCGCCTCTTCCTGCGGGCAGGGAGTCCACACACACACAGGGGAAAACAGGGGTTAAGAAAATGTATCCCTTTCTCTACAGCTTTTCCTTTGCCAACGTAATGTTATAACAGTTATGCAAATAAAGGGCGGTGTTTTATTATTAAAAAAAAAAACATCAACTCCAACGTGTGCAACAGATTTTGCGGGGAAAAAAAAATGAAGGCCTGTGAGTCACCTTACAGTGTAAAAACATTCTGTCATAGCTTCCTGAAAAGCAGAGCCTTTTACCCTATCTACACTTAAAACCCTGGCAGAGTTTGGCCATACAAGTATTAGATGATCAAAGTGTACAATCGACTACCCCAAAACCAGCTGTTCAGAAGGATTTGTACTATGAGATGAATAACATTTAAGCCACTACAATTCAGTTGTGGTCTGTCCTCAGGACAGTTTTCTGACTTTATAAAGCACTGCAGGCAATTCACTGCCACAAGAGTTAACAGACCCTGTTTTCAACTGGTCATCATTCTACATTTCCTCCAAAAGGGGACTCCTTTCAAAGGGGTACAGTACCTGACTTGGGGCAGCATAAAAATGACCATTCCTTTACAATCTTAAAGCATGTTTTAATAACCAAAGCATGTTTATTGTTGTTGGGTGTTTGTTGTTTTGCTTGGGTGCTTTTGTGGTTTTCTTTTAAAATAAGACACATGATACAATGTAATGTCAAGGGCACCATTGCATACAAAGACACTATGAGGTTTTTCCTCTCATCCATTTTATTCCAAGGAAAGCCATACCTCTCTTTTCGTGTGGGTGTACATTCCTCCTTTTCCTTCTTATCCTTGGACCTGGTCTCAGACTTTTCCTTGTCCTTTTTGTCTCTGTCCCGTTCTCTTTCCATCTCTTTTTCTTTTTCCTAAATTATTAGAAGCAATCATGATTTCAGATGAGGTGTGACTCATTATTAAAGGCAACCAAGCTGATGACAAACAGCACAAAAGCACTGAGCACTGAGGGAACACAGCACATGACCTGAACTAATGGTCACACCATCCCTGCTCTTCCAACCTTTCCTCCTGCTTTGGACACAGCACAAACATTCACTGAACACAAACACTAACAAAAACGTGAAAGAAGTCACCCTGTGTGAGAAAATCTGAGTATCTAATTGGAAATGAACATTCCTGAATTTTACAAATTTCAGGGAAATGTCAGAGCTGTCAAAAACAACTATAAGTCCATTTCTATGTATAATAGGTCCATTTTGTAAGAAAATACATACCTGAGTACACCTCATCTGTCACAAATAGAAAATTAACTATAGAAAAATAAACCTAAACCATCAGCAAGTCTGAACACAGATATCGAGAGATGTGTTTTTAAGTATCAGCATTAAAAAAAATGCCTTCCATGGCAAAAAATAAACAGATATTCCCTGCATACTCCATTAAGAAGATAAAGAAGGGGTGATTTAGCTAAGTGAAAGAAAGGAGGGAGGGGGAAAAAAAAAGAAAAAAAAAAACAAAACAACAAACAAACAAAAAACAGTAGAGGGAGAGGAAATAACACAAGTACAGGAAATACCAAAGCAGCTACACTCATCTACTCTCACATTTTCTTTACACAGAAGAACCAGTATTACATTACTGTTATAAAAACTAACTTTATTAGGGCATTAAAGTAAAAGAAAGTTATTCTCTTAACAACAGGGTTATTACTGTTTTAAAGAACTATTATGATTATCATTAAATATTTCTTAACTATATATTACCTTCATAATTGAAAGTGAAAGAGGTAATTATTAAAAATCTGAAATATTGTTAGCTGGCTGAACTACTTCAACACAAGGCATCTAAAAATTTATCAGGATTACAATTTCTGCTTGTTTAAGCTACTGTCTCACTAAAAATTCTGTGCTTACTGTATAAATCATTTTTTTACAGAAAATACTGAGGAAGTCGAAAGCTTTAAGATACAACTACATTTAAAAGGAAAATACTTATAAAAATTAAAGTCTTAACTGCTAATATCAACCTCCAAGGTATATATCTCCTTCAGGGATCAGCTTGCCTAATTTTTACAAGTCTAATTCTTCAAGGTACTATGGAAAATTGCTTTAGTGAATTAGTGAGACATTGAACCCCTAATAATGCAAATAACAAGCGACAAACACGTGGTGGAAACTACTTATTTGTACTTAGTTTCCAAGAAACTGCAGGGGTATCTATGTCATCTCTGATCTGTCAGGCTGTGAAAGCCACTGTCCCTTACCCTCCCTCACTAAACACACTGTCCAAAGAGGTTCTGTGTTCTTTTGTTGTGTTTCAGTGATTTGAGATCACATGATGTCTTATATATGATGATAATTTTTAAAGCCACTGTGACTTCATAGTCCAGAGAGGACTAGTATTAGAACCAGTCACATCTGGATGAATGTATGAGCTGGAACTGTCCAGGAAACTTAGACACTGGAGAATCAGAAACACACATGCTGTACTTAATACTATTCTTTCTCTTCCTTGGGAAGCCTTTAGCACAACAGATCAATTATTAAAAGTAAAATGGAAAGTCTGATGAACATCTTCAATGGACAGCTCTCCCTTTCCTTTCCCACATCTCAGAGTTTCCTTCATGCAGTAGATCTAGAAGTGATCTCTAAGGTTTCTACACACTCTGTGATACCCAACTATACAGTGTGAAATACTACAGTATTTTGATTAAAAAAGGGAGATTATATGTATTCTGCAGAAAGCACTTGGACTTAAACATGCAGTTTAACATTACAGTAGTACGTACATTACAAGAACCATGTGTTATTATACTTAATGTCACCTTACATTTGATAAACTCAATAAAAGCCTATCACAGAATCAGAACCAAACATAAAGAACAGTTCTTACCCTCTGGAGCAGCTTGTCTCTATAGTGTTCAACCTGTTCCTGAAAACTCTGGCCTGGTTTCTTGGGTCTTTTCCCAGACTCTAACTCATCCTGAAACTTCATCACCTTAAGCTGTGAAAATAATACTGACCATTAGGTTATTGGGCTTATTATTATCCAGTTAGGCAGGTGGCTGAAAATGAAATTTCCATGACTTATAATCTGTGTTCTTCATTCTTTCTAGACAAGCTTGTGCACAGAGATACTAAATTTATTTGAACTGGATCAAAGTAACAAAACCCCACACTTATCCGCAGGCACCTGCAGTTGTTCACAGACGGGGAAAGAACTAAAAATAGAGGGATTTTTTTCTGTTATTCTACTACATTCTGTCACCTGTGCAGTTAGAACACTGCACCCTTGTATTTCTTTGGTCATTATCTGGTTTTTTGCTTTCAAAATGAAATCATTTCCTGCAGGTGTCAATGAATTATTTCAACTTCTCTTGTCTACTCCAAGGTTCCCTTCAGAAATTGTCTTTTTTTCCATTTAACCCTAAATATTAAAATCAAATGACTGACATAATTAGGACATAAAACAAACGCATCTCTTCAGGGCTATTTGCACAGAGTGGCTGATTTGAAAGAACTGATTTTTACTAACATAGTACTCTTTCATGTGCTGTCAAGCTTAGCAACAAAATTCAGTTCACAAGAGCTGCTAAATGTAACACTAAATTTACTGCAGTATCCCAGCAGAGTCACAAAGTTAAGTAAATGTCAGAATTTTTCCCTGTGTTGTTTTCAGGGTTTTTTTGGTTTTTTGGTTTTTTTGGTCTGGATGCACTAAAACCTTTCTCCAAGTTGATTCACATCATGAAACTTCACTCACATCTCTTGTCAATCCTTCATTCCTAGTGACATGTCCTTGTACAAACAATCCTTCAATTTTTTTGAAGTTGTCTCTTTTGGGGGTGGATGGGGAGGAACTTGGTAATAAGTCAGGTTGTATTTGTCAGCCCTCTTCCAAATGCTTATGCTCTGACCCTCTTGCATTTTCTGTTTCAATACTGACCTGCAGAGTTATATATGAGTAGATTTTTCCAGTGCTCAAGGTTTTATTTTTAGTGAACACATAGAATTGGTTTCTCTTTAGAAACATTTAATTTTTCCACATTGAAAACACACAAAGGAAAAGACTTTGCAATTGTGTCCATTTTGATTATCTGAAAGGATCTTATTCTCTATTTCCTAATATGAAGTAAGCACAACATCAAACCCCAAAGGTTTTTTCTTCCCTCTCAAAAATAGCAGGCCAGACTGGATACCATATATTCCAATTACTGACAGAAAGGAAAGGTATCACAAAAAACAAACTAATCACAAGAACAAACATGTTAAGAAGCATAAAACCCAAGCAAGGATAACACTATTTTGAGCAAGATCCCCTTCCCCTTCAGCTACAGAGCTTATGCCAGAAACACCTTTTTCATTTTAGTCTCAAATATAATGGAGCCACTCATTTTGGGGGAAAAAATTAAAGACAAAAACCCACCACCACTGTTATCTGATACCACAGTAAATTTCTGTCAACTGTTCTGTTTCCTTCCCTCCCTCCCAGAGCAGGTTCTACCTGCCCTTGAGCATTTTTCCTTACAATTCAGCCAAATAAATTGTCAGCAGCCAACGGAAAACTGACACCACCATTTGTCACATACCACCTTCCATAAAGGCATTTTTTCTTCTTGTCCCCTTCAAATTCACAAATTTCAAAGGCAGGAAAACCTTTTGGAACCACCTACTCAGTGTGCCCATGTACCCCCTGTTCTGGTAAGAAGTGAGGATTGCATTCCCTACCACCATGTACACTCCAAGGTCATCAGTACTGAACAGGAGCACAGAGGAGGCTCAGCTGATCCAGAAAGCCTCTTGGGCTGTCATGGTATGAACATGCCCACAGCACTTGAACTTTGTTTCCCCAAGTAAATCACCCAGATAATTTAAAACACAAAACAAACAAAAAAACCAAACCAGCAAAAGCTCACAAAAAAACCATCCTTATAAGATTTTATTCCTTTACATATTTAGCCAACAAAGCTGTGATACTGTTTAACCATATTTTGAAAGCAAGGAAGCCTAAGCCTATAGGCAAAACTAACCTGAGATGAAAATAAACGAGGTGTCCAAACAAGAGGCTTTATTTGATTTAATAAGCTAAACTGGACCCAAAAAAATGCTGCCATGCACAGCACACAACCCACTGCTGGCATGACATTCTGAATGGCAAAAGGAACTATTTGCATGTAACTTCTCCAGTCACTGTGGGTGGAGGGGGCAGGCTGAAGGTGGTCATTGGCAGGTGCACAGAGGAAGAGAGAACATAGGAAAAGCCTATACTACAGTAAGTACTCACTCAACACCTCCCCAGACTCCAACTGTGGTGAGATCATATGGTTTCCTGAGACAGCTGTGGTCTGTTACAGACCCACCATCAATGGATCTCTCCTCCACACACTTGCTGTATCTCCCTTTAAACTGTAAACTGACTCCTTTCAGAAAGATGCTGTGGGCACAGGAAATCAGCTCAAGCACATCCCCTGGAAAAGGTGACTGAGTGTTCCAAAATGCTGAGATGGTATCAACAGCTCACTAAAGAAAGGTCAGGTTCTTTCACCTTCCTTCTCTATTACTGCACTCCAAGCTCAGGGTTTCCCTTCCACTCTGCCCTTGCAGCAGCTGCAGTGCTTGGCTGAGTTTTCCATAGACCAGACCAATTCACTGTCCCAGCAGAAGCCCACCCATACCCCTGGCTTCAATCTTCCCTCCAGTAGTGAGATGTATTGGGTCAGGGGAAGAATGAACAAGTGCCACAGTTCACAGCATCAGGATGTTCCCTCACCCAGCAGAGGTGAGCAGTTAAATAGATCAGCTCATCCTACATGTATAGAGCCTTTTGTTATTTTCTCTTAACACATCACCACTGTAACTATGTTTTCAAGGAATTACTTAGGTCCCAAAATCCACAGAATTCTCTAAAGAATTGCACCCAGAATTACTATACGAACTTAGACACTTGGTTACCTCCTTTCACTATTTCACTATTCATTGACCAGAGTGAACAACCATCTTAAAATCTTTTCCTGTAGAGGACATGATGCTCTTATTCCTATCACACAGTTCCAGATAACCCCCCAGGAGAACGAGATCCTTAATACTTAGGCTTAAATCTCCCAATTCATCTAATCAATGAATTTTGTAAGCATTTCACTTTGTAAACCTGCATTTAGAAAGAACTAATATATTCTCATTGCACTGGCTATTCTTTAACTATTCTTCTCCAACAGACAAGAACTGTTAAGCCTGTTCATCCTTAGGAATAAATATATTGACTTTTATCTGGACTCTCTCCAAACTCAGCAGGATAAAATGGAAGGGGAAAATTTTTCAAAACTCTGTGCCAAAACTTTTCAGTACTAATTCCTTAGACAGAGCAGCCTCCCACAGCACTTTATAGTCTTCAGAGACTGCAATGAAGAAGTGTCATATATCCATGAAGTTCCTGTGAGCAACTGCTATCAAATACTCCCATGCAGGGATCACATTTCCTACTAATGGGAGGAGGTCCCTCATAAGCTCCAGATAAACAGCTCCACAACATGACTCTTCTCTATTCGTTCTCATCTTGAAACTTCTCCCCTCTCTCCTCAAACTCATTTGAGGAGAGTTTAAAAGGTTCAGGCATTCCTGGAAGGTGAGGCCTTGATTACAGCCCACCCAGGAAACAAGCAAGCTAAAGGAAAGGGTGACACCTTGCTGCCATGGCCCAGGGAAACCACAGACTGCTGCAAACTGAAGCTCTGCTTTGTGTACTTTCAGAGCAACAGGTGTGATGTTTCCTTACTTAAAACTAATATGCTTTCAAAAACTGTTCTTGGTTTTCTAATCTGCTGCTGATACTGTCTGAGCCCATACACAGGGTCTTTTCCACAAGAGGTCACTCCACAGTTACACAGTCTCAGACCTGAGGGGGCCAGGTTCAAAATAACTAGTTCAAGGTCAATTAGCTGCATACTGCATATTAGCATGAACTAGGAAGTTAATCATCAGATACTTTATGAAAGACAGGAATTTCTACTTGATAAGAAGTTGCACTCAAATGTAGACTAATTACAGACAGGACAGACATCCAAGCAGGCCAAAGTGTTTTGATTTTCCTTAGAACAGCCTTGCCCCAGCAATGGCTGTCACAAGTCCTAGACTTTGCAGGAGCAGAGAAAAATATTTCTTTGAAAGCTTGATTTTTCCAGCAAGTCTACGAACAGTGGAATTTCTGCAGCTACAGTATTATCAACAACAGATGACAGATATACTGATGTACACATGTGAAATACCTCCTCTGCCATAACAGCCCTCTGGCATGCTCAGTCACACTCACAGGTTGCGAAGTGTCTCAGAGCCAAGCAATTCCTTGCTTTTGGCTTTGTGTAAAATAGAAATACATTCAAAGATTTAAAATAGATCAAAATCTTCTGAATAGTCATCATCTTCTAAGAACAACTGCTATAAATAGCAAAACTATCAGTTAAGCAAGAGCCAATTTGTCTCATCTGTTATTATAAATCAGTAAGATATTTAATAGGGTATCTTTTTATCATTTTGCAGTAGCCTCAAATGAACCAGGTACAGAAACCTCCACAGACCAAAGGTTTATATTGTTCTAGTGATGATTACAAGCCTCACACAGCTCCTATGATCTGATAAACAAATACACAGAAGTTGAGTATTCTTCACACTAAGCATCATAATCCAGAGAAAGAAATAATGGAAACTGTATGGAGCTTCAGTTTCTTGACAAAGGCAGCCACCTTTCCCTTGTGACATCCACTTTGGCTCTTTGGGTCTTGGTAGAAAAATAAATTGGACCTCAAATACCATGACACATTTGGGGCAGGGGGTGTTTGGTGTGGAACATCTCTGTGCACTGGGCAGGGGGCACTGACAGAGCACAGACACAGGATGGTGTAACAGGATCCTCCCTGCAGCTCCCGGAGCTCAGTGGTTCCCAGCACAAAGGATGAACAGGATGACTCAAGACCATTAGTTTTCTACCTCAGCCAAATGCTACTTTGAGGTCTCAGGTCGCCAACACAAAGGTGAGTAAAGGCAGCTACTAAAGAGGACTAAAACCCTGTTTGACCCTTCTGGAAGCATGGATATGTCTGGATTTGTGAAGAGCCTGCCTCCTGCTCCAGGTGAACCCTGTGCTGTGCTTTCTGTTTGGAGTAGGGTTATAAAATCCTGTGCAGCAAGGCAGAGACAGAAGTAAAGTACCTCAGAGAAAGGTCCAAGGAGGACAATGCTGCTTTATTTTGTCTGAGTTTCTGACCACTCTGAGGAAACAAAATGACCAATTTAAACAACAAAATTCCCATTTTTCTACCACTTCACAGCACTGAGGTCTCTTTACAAAGAGGAATACACCTTTCTTTTATATGTCACAGGATGGGGGAAGAAAGACACACACCTATACAGCACTGTAAAGACCATTTTGAAATTTGAGTTGTTAATGCTGTAAAGTGCCAATCTTTCCACACTTAAAACAGGTGAGAAATCACTGTTCTTTGGTGTTATAGGAAAGCCTCTGCTCTTGCTAAGTTCTGGAAAGAATTCTAACTTCAGAAGGATTAAGAGGGGTAGCAGGGAAGGCAAACAAAAGGTTACTAACTTGCCTCCTCTGATTGCTGCGGCCAAAGTTTGTTTCTTACTGCACTTTCCCCTCCCGGCTGACAAGTTTAATTTACTGACTGTGCCAAGAGAAAGAATTCTTGTTTGTATCCATGAATTTCCAAAAACTGCATGAAAAAAATCTGTTTCAGCTTCCCTGGTAGTCACTGTGTAGGACTGTTAGAGAATCAGACTGCCAATTTTTTTGCCAAATATTGTACACATTTTTTACAGTTTTTATTAGATGGCATAACTGTTAAAGCTGGTAATTGGCTGTTTTTTCCTCAGTTCCTTCCCTCAAATTTAATAATGGAAGTGGGTTTTGGCAGGGATTGGGTACATACTAAGAAGAAACTTTGAGTGTGAATGCTTTAAAGTAGTACAAGGAGTACTTTCCTGCCAATGACAAACTTGAGGAGAAATTTTAAGTACTCCTACATAGTGTCTGAAATGTTCTGAAAATGAAAAAGAATTGCTCTACTCTACTTTCCTGGCAATTCTGAAAGTCTGACACCAAGATGGTAATTTACTTACCAAAAAAAATTAAATGCAAACCTGTGCTTGAAAACCTCAAATATTTGCCACCTAAAACTGTTCCTGAGAGGATACATTGAGGAAAGAACTTAAATCACTCAAGCAGTGTAAAACTGCCAATGGTTAAAGTAAATCACTTCCTAAACTGCCTCCACAAGTGCCAGGATAACATCTCTAAAACAGATACACAATCTGAGAGGAGCCCTTTCCATAACTGCAACGTGAAAATCAGTTTCACTTGTACTGTCATTAGTCTAACATGTATTTTCTACAAAAATACTGCCACCATGAGTCAGGTCAGACATAAATCCCATTCAGCTTTTCTCAAATGCAGACTTTACTAACTTAGTATGGCTACAGATCACAAACTTTCAAACTGCTATGCAAAGCAAGAGATTTCTAAGTGCTTAGTTATAGTCTATTAATTCCAAAATCTGAATTATTAAACAGAGACATATTTGAGAGAAACAATAGTTGTGGCATTTTAAAATATTACTGCCTGAGCATCTTAATATAATATTACAAGGCTTTCCTAATGTCTGATTTCAACTAACTAGCACGTTATAGCATAAACAGGTAGGCAGCCACAATTCCACCTTCAAAACATTACCCAAGT
This sequence comes from Manacus vitellinus, assembly GCF_001715985.3. NCBI lineage: Eukaryota > Metazoa > Chordata > Aves > Passeriformes > Pipridae > Manacus > Manacus vitellinus. The sequence continues at coordinate 8,533,851 of NW_021940207.1, forward strand.
TGTAACCTGCCACTTGGAGATGCTACAATTGCAATCAGTAGTTCAGCAGCTTCTTAATATCATTTAAATGCACCGAGCAGAAGGTACAAGAATTTCAGTATTAAAACCCAGGCTACACTGAATAGAGAGTACAAGCTGGAAAGCCACATACAGTTTTAAACTGGTTTTGTTTTTTGTGTGGCACAGTGGGTCAGAAGGGCTTCACTGCTAGACAAGGGTTGTGCTAAATTCCAGTTCTAGTTCCATTCTCAGTAAAACACGAGCTCAGAAACCAGCACGAAGCCATAACAACCTGTGCTACACTGACACCTATGCTTGGAGAAAGAGAGAAGAGCCAGTGAGCCCTACAAACAGCATACAGGCCTTCAATTGAAGTACCACATTTCCAGGACTGCCTGGGTTAGTTGTATCTACTTCTTTGTTTGATGGCTGACACAGTGAAAAGAAACACTTTTAAATGCAATAAAATACAGACACCTGGAGGCAAGAAACAGAAAGAATGAGAAAGGTATAGGACTAAGGCCACATCCAAAAGTCACTCCCATTTGCCAAGAGGAGGAAAGTGTACAGGGACCAAGCAATCTAAGGCTACCAGTGGTACTGAAACAGGACACTGAAAAGGAACAGTAATTCTCAACATGCAATATCCCCTGACTCGATTTTTCAATTTTTTCCCTTGTTATTCTGAAAGTCAAAACCAGGCAAGGCAAGGCTGTGAATGAATACACCTGTACAAAAATACACTGGATTGAAAAAAAGAACCACTATAGAACAGACTATGATTATTTCAATTAAAATAACCCCCTATCATATGTAGAGAACTCAGGGTGGGGTAAGGATTGGAAAGGTCCAGAAGGGTGGCACAGAACAGCACCTGCTCACCTCTATCTCTCGGAGTTTGGCACGCTTCTCTTCACTCATTTCCGAGTATTTGACCGATGACTTGGATTCAGGCATTTCTTCTTTAATAGGATTGGAATACATGTGTTGCTCTTCTGACTTAGAACTCTGAGTGTCTTCCTCATCTTCACTTTCTTCTTCTTGACTTCATAGGAAACATACAGAATTGAGATTTAACAGATAACTAAGTATATATAAAATTTACTATTTCTCCTACGTAGTTTCTATGATTAGTTACTAGTTTTGAAATCTCTTAAGTAAGATTAAGTTATGTAAAAAGTCTGCAGCTACAAATCAGTCTCCATCTGCGAGATTTAGTATTTTAATTAAATTGTTAGTTTTTATAATGTACACTGCTCTCGGCATGCAGAAAAATTCAGGAAATTCATGGTCATCAAATACATACCTACCTCAGCTACAAAACAAACCCACTGCCTCCACAAAATCTCTTAAAGTGCTGTAATTGTGTTCTTCAGGTATAGTAAGTTTAATAAAAGAAAAAAAACTGCAACACTTTTGCTTTTGGGAGATAAACCTGGGACACGGCAGATACCCAAAATGATATTCCCAGACTGGCCACTAGAGTGCTGCAGGACTACACACAGTGCAGGCAGGTTTTTACAGCACTAACAGATGCTCTCAGTTGCCTGAAGAGCAAAGTAAAAGACTACTCAAACCCAGTTTCTGTTGGCAGGATCCTACCAGCATCCAACATACGTACACCTCAGAATATTACTCACTGCGTTTGTCTCAAAAGCAAAAAGCAGACGTTTAGATACATTCCTATACACCTAATAACAAGATTTCCACACTACTGCCTTAGCTCTTGCCATTTGATATTAAATTATCAAATCAGCATCAATTTAAAGATTATAGTTAACAACTCTACCAAAAGGTGTAAGTTATCATGTTAGAAAAAAATTATGGGGGCTGAAAGCACGCTGCACTAAAATCCTGATCTTTCTCCATCTTCTTATTTTCCTACTTTCAAAATTTCACGTTTGTTCTGCTCTTGCAATGCATATCTATCTTACAGAGAGTTCCAAAGACACTCAATTCATAAAATGAGTATGTTTTCATCAGAATGAAGAAGTATTTACTTTTGAATTTCCTCCTCCTCAGATTCTTCATGTTGGTCAAAAAGCTCCCACTTCGAAGTAGTAACAGCTAGAAGAGACAATAAGATAATTTTAACAACAAAAAACCCCACCAATTAATCAGAAAATTAGTATTTGTAGACATAATAAGAACTACAATGTGGTAAAATTCACTTAATGCACTTAATACAGACTTTCTATTTCACAGAAATACTCAAACAAGCCCAGCAGCAGAATATTTACTATTCAGAGAGCTATTCACTTACAATGCATATCATGTTTTGATAAATCCTTTAAAAGTAGACAAGTATTTGTCAGCTTGTAAAATATTATCTTCCAAATCAAGATGTGAAAAGATTGCCAACCACATACCCAGATTTTTTTTTGCTTTCAATATTTATTCTTAATGAACTGGAAATTATTTTTAGAGGTTGGTAGGTTATTGAAGTAGAACAACCAAAACAGCAAACAGTATCTCCCTTTTTTGGTTAAAGCTTCCGTGAACAAGTTACAGCTAAAAATTTTACTGTGTTAGCACAGAAAAGCTGAAAATAGTCATTACATAGGTGACATTATGCTTTCAGTTTACTTAGAAAAGTAATCAAAACTAACCTTGAGCTTCCAGTTCTGATTCATCCACTGCTTCCCACTTTGAAGGGGCAACTTTAAATATAGGCTCATTCTTTTTTGAGTCTTCAGTTGTATCCACTGTTGGAGAAAGACACAGAAAAATAATTTCCAAAGCTCATCGAAAGCTGAAACCAAAAAACACTAAGATAACAATCAGAATGAAATACTGAAACAGATACCATCTTACTAGTTGCAAAGAAAAGAAACCAGGGTTTGGAACCTGATCTGTATTCTGAAGCAATTATGAACTTAAAGCAGGAGGGCAAACTGAAGTTAATCAGTTCAACATCTCACAAAGCTACATGCCACATCAATTCTTGGTTGTATTTGTAAAAACTACTCAGGAAAAAAAGATCAAAGACTGAAGATTCAAATTGAAAGTAAAGTTGAAAAATTTCGTACAAGGAACTCCATCAAGATCATCATCCAGCGATTTAATTGGGACTCCATCCAGATCATCAATAGGAGCAGCATCAATAGGAATTCCATCCACATCTTCTAGTGGAGCACCATCAAGCTCTTCCTCAATGGGAGCACCATCAAGGTCATCCGGTACTTCCTGAAAGCAAACAATAATTAATTATTTCAAGTGCAAATCTACATTGCTTTTCTTTAGTTCTCCAATTATCAAATCATTCCTTTTAAAAAAAGTACTTTTAAAAATATCAAAACCTCAAAAACCTCAACTTTAACAATTTTTGCTAACAAGTTTATTGTAGAGGAAATAATACAACAATATCCTCTTTCAAAAATTATAGGCAGGAACTTGGAATTTGTCCACAATGTACTGGAAGCTTTGCAATACCTATATTCAAAAGAAAAGATGTTAAATGGGGGTTTAGCTCAAAATGAGCCAATTAGACAAATTCTACTTACTAGATATGAAGGATCCAGTAAAATGAAAAACTGACAGAAATCAACTCTTTAGCAGGAATACACACAAATTATGAACACAGCTACATATTTGAACTCATTAGGCCCAGGCACTGCCCTTCGTATACACACATTAACTCTGTTCCTCTGCTAAGGGAAATAAGTTACCCTTCCAGTTATACTGGGGGTGTCCCTCCTGCTGTTTTGAAAGGCGTGTTTCCACACAGTTACAATGCCTGAAATGCCACTCAAAATTCAGATATTACAGAGTATTTCCAATACAAAGGAAATACCTGTCATTCTGCACTAGTCTTTGCTCTGAAATGGTTTCACAATACAGCTACACCACAGCACTTAACCTACAAGCAAGAAATTCATAAACAGATTAAACAACATTTCCATTTGAATACACCTGTATTTAAGAGCAAGGACTTGGAGGAAGGAAAGGTTTACTCACCCTAAAAGAGACAGTAAAATAACCCCTGCCAGCCCTGCTTTATATTTACACATCTTTTCCCTGCCCCCCCCCAAGCATCACCACTGAGCTCACTCACCTCTGTTTCTTTATCTTCCATGATGTTTACAAGCCCCAAGAAAATATTCTGTAGTTTGATCAGAAATGGCTCTGGATAGATTGCCCAGTCCTCCCATGCTCGGAAGCATGTCATTACCCGTTGCTAGAAGCAAGGGGAAAAAAAAAAGCAGCTAATAAATTTGTATTGAGAAATTTTAAGTGACGGGAAATAGACCACAGAGACCTACTATTGCAGAGCTGCTCCTAAATAGTTCCACACTAAAGTATATTACAGTGATACCATGCTGGGCAAGACTAGTAATTTTACAAAAATACATATACAGGAACTACTTTTTATAAAATCTCACTTGGATTTCATTTTCCCTTTAAATTCCTGTTATATTATCCATTTCAGCTGTTCACAGTTCTCTCCTGACAGTAAGTTTCATTCTGCCCCAATGTTCAAAAAGCAGGTGCCTCTACTAAAAGTAAGAGAAAACTTTCTCTTTAAAAATAAAAGAGAAATCTTTCTCTTCATAAAATAAAATAACTAAAATTAACATTGGCTTATACATATTACTGAATGTTGGAGAAGAGAATGTTCTGGGGAGACCTTACTGCCCCTTCAGCACCTAAAGGGCCTACAAGAAAGCTGGAAAGGGACTTCTTATGAGGGCATATGGTGACAGGACAAGGGGTAATGGCTTTAAACTGAAAGGTTTAGATCAGATATTAGCAAGAAATTTTTCAGGTGAAGGTGGTGAGGCACTGGAACAGGTTGTCCAGAGAAGCTGTGGCTGTCCCATCCCTGAAAGTGTTCAAGGCCAGGCTGGTTGGGGCTCTGAGCAACCTGCTCTAGTGAAAGGTGTCCCTGCCCATGGCAGGGTGTTGGAATGAGAAGATCTTTAAGGTCCCTTCCAACCCAAATCATTCTATTGTAGAATTGAAGCATATTTGAAATGACAGGTTTCAGTTCAAGTTTGAAACACTAAATGTAACTGAAGATGCAGATAAAAAAAAAGTTATCTACTGCCTCTCTTATAATTTAACAAATAGTTTTAAAATAGCAGTTAAGAAATTGATTCTCAATCTAGAGCAACTGAGAGCAAAGAAAGCAGGACAACCAGGATAAAGACCTTAATACAGAAAAAACTAACTACCCTGTCAGCTTTGTATTTAAAGCTTCTGATTGAAAAACAAAGAAGAATAAAGAAGTGCAGAGGCATCTTGGAAACAGGAGAATGAAAGGTAGGCCAAGCATGAGAACCGTGAGAAGCAGAGCACTTTATCTCAAAAATCATTCTCAACTACCCATGGTCAGACTGGTTATCAGAAATCTAAAAATAAAGCCTATCACAAAAACGTTTAAAAGTAACTTTATGCTGTTCTGTCCAGGAGTTTCTTTCCACACTGAGCACCCAAGTTTATTTTTGAAATTGAAATAGAGGTGGTCCAAAAATAATAAGAAAGCTAGAAGGCCCTGTCTGTAATTTAAGTATTAGACAGATATCCTCTCAACTGCACAACTGTACATCTACCTGTACACTTCAGGTGGAAGATGTTAATTTTCTTCCTTAATTTCAAGGCTATCTTTGCAAAAGAGAAAACTCTTTTTTTTCAAAGCCTGATTAGGAACCTCGATGTCTAAGCCACTTATCATAGTATGCAATCTCTTGTGCAGGAACATCTATTTATATGACTTCTATGTCATGTAAATAACAATGAAATACATACCTTGAAATTTTCAGACTGTAAATGGCCTTGTATTGTACGGTAAGTAGCATTGAGATCAGAGAATATCTGACATAATTTTGTTTCAAAACTAGAATTAAACATATACATTTCTTTAGTTAAACTTTGTAATATATGTTTTCTGGACATACATAATTCATGAAAATACCTGGGACACAGGACTCAAAAGCACAAGGTTCTGATCCCTACTGTAGCCATGAACTGAACTATAAAGCAAATATGATTACTATATATCAAATCACCTTGGACAACAACAGAACTGTGAAGGGAGATCTTCACATCTGCTGCAGTCTCTTTATACACCCTGGAAAGACTGGAGGACAACAAAAGGAGTTTTACAACCTTAAATACAATGAAAGAATTGTCTCAAAATGCAATTTGTATTTTATTTTTTTTAAAATCTTAGTTATGTTTCTAGTTTACTCAGTGAGGCTCTCAGTGAAAGCACAGTGAGCAACAGCTGCCTAACTTCCCTTGAGCTTCTCTCAATGTGCAAAAAATAAACCGGCACAGCACAGACACACTGCAACAGGAAACATCAACTGCAACCTCTGGAGTTCCAGAACATGCTGAATATTTCCCATCATGCTGCCATAGCATCTGAGAGACTCCAGGAGTAGACACAAACATCTAGTAAGACAAAGATACTGTCCCTCGGACATATCTCCTGAATTCTGCTCAGCACCTTAGAAATTAAGTACATAATCCCCTCATACCTTCTGCAAAGTTCATGGGGAGTTGAAACCCCTACACTTTAATAAAAATAAATCTGTTTCAAAATTTTACTTCTTTGCATGAATTCTTTGCTATACCACATCTTGAATATTAGCTACAGGCTCTTTCTGTAAAGAGGCACATGCATTATTCTCACCTTTATGGAGTTCCATGCAAGTGCTCCCTTACATAGGGCATTACCAACATGCTACATCTTATACATTTTCAGGCAAACAGATATAAATAATATCAGTCTGTAATAGCAGCATCATAGAAAAGTGTGAATTTCTCTACAACCACATTTATCCAGAGAAGTACATACAGAGATGAATATAAGAATGTTTTTTTAACTGCCAATTGCCTAAAATATTATACTTACAATTTTCTATAGTAGGAAGCATTGGCAACTTTAGCTGAAGAGTTGTATAACACATCTGACACCAGATACAATCTTGCAATCTGCAATAAAGAACCTTCAAATTAACTCCAGTTTAAATTATCCTGAGAACATGTGCATGTTTCCAGAAAGGATACGAGACAGCTTTAACTGTCTAGAAGTACCTAATTAGAACTAAGCGTAGCACAGTTATATTATTAATACACATGCTAAGAGGAAATTAGCCCCCTGTTATGCTTGAGGGTACTAACATATTAACACAGTATTACAAAGGAGGAATCACAACATTCTAATTTTAACTGCCTTGTTTGAACAGATCGTTATGCTGTTTTCAACTTCACAGTAAGGCAGAACATTGTTTACAAGCAAGTCCAGAAAAATTAAAAATATGTAACAAAATTCCAGGAAAAAAGCATATTTAAATCCAAGCCCACGTTTTAGTACCAAACCTCAACATTATCTGAAACTCATGAAATAATGCTGACAAATTACATGCTCATGCTGCTAAGTGAGCTCTTCCCCCCAAAAAACAAGAATGTAGAAAATCTACACACCTTCTTAGGAAGAGGAGTCTTGAGAATGGACAGTGATTCTGTGATGCAGTCAACAATTTCTTCAGCAGCTTCCGCATTATTTAGGCAGAAAACCATTGCATCACCAATATCATTCTTCCGAGGGGTTAATCCCCGGAGAATTTCCTCTAGTTTGTCCCTCTGTCTGAAATAGCAGGAATTTTAACACTTTCAATATAAAGTTAAAGGTACTTTTGGGAATTTTCATTTAATGACTTTTTTTTTAATTTTCCATCTTTAGAAGAAAAGCAATTTTAAATGTTTTTATATTCCATTACCTCAGTTCTTTCAGTGGTTCATGAATTTATGCATCAACGTTACATAAAGTGCAAAAAATTCCCACTCAAGTCTTGACTACATAGAGAAATCAAGGAAAAATAACTGAGAAATACCTAATGCAACACATCAGTTTCTCTGATAAGGTAATTATCTTTTTGGATTTAAGCCTAAACCAAACTGGGTAAATCTAAAGCATTAAAGTAATTTCTGCTACGGAGTAAGAAACACTAGATTCAGAAAGCCAGTAAAAAACAATTACATCATATTTTCCCTGATCTCCATATTTAGAGAACATTCTCAAAAAAGTATCTTTTTGAGACTTTCCAAAAGAAGGTATAAGAAATAAATTGTGAATTAAAGCCTTCAAAACTATGACTGGTATAGTAACTATGCTGAGAAGAATAAAACAAGAAAAAAAATCCATATGCTAATAACAGTTGGAACAACAGCAGCACAAGAAAACCAGGTCTCTATTTCCACTAGCACAGCACACTGACAATTCACAGCAAAGAACTCAGGTGATCTGGCTCTTCCTGCTTATTGACAACTGTTCCCAATTTTAATTCCTGATCAACAGCATCAATAAGTTTAAGATCATAATAACTGTTTATCTCATGAAGTGTTGGGAAAGGTGCTGTATATCCTCACCTACAGACAGCAACAGAAAGTGAGGAAAAGCTCTCTCATCTTCCCAATCCCTTTCAAATTAAGGGTTAGTAAGAACTGGAATGAAAGGACTTGTTGTTCAATGATGACAAATCTAACCAAACCCAGAACATATTTAGCAACAAGTATGATCAAAACAGACTAACTGAAAAGCACTGAGTTTAAGAGACACTCAGACACATAAATAATACTATGACAAGTATGACAACATTTTAGGGATGATATATTAAAAAATATACAAAAATATTCAATATATATATAAAATATAAAAAAACCCATACAAAAATACACAACAACCACAAGAGGAAAACCAAGCAGATTGGCAACTAAAACATCACTATAAATGGATGGTGGTACATACTCTTCCTTAAGTGCACCCTTCTTGTTTGGTTCCTCCACAAACGCTTCTGTTTCTTGCTCTTCAGACATCCCATGTAAGTATGGATTCAACGGGGGTGGCCTCCAAAACGACCCGTTTTTGAACATACGGAAATCTTCTGTCCTCCACTTGGTTGGAGCATCTCCCTACAAAAAAACCCCAATTTGTATTTTTGTCTTCTTCTAATTCAGTATGCTTGAAGTTATGAATTGTCACTAATATTCTACTTGCCTGAAGAATTGAATAAAGCTTCCACCTATAATACACATGGGCTGGAGTCTGGTTTTCAAATAAAAACCTAAAGCAAACCACAAAGAAAAGAGATAAAACATATTACAAATCATTGAATGGAAGCAAATTCAAAGGAGGCAATAAAAACAAATAACCAAACCCTGTTCAGAATCCCACCTTAGCCCCCAAGTGAACACCAGACAGCTAAAAACACGAGCACCCACAGCACAGCTGGGCAGAGCATGTGCAACTGCTACACACACACACACACACACACACACACACACACACACACAGTCTGCAAAGCAGAGAGCACAGCTCCACAAAGGCACACCATTTCTCAAAAGTTAAAAGCAGAACAGGGTCAGCAAGAACAACTGTGCAACCTCACAGCAAAGCAGAGGAATCATCAGTGCCAGGAGTCACTACAAGAGCAACTGCAACCTCAGCACAAGCGGTGCAGGAGCTTGTAGTTACAGTTTGGTGACAGATCAAATACTAAATAACTTGAAGTTTTCCACCAGTTAAGTTGTCTGTAAGAACACTGGCAATATCTGATGGGGGTATGGGGAGCAAGCAGCCCATTTTTAATGGTCAGGATATTTTGACCTGCATATTTTCTCACTTTATATATAACAATCATAGTGATGCACTTCAAACTTTTTGCAAATAAAGCATTGCTAAAAGGACATGTAGCATTTCCCTGAAAACGTTTTTCAGAGACTGCATTTCACAAGAAAGTTGGAAATTGATCCTTTTTTATTCTATTAATGACAAGAGCTGGAAATTCCCACAACTTCCCTATGTCAGCTAAAGTTTAATCCTATTTGCATTGACATCAAAGAAAAATTACTCCCAGCTCCTGCTAAAGGTTAGAAATCAGGCTCCAGGAAGAGCAGACTTCACAGGGAGTTAAGACTGGCTGTTTCGGGGGGGATTTTTTTCTTTTTCTAAAATGTATGCTACTGCTTCCACTGACTTTTCCCTGAGAAAAGTATGTGTTAAATGTCACTTATTTTATATACACAGAAATGTATTTTGTGTGTACAGTATTTTATTTATTTATATGTACACACTAGTAACAACTGGAATAAAAACGCATTCTCCTTTATAAATGGACAGCATAACCATTTGTACAGCTTAAATCTGCTCATAAAGATAGACACAGTAAAAGCAACTCTTATTAGCATTTCAAAAATGCCAAATACTAACACCAGTGAAAACAGTTAGTGCTGTTTCAAGTGAAGCAATGTAATAAGCACCTGAACATGGGGTTGTTGATTTCTCGGTTCATGATCATGGCTTCGAACATGGGCCCTTCCCGAACCACAAACTCTATCATTCGGTGGATCAAAGCGAGCAAATTCCTACAACAACAACACAGTTAAAGAAAAATTGATTCAGACCTAACACTATATAAAACTACACTCCACCTAAGATACTACAACTCTGCAGGAGATTATTTTGCTGTATTGTTAGGAAATCTGTATAAAAGATAAGGTAACATGGAACATATTATAGCTTTGCATCACAGACACGGGCATTCTAAGAATTCAAACATACCTAGCACTGGTGGAGTAAGAATTTAAGAGGAGACCTCTTTCCTGAATTTCCACAGCCTACAACCCTCTCTTGCTTAGCAGAAGCCTGATACACACAAAAATGGGCAACTGAACACCAAAGTGTAATTAACTATCAAAAACTAAGCCCTCATCTATATTGTCTAGAAATAAGATTGAAGTGTCAGCTAAAGTTCTACAGGGGAACAAGTGGTTGAACATTATGCTCAAAATAAAGCACACATACTTTTGAATATTTAATAGAAACTGCATTCAGCTTTCAAACTATTCAAGTATGAAAGCAAAAGCAAATAGCCTTCTTGATGCCAAGCAAGGCAATGGTTTTATAAAATTTAGATAATTTCCTTTTGGTCAAGACTCAGCTATTGGCATAGACCAAAACTGTCTATCATTTCGTGTCATACCATCCCATGTTCCCTCCCTCATACAACCAAGTGAATCAAATCACAATTAAAAAAAATAAAAATCTGCATCATTTCATTCAGCACTACATCCTGAGACAGGCAAGGAGCGGATGTGAAGTGCACATTTTTCAAGCCCCATCTAAAAATGAAGAGTCCCTTCTAAGCATGGTAACAGCAGACACTCATATAAGCTTTATCAAAAATAATGATAACCAGTTTCCACTCCTTTGGGGTTTTTCGGAAACAGGGTCCTGAATTTTCAAAATAGGTTACCTACAAATATCAAAAGCTTCATAGCTCGTGTCCTTTGAATGTGATGCAAACAAAAAAAAATACAGATTTTTACATTTTTTATTTTCTTAGATGCCACAAATGGATTTGGTTCTTTACATTTCTTTAGATTTCTTTTTAGTACTTTTTTAATTATTGAAGTTCAATAACTGCTACATTGAAAAGTTGAAGAATTTTCTATCACTTCTTAGTAATGTGACTATTTTCTACCATGAGTATTCCAAGTTCTGCCACAGATATAATACACTAGATCAAAAAAAATTCAACTTAAAAATGTTGTAATAGAAACCTGTCCCTGTCATCTGCAAACTTAGTAAATGTTGTTTTAGACCATCTAGCATTGAATCTGCTTTTACCTCAAATATTACACACACAAAAAAAAATACCAAACAGCTATCAGTTGATTTTTCCTCTCCGCTTTTTATAATCCCAGAAACATTGTAAAGAGGACAAAGTCTCAACAATTCTGTAGCCATTTTATTTAAAGCAGCGTTCTCAAAGTTTAGTGTTATATGAACTGTATTTGAAAACATCAGTAAGAAACAAATCTACAATTAGCTTTGAGCTATTACACCATCCATTTATTTTTAGGCAAGTCCAACGTGATCTTTTCTGGCTTCCGCAGAAAGATGTCACTGGTTTTCATCTAATTTGTCTTTCATCCAGTAAAAAAAAAGTTGTGTAAGAGCAGCTTATGCTTGAACAAGAACATCTGCTTTGTGATGACCTGAGATGTATGAAAACAGATCCAGTACATCCGATATCTGAAAGGGGTTGTTAAATGCGTTTCGGTGTATAAGACATGACTACTTGGAAGCGAATTTCTCAGAAAAACCTCTGATTGTATATACTCAAGGTTTTATGCTTAAAATACTAAGAAGTAAAAAATGATAAAAATGGTATTGAAAATTTTTAACTAAAGGAGAATAAACACATTATCCCACTGAAGTCAGTTGACATTTTTGCATGATGTGATGCACTGTGTAATAGCCTTAGCAACTGTCATTAGCAACTCTCAAAGTCATTAGGAAAAGAATAATTAAAAGTATCTTCAAATACAATTCATTTAACATGAGTTCTTATCACACTTTATCATATTTTGAAATGCTACAGTAAATAAAATGGACACATCTTTTTCTCTGAAAGCTAATTACTCTGTGAGCACTGCACAGTTTCACAAGTACTTGTTCTATACTCAATGTTTCTCAAATCAAGACTCCTCCTGGTCACACTAATTATTCAAGTCTCTATCCAACAAAAACTGTCTTGTCCTATAATTTCATCAAAAATACTAGTGCATTGGAGCATCTATTGGCAAGTATGTTAATGCACTATAACTAGTTCACAAATCTCTTTCTGCCCCCCCCACACACGCAAAAAAAAGAAAAAAGGGACTTTGTGACAATTAAAACAGTGTAGTAAAAAAACGACAGTTTAAAGTGCATTATTTTAAAATGTCATTTAGCTTAAGTTGGCCAACGAAAAAAAAGGTTTTCAGTTATAATAAAACCACATTTATTGGAGCCGATCGTACCAATGTCTGGTCAAAAACTGTATACTTTCCCAATCCATCCCATGATGTTTTCCTGGTCCCCCGCTGCCGCAGACAGTTCAGCTGGTGTTGCTCACCAAGGCCAATGTCAAAGAGAATTTGGTAATCTTTTGTGCTTCTTTACTTTTAAAACAGTGTTGTGTTCCTATGTTTGGGAAAGGGTTTTAGCTTAACTGAGCAAGAGTATTCCTAGACTAGTGTGAAGGCAGGAGCAGCGCTGGGGACCAAAATAATTCCTTGCAATAATACAAAACTACGTTTTCAAGTGACCAAAATTATTAACTGCTGCACATTTAAAAAAAAATAGGAGAAATCAAAAGTGATCTTTAATTGAACTGGTTATAAAACATGTAAGTGAAAAAAAGAAAAAAAAAATTAAAAAGCCCCACAGCTGCATCCCAGTCCTCAGAGGTTTATGCCAGGACTTATGTAGTGTCTGTAAGACAAGCTATTTCACCCTAGTGTTCACTCACAAAATTACCCTGCAACTATCTCTAGTGCTCAAATTAAATGCAAAAGATAATTACTTAAATCTACCCTCACTAAAGAAGAGTTATTAAGATAAGAACAGTAAGACTGTAAATCACACACATTCCTTTCAGGTGTCATGAAAGAACCATTGCTCAGTCAAGCCATTACCTTTTCCTCAACATCACCATTTTTCTTTAAAATTCCGAAGGGGAAATTTTCTATATTTAGATCAGTAATAATAAAGAAAAACATGTACCTTTCTGTTGGGATAACCACTTTGACTATGGCTTGCGACAGAGTCTGTATATGAAGTCACATCAGATAATAAACATAGAATATGTGAGTATTGTTAACAAGTAACAAGCAAAAATATACATATGCAATGAAAATACTACACATCTATCACAAGTTTGCAGGCAATCACTGCTGTGAAGTTATAACTAAGCAATTACACAAAATGCAAAGGTTGTGTCAGCGAACCATAAAAGTTCACTAATTGCAAAGTATCAGAACATTCCTGTCAGAATGTACATTGAGGCACTGAATAGGAACTATGCTGAATATATTTAAGAAAGGAGTTCTTAAGTTTATGAGAAAATTCTAAACTATTTGACTTGGATCACGTTGGTATTACTTTATTCCCAAGTCTTAAGGAAAACAGCCCTGACAATTAAGTGTCATTCAAAGAATCAATAAATTCTTACAAATGTAAATCAAGTTGGTTTGTGATTACAAGATACTTACCCTTTTATCAGCTAATATTCCAGAAAAAAAGTTTGAAAACTGACTCCATAAGTAGCATAAAATACTTACTCAATGTCCAGATTAATTACCTTATACACAACATACATCAACTCCTCTAGTGCAAAACTAATGCTACTCAAATTAAAATGTAGGATTTTCTCTAAATAGAACAATTTAGATACCGCAACTTGGCAGCCAAAAAAAGGGGGGGACGTAGGAGAAAAAAATCCAGGGAGCCTGGAGGGGGAAAATGATAGCCAGATTTTAAGCAGCACTAAATTAATCAAGAGCCAATATACTGTCCCCTAACACAGACATGAATCAGAGCTTCAGGAATTAAGTAGGTTCCCTTGGGTTACAGCAGGGAGCCAGTGAGTTTGCAGACTAAGGGCCGCCAGAGTCAGGCTGAACAATGCAAATCTATGAAGCCATTGCAATACTGTCACAGATGTAGTATTTAACAATGAGATATGGCCCAGGGTACTGTAAGTTACCTTCTCAAAATCCTCCTTGTTTTTTGGTGGGGGTAACATTGGAGCATTAGGATTCTTCAATCTCTCCCTGGGCTGGGCGTTAAAAGGCAGTCCTGACGGAGGAGGTGGGAGGGTGTGCTCCATCATGGAAGGCGGAATGTATATGGGATGTGGTGGAATAGGTACAGCTTTGCCCCAACCCAGCTTCATTTCAAACGACATGATCATCTTGCCTGAAAAAGTGAAAGGAAAACAAACCCATCACGTTATAAACTGGCTCTGCATCGCTCAAGGTTTCTCCACATAAGTGCATCATTTAGGTTTGCCTGCCATGGTTTACCTTTTGCTTACGTGTTTCATGACTGTATCACATCTATCAGACTACAACATGTGCAAATGAAGGCCTAGGACATGAAATGTTTTATTAATCTTCCCCCAGTGTGTGTTCAGGACACTACAATACACTGTTACTCTAGTCTGACAACACTCACCTGCCAGTAAAAAAGACAGTGTAAACTAAAGTCACTGCCAGCCTGGGATCTACTGGAGTTACAGAATATGTATCACTAGTCTGATAAAATGATCTGAAAATGAGCTTACAGTTCCTCCTCAATATTCCTACAAAGATTATTACAGTTTCAAACTGAGAAATCCATTTACCATTTAAATTCTTCAATGCTCTTTCAGCATCTCTCCTGTTCATAAAGGCAACAAAGCCACAATTTCTTTCTCTTGCTCTTTCTTCATCTGTTCTTGGCCACATAATTTTAACACTCGCTAATGGTCCAAAGCGTCCAAATTCTTGACATAACATCTCTTCATTCATCTACACAAAAAAGGTAAAAATTTAGCATTTTGCTACTTTATTTCTATGACATTTGTTCATAGTATTGTCCAGTTGTTGAAATTTTAATTTTTTCAGTTTCTCGAAACACGACACTTCATTGATACCTCCCCAATGCAATCTACTGCAAAAATAAGAATTTAAATATTGCATTTTTAACTGAGCACACTCAAATTTTTGAGATATGATCCACCTTGCCTGGAGATATCCATGGAAAAATAATTTTAACGGAGCTAATGACTGGTAGTCTAAACCTTAACTTTTGCAGCAATATGTACAGAGCATTTATTTCAAGGAATACTACAAAAAAACTGACCTAGACCCAAACATGCCAGCACTGCATTCCCTGGCTCCAAACTTACCTGTGGATTAATGTTGCCAAGATATAAATTTGTTGTGCTTGGATCTCCAACATCATGTGAACCTGGTGCATAATCATCCAGTACTAAAAGGACAGAGGAAAACAAAAAGAAAAAAAAAAGAAGTCATAATCCCTGCTGTGCATTTAAATGACAACATTAAATTCAGTAAGAAAAGAATCTATATTACCACCAGATGATCTGTTTCTTCTTGAAGGAGCATCCACTGAATAAAAGGAAGAAAATATGTACCATTTAGTCCACAAATTTTGTAGCCCAAACTAACACCAAAAATAACATCTACTTACTTGAGCGACGCTGCCCATCTGAATCAGACTGGGGTGGTTCAAAACGACTCAATCTACCTTTTGTTTTGTGTCTTTCATCACGCTCCTCTTGTATTCTGCAAAACAAGTTGGATGCAAGTAACAACTTAAAACCATTTTGAAAGTTTTTTTCTAAAATTTTGATTTAAACAACTTTAGAATTATGAGAATTCTTAATATGAAATGACAGGCTTGTTAAAAATTTAAAATTGCCAATATGTTTGAACTTCTGTTTCATCAACTGGAATGATTCCAGCTGCATGTTTCCTCATTCATACTGTCAGGGTATTTTATCCTCAAACAGAATTAATGTGGTTTGAGAAGCAGTTTGCAAGACCAGAATAAGAACTGTGCTCTGAAAAAGTGACTCCAGTTCCACATCCAACTGTCAGAGATCCACTGCCCATTGAGATGACTTTTCAAGATGCACACAACTCTTTAGTGTCTCTTTCTCCTGCTACCTTTTCTAAGGCCACACCCACGGGCACACACAAATGACTATTGCCAGAACATACAGGATTTTGTTTCAATTTATACCTCTGAGGATAGTACTCAAAACAGTAACCATTTGGTTCTTCTGACATGAAGATATTGTGCACCAAGAATACAAGGCTGTCCAGTCAACTCATTCATACCAATGAACAGGCAGCAGTGAAGCTCAGATATTACTGACAAAAGCCATGTATGGATTTAAAATGTTGCACTAATTGTTTTCTAATGCATGCAGATTATTTTGTTTTCCATCTTTAACATCAGGATAAATACATGGTACTCAGTTGCACTCAATATATGTGCTACTCTTTCTGTTGTATTACACATTCAAAAGTGAAAGAATCTGCTTTTTCAAGCATTATTCAGTTTGGTTTTAATGTTACACAAGCTGAAGCACATCTCTAGACTTCAATTACAACTCTTATTTCTGCATTACCACAACAGCTCAACCTCATACTGGAATTCCTCTGGATATACTTTAGACACACTGATAAAACCTATTCTTCCCAAGTCTGACAGATATTTCAAATTCCCCCCAGTCTCTGCTCCCTCCCTGTACTGGGCTTGGGGGGCAGGTTTTGGTACTGGGGGGTTACAGGGGTGACCTCTGGCAGAAGCTGCCAGAAGCTTCCCTTTTGTCTGACAAAGCCAAGCCCAGGCAGCTCCAAGGCGGACCCAGTGCTGGCCAAGGCCAAGCCCATCAGCAATGGGAGTAATTATGTGTTAATTAAGTTATTTCACAAGCATCTGGGGGGAAAACAAAATAAAAACCTTCAGGAAACAGCTCTGCAAGAATGATCCCAAATACTGTCTGTAAAACAAGGCAAAAACCTTGGATCTTCTTTATTTACAGTAAAAACTAGTCAAACTTACTGCTTTAATTCTTCTTTAAAAAGTTCCAAATTACTCTTTTTCTTTTCCTTCTCTCCTTTCTTCAATGGCTAAAATTAAAGATATATAAGACAACATTTCAGAAGACAAAATGAACAAAATTAAAAAGCATAAGTATATAACAAAACTTTAGATAATTTCCATGCATATTTTACCCACAGCTTTCAAACGAAGTAAACTACAGGAGAAAAAAAAAACCAAAACAAAACACCAACCAAACAGACTTGAAAACATTCAGACTGAGTGCTATCAAACACAAAGCTAGAAAATATAAAATTAAGGATAGTTTAAACTAAACTTTGTTACTTCTCATTCTTAAAATGCAGCATGTGTGATCAAACACTCTCTACAATATCCAAATTTAAAATAACTGAAGTATTTTGTCAGTTTGTTCCACTTGGAAGCTAAGATGCTAATTAGGCTCCTAGCAATCTGTCATGCTCTAATTAATTTGATGGATGTGTGTACATATATATGTAAATTATTTTACATATATATATATTCAATTATTTTATCCACAAACATTCTATTTGAAAAGAATTTCCTTCTCTTGCTTCCTTTTGGATGTAAATACAATCTGAATAAACAGTTACTCTAAATGGTTCAAGATCCTCAGAAAAAACTCTTGAATGACAAAGAATATGGATACTGCAATAGTACTTTTCTTTAACAGTAATATATGTTCCTTAACTAACTCATGTGCAATTTTATCTTCAACAACATTGCTTTCATATAACCAAATTTAAATGAAAACGTTTCCAATAGGCAGACATACAAAATATTTATTGTGTTACACACTACATCTTTGGAAAAACTGGACTTCCTACTCACCCCAGGCAAAGTTGTTTGTTTGTTTTTGTTTTTGGGGAGGGTCTGCCAAATAAATAAAATCATTTTTACCTCATTATCTTCAATCACCATTGGACAAGTGAGGGCAAGTGAGTAAACTGATTGCATTACTTCATAAGTATTTATGACAAGTTTGAAAAGCAGTAATATTCTTACAGTACAAACACTTGCATACGACAGAACAGAGCTCAGCATAATAAAAAAATGCTACAATTCATCCCTGCAACTGTAGAGCTTTACATACAATGAAAATCAAAACTGCCATCCAGTATTACCCCACTGGTCTAAAACTGAGAGTTGTTTAAAGCTGGAAGGAGGTTGGGACGAAACTGCCCACAATTATCACATTACATCTCATTTCCCACCCTAACAGGCAGCATGGTACATGTTTCACTTAAGCTTTAAAATTGTAGTAAGTTCTATCAAAAGACTTTAAGACAACCAAGACATTCATTACACATCTACAGCAGTAACAGTAATCATATGTAATTATCACTTGACTCGAAGACCATGTTTGTTCATAATATTTCCATTATTTTTTATGATGAAATCTTCATTTACAAGAAAAATAAACTATCAAACCATGCAGAAGACAAACTAAATTAAATAAAAACAAGGTGTTCAGCTTCAAAACTGTGCAAGTTCTACAATTTATTTGTACAACTCAAAGAGGGACTTCTAAAGAGACTTCTCAAATTTCGCCACAAAAAAAAAAAAAAAATCAAAGAACCTCATCAAGAAAACCTTGGATTAATGCAAAGGTCAAATTATTTTTTGGGTTTAAGTTAAAAAAACCTAAAACCAGATGGCAGCAAGAACTGCTTCTGAAACTTCAGAAATTCTCAGGGCTGAAGATGCTGTTCCTTTCCAACAGTCACTAAATTAGCACCCCTGAGAAGTCTGTCCCAGTTACCAGGAACACAGCACAAACCTGGAGCAGCCACATGGCCGGGCAGCACCAGGTGCATCCTGCTGGACACAGGGCTCCTGGGCCTCTGCATTTCACCACCTTCTTATCTGCCATGGCATTAGGCACAGCAAAATGTCCACCTACTTTCAGTAGGTGATAAATGCAGGAAAAGCTACTCTGCAAGATCACACGGTCCTTTTTCTAAGCAATTCTAAATATTTCAGTGTGGGGTTAATATTCAAGCAAGAAACTTACAGGCTTTTTGGTTTCGATCATGAGGAGGGATGGAGGCTTCTCGTTGGATGGCTGACTTGGTTGATTTTTTTGATCTGAAAATCGTGACGAAGGCTTATAGATTTTACCCCGTTTTTCATCTGTTTCATGCTCCTCTGAAATTAAAGGCAAATTAAAAGCAAATTTTACTAACGAATGCTGCACAACACTGTTCATTAGAAAGAAGGCTGTTCTTCAGTCTCGGTCATTCAATCCAATATATAATTTTATTTAAAAAAGAGATAATAGGAACTTTACATAATTTAACATCTTTTAATATGAAGAAAAAGAGCAAAGATTAGGTATTTTAAAACAAAGCATTTTTTCCTCTTAAGTTTAAAAGACAAGTCACGTCACTGCCCACCTAAGTGAGTCAAAGCATAGAGCAGATTTTAGCATTAAGCTTTCTTTTCTGCTTCTGATGTAACATACCAATTTTAAAATGCAATTCAAAGCCAATCTCCATCTCTACTCAAAGCCAAATGACCCACCACCCCCAAAAAAGGATTAGTTATACCTTTAGATGCATTAACGATTCCTCCTCTTACAAATGTTTTCACTTTACCACCATCACCTCCTTCAAAGGCAGCTAGGAATTCTTCATAAATTTCTGCAGCAGCCTTCTCATCCTCCTACACAGCAAATGTTCATCTATTTACTATCATTGCAGAACAACCTTCACTAGACAGTTACTCTTAAATTAGCTATGTGACAATCCTTTTTATTTTCTAGAATTCAAGCTACAAACGGCATCAAAGCAGGTTCAATTTTAGGCAATTCAAATTTCTGAGAAATGTGGGAAGAACACGACACAGAAGACACAAAGCCAGTAAGGCCTCCAATATGACTGTTCCCTCACAAGAGTTTACACAGCAATTTAACATTCAAAAGATGCCAAATAGAAAAGCTCTTATCAAAGACCAGCATTATGAGCCTGGAGCTTTGCTGACCTCAGCAGGAGAGAACAGTGCCCATTCCATCCTACCCATCACAATCAACCTACGTGGCCACAGATCAACAGCAGGATCACCTTTCTGTATTCCCCAGAGAACAAGTTACTTCAGTGACTTAAGCTGAGACACTGAATTTAGCACTGCCATGATCTTTAGGCCAGTATTTCCAACAACCTGGTAGGAGATAAGCCACTGAAATACAGTATGAGTTGTGTGTGTAAAGTTCAAAGCCCAGTATTTCCAAAACTTTCACCTTACCAACCACCAGCTACATATTTCTAAAATTTGGACATTCCTGAGTAATCTAAAATGCAGCATCAAATTTTAAGATTTGTATTAACTCTAAATAAAGCCATTAGACAAAATTATGTTTAACAGAATAACAAGCATGTGTACTGAACCTATTTCAAAGATGACAGGTACTCTTTCAAATTACTGAAATTCAGTGACAGAAAGCAAATGAAGAACAGAGAATTATTCAAGGTGATGGCTGTCCCCATTTTTGAGCAATATAACAATCAAAAGATTACTGTAATTCCTATTTCAGGAAGCCAGAGAACTTGATTTCTCACACAGAAGGAAAGAGTAAGCCTCTCTCTATCTTAATGCCATGGATACCAGAAACAAATTAAACATGTAAAATACAATTCACTCTCATTCTTTGAGAGCTACAGTTAACAAAATAAAGGTATTTGGAGGTAAAGCTGGTTGCAACCTAAAAGCAAATTTATTTCAGTTCTGCATACAAAGTAAAATTTTCACTGTACACCATTACCTTCTTTTTCAATTCTTCTTGCTCCTTCTTGCTCAGAGTCCGTTTGGCAGCACTCATTTTGCCAATACTGAAGGCTTTAAGTTTACTTTCCATTAGAGGCTGCAAAAGGAGTCAGAAAACAGACATTAAACTGTTTACAAAACAGTTAAAATAATGATACTGTTGACCTTGATCTGGACCAGTAACTTAAATAAAACAAAGAAAAGGCTTCCTGTACTTATCTCTGAAGTTGTTATTACCTAATACAACTAAAACCAATTAAATCTATTGGGTTTAATAAGGAAGCTTCTGATAGACCCATTCAAACACAGCTGAAATCTGAAGGGCACTTGCTGTTAGAACCTGGAGATCTTATCCCTATGCAAGGCAGTTAATAAACCTTCAGAAACACATGCTTTGCACGACAGTACCCTTTTGATCATTGCAGTTTCTGAAAAACAAAACCAAAAAGCCAACGGAAAAAGAAAAGTTCTAAAAGCATTACTGACTATTTTTGCCAGAATCATGTTTGTGCAAGGCTGAACAGGTGTAATGGAACAACAAACTGGATGCTAAATTTCAGTTGTGCTTCAAGGTAAAATGCTTGAAGAAGAAAATGCATTCTAGAGGTTTTCAGCTACTAGGTAAATAAAACAAAAGACCTCCCATTCAACTCCTAGATTCTTTTGAATTTTTTTCCAAAACCCTGATGAAGGAGTACTATGTGTAACAGTAATTTCTGGAGTATGGAATTAAAATTCTTAAGATTTTATTCAGGGAGTTAACAGCCAGTAAAGTGTCAAGAGAAGAAAGACAGCAGGATGAAAAGCATGTTCCAAAGACATGGGTAATGGGAAGTAAAAACAGAGAGATGATAAGAAACTTCTCCGGAAATTCCAAGTTTAACACAGCAATTCATAAAGAATCAGCACAAGAACAAAGACCCACAGGAGCAAAACATAAGCTATCAGCCTCATCTTCAAAATATCTGTAGTGCTCTTACACAGTGCACAGTGATGCTTAAAATTACCCTTTTTGCAATGACAGGTCTTAAAAAAAAAACCAGCTCAATAAAACATCAAGACAAATCAGGTGAACAACTCAACTGTCATATTACGAGAAAATTTCTGACACCAACTGCAAAGAGTTTCCTCGAGGAACAACTTTCTTTGTAAAGAGTTTTACTTCTAGTATCAGCTTCCTAGTAGAAATTTTTTTACATAAAAAAGCACAATGAAAAACAAGCTGAAATATCTCCAGTTTATAATCCTTGCTTAGTATCACAAACACCTCTTAGATCTCTGCCAAGCATATTACCAAACAGCTCACATTTCTTTGAGAAGTGTTCCCTGCTTCATCACTGAAAGGAAAGCTATCAGTTACAAATGAATGCAGCCTGGTTTGTGAAGTTATCTGGTTTATGACACCATGTTTGTCAACATGAGCTGCTGAGACAGTTTTATCAGAAGCTTTTAATGCATCTGTGTGTTTTTAAATTTAATAAAATCCAGTTTTCCAGTTGTCTGAGAAACAGCTTATATTTCAGTCTGACAAACAATATACATACAACCTTGGCAAACATGGGCATATGGCACAGCACTGCCGACAGAACAAACACCACACTCCTACCCGAGGCTTATCCTGGCATCAGAACATAATCTCTCCCATTAATGTTACAGGATACCTGCAGGTCAGCCACGTGAATGTATGTTCCAGTGACATACAGGAAGCAGCTGTGAGATAAAAGAGTTCTGGCACTAAAGATCTCCTCGGTTTTGGAAGGGTCTCAGGAATAAAAAACAAACCAAGACCTTCGAAGTGGCTGGAGCAATATAAAGTTAATAGGATTGAACTGATGTTAGTTAGATTCCAGCAGGCAATTGTAACATTATTATTACCCATTTACAGCTTCACAGAACTCCTAACAATAGAACTATACAAAACTTGAAGGCCTTCCTCCTTCAAAAAATGGAAAAAAAACCAAGAAAAGGGTAAAGCAAATGACAGAAGCAAAGAAACAACTTGCAGCTGAGTAATCAAATATCTGTATGACAGCAAACTCCTTAAACAGAACACTGCATTGACTGTGAAGTGGCACAAAGTACTGAAGTCCCAGTTCCTTCAACAGCACAAAACATTCAAAAGAGATTTTAGGGTAATTTTCCAAATTGTAGCAAGTAAAGCAAATCAATAAAATGACCTACTTCTTTAGGAAATATGTCTGCTATCACCACTTGAATAATGCTATCTTACAGGCAATTTAACAGCTGGTAATTGACTTTTGCATACACAAAATCAAACTGAAATTTTGAAGAAAATCCAAACCACAGAATGAATTGTCTGGTTTTAACTTTCTGTTTGGCTCTTCCTGCCTATTTTCATTTTAGCTCAGAAATAGATGGGTCTTCATGCAAAATGCCAACCCTACAACCAGGCAAAGGTCTCTCTACCCAGGGGGTAGGGGGTGGGGTGGCCAGTGAGATCAGGGAATTTCTCTAACCTTTTGCTCTAAGTGTATTCCATCAGAAAGCAAAATAAAGGATGGAATTAGGGCCATACTAACTCACCTTTGAGAAGCCAACTGTATGCAAAAAGGCTCTTCGATATCCTGACTCTTACACTGATCATCTCTTATTTTCAGCTATTCCTCAGTGTAAGAGACAAACCTACAGAGAGTCCTTACAGCTCCTTCCTGTCCAAGGATCTATTCTGAATGCAATACCCTGCAGCACAGCTTCCTACACTGCTGGTTGTTTTGAAAGTTTCAAGGAATATTTTTAAACATGAAAATCAATGGTTCATTTGCAAACACCTACAGGTTACATATCCAATGCACCAGGCTCTGCCTGCAGCAAGGAGTTTTCTTTAAAAACAGGCCTATTTTGAGTTTGTGGGTTTCACTGGAATTTTGGTTTTGGTTTTTTGTTTGTTTGTTTTAAAATATTTTGGACTTACATGTGAATCAGCAGATCCAGTGGTGTGTACTGCATCTGGCCCTCTGCCCTGAAGAGAGAATGAAGAGCAGGTGAGGCACAGAACAAGTAACAGACAAACAACCTCAGGGCTTTTTTATTCAGTTCCCTGAATGTGATTTTCATTTCAATTTCAACATCCAAATACACAAGAACAAAGATATATTTAATGTATTTTAATGATATATCTGAACAGGTCACATCAGGAACAATGTCAATATAAGGTAAATAAGGTATTAAAGATAGACTGTTCTTGTTACCACTAAAAACATCTAAATTTCCACAGCTGGATTTTATAAACACACCACTAACAGCACTATAAGGAAAAAAAAAAGTTTGTTACATTGCATCTGCAAGAACTGCCATTAAAGGCTGTTAAAGATTACATCAAGTGCTTGATTACTTTTTGCTTACTATAAATAATTTCCAAACTGATCTTAGTATATTGTATACAGATGGAAGCTGGCCACCTCAGGAACACTAATTTAAGTCCAATTTGTGAGTATGTACTAACTGACATTATTGCTTTACACTGTAAACCAGCATATACAAAATCAGGTTTTTAAATGAGCTTAACTGATGGAGAACACACTTTTAAATTATGTAATGCCCAAATCCCAGAAAACTGATATAACAAATCCCTCAATGATATAACATCTACTATTAACACATTACTGCCTGATGCACAATTCATATCTCAATTGCTTTTTAAGTCAAAATAAAAGATTTCCATTAGCTGAAATCTTTCATTAGTTACAGAACATCAGCAATTCTCCTTGTTACCAGGAACTTACAGTTTCTACAGAAATAATAACATATGATGCTCATCTCCAGTCTTCCAAAACGAACAAGCAGGAAATGCTACTCTAGAAAATAATCTACTAGACCTTGTTTTCATTTTGCATCCCTATTCATCAGCTCAGGCATTTCTCTTTCAATAAGTACATTCCTATGTTTTACAGTAAAACCAACTTAGAAAAAATGGTCTGCAACAAAAAGCACTTCAACAACAAGAACTAAGTCCACAAAGGTAAAGAGCAACACAAAGATACAGCCCTCATATGGGAGAAGCAAAAGTCTCCTAGGAATACGTCTGAAGGTCTTTTAAGAAAAAGAGAGGTAGGAAGAAGCAAACAGAAGAAAACAACTCTGTCTTACTCTCAAAGACCTCCCAAATCCACTTTCCAGCAACATCATACATGGCTCACAAAGCACATCTTTGCAGAGAATAAAAAGTTCACATGTACCAGTAGCAGTTCTCTAAAATACACATGGAAGCAAATATCACAAGCATCTTTTACTAACAAACACCACTTCCCACAAACTTTTCCTCTGTACTTGGTGCTGGATTTTTTTGTGATTCAAAACTGCCTGTGGCCCTCAGATCAGTAATCTGTTATGCACAGTTACATATATGGAGCTTACAGAAACCTGTCCTCCCCCGAGAGTTTATGAATGTATAGCACATCATCACACAGATAAAAGACACTGTGCAAAGGAATTTCAGAGCACGAAAACTGCATTCTTCCTGCTGCCACCCTGCGGCAACCAACACAGCAGCTACAACTCACCCTTACAAAAACAATTTCAGACCTGCAGGTAAAAATCCCAATCACAAAAGGCAGTGATACAATGCTCTCTGCCTTAGTGCACTGACAGAGTGGAGACAGAGCACTGCTCAGGGAAAGGAGGTTGTTTGGCAAGAGCAGAATGGAATGACCATTTCCTGATTCTCCACAGCTGTTTAGTTTACAGAAGTTTTGGAAAGCAACACCTCCCAACAGAGGTGGGTGCTGAAGGTGCTTTTAGGGAGGACAATAGACAAGGCATCACACAGAGTAACAACGAGTATCAATGCTCAGTACAACAGCACAATTCCTGAGGAAGAACATAGAAAAAAGTAACAGACACTAAATCTGCTTCTCCAGCAACAAGCAGATGATGGTACTCAGAAAGGCTTCAGTGCCTGGCAGCACACAGAGATTCTGCAGGAAAGCAGGCCAAAGATAAAAAAGTCTGGAAGTCACTGGGAGTGCAGTGATGCTTCCCAAGCCACCTGCAGGGACCAGGGCACTGTGGAGCCGCTCCAAACATCAGCTGAGCAGCAGAATTAAGGTGCATTCACAAAAATTCTAAAAGCTATTTTAGCTTTCAGACCAACTTTATCCCACAGCAATTAGCAGCTTTGGAGAGCCACATTATTCTCCTCCTTCAACAGTTCTTATTTTTAAAGTCTTCTCTTCCCATCTATAAATTTGGTTCTACCTTTAATACTGCTGCTGACCATCCCAGCAACTGTACTGACAAAGCACAAGATGACAAGATTCTTCACAAAATTACACGTTGCTATCTGTCAGTTGCTAAATAGCAGTTATTAAAAAAACCCACAAATTCTCGCAGCACTGCATTTTGTATCCATCTGCACCCTTGAGGAAAGGGGTGATTTTGTTTCCCTAAGAGTTACAGCAGCTGCACTGACTCAGCGGGATCAGTGTCTTCCTAACACTCACCAAGGGTAGGATTTCAGATGACGTTGCCCACCTGTGTTGAAATCTGGAACGGAATTGTTTTTTCTGTTCTGTTAAGTAGCTCAATTAAATTTCACTGCTGAAAGAAAGATATCCAAATTTCTGTCCTGCACCTGATGAGACGTGAGCACAGCTCCTCCATGTTCAGAATACCGACACAAAAGGGTGGCAACTCCACCTTTCAGTCACTGCCACCATAAACAACTGGCAAAAGTCTTATTCCCACTTCGCTGCATCTACCACTTTGCATGAAACCTATCCTTATTTAGTTTTTTTCCTAAACCAGACTATTTTACAGATAAATCACTTTTTCCATCACTTTCACTCTGCAGATTTCCCAAATGCCAGTCCTGGAGCTCAGGTGGCCCAAAGTTCCATTCCTGAGCCCAGCCAACTTTACTCAACCTCCAAGAGAAAAAAAAAAACTTCAAAGAACAATATAGATGAAATTTATGAACTCCTACAAAAATGCCAAAGCAGAGTCTTCTCTCAGATTCTGATGTTTATATTTTCTTCCAGCTTCATGGAAGCTTCCAAAGAAAACAGAGAACTGCTCTCCCACATCTTCCTTCCTGCCCACAAATCCAGCTCTTTACAGTTTCTCCAACTTCAACAACCTCTTGGTAAAGCTGGCATGCTCCTGTTGTTACACAAATATTTAAAATATGCTGTATAAAATAAATATTTTTAATTAATTAATACTGATGTCATTTAGTAAAACAACAGAGCACAAAAGCTGCCAATAAAACCCTAGAGACAATGTGTGGCCTTCCAAATGCTGAATGGTATTTTTGCAACTGTAATGGCTACAACTTAAATAAAAGCCCCTCCTTGCAAGAAGCAACAGCTTCAGGGTAAAGTTTTTAGAGAAACTGGTGTAAGACAGCCCTGCCCTGTTTCAACACCTTCCACTGATCCTGCCCCCAGCATGGGCAGCTGGTCATTGAACTGGATCACTGTTCCTGATCTAACTGATCACCCAGGAAAGGGAGAGATGGGGAGGTTCAGCCAAACCAGTTTCTAACTAATAGCAGGCTCCCCTCCAAATCAGCTAAAGAGGACATTAGGGAGAGGGAAAGTAGCTGAAGCTGGGACTGTGTCAGCACTGACAGCAAGGAAAAGCAAATGGAATCACAGCTTAAATTAAGATGTTAAAATCCAGCAAAAGGAGGTTTCCTTTCCCTAACTCTCTAGAAAACAAATGCCTGAAAACACCTGCAAATTATGTTATGGCTAATCTATTTAGTCTTTACAGTTACTGGAATAATGCATATCAGTGTTATTCCCTATTTAAATAGCCCTAACTTGCAGACACAAAGGTAAACAGAAAATGGTTTTCTCCAAAGCACTTGCAAGGAATAGTATCCATCAGAACATTAAGCTCAGATGAACAGGTACATTTTTTAGAATGAAAGAGGCAAAAGTACAGTTTGGTCCAAGTGGATTATTTCTTCTGCACACGGCAGCCAATTTGAACAGCACTATATATAAGAGCAGTGGACATGCAATATAGTTTCTATTCTCAGAAGATAAAATAAGAAAATGGAAAAGTCACTGAGCAGCTAAAATGTCATTACATAAAGATAATAACTGAACATAATCTGTATCTGCCATTTGAAAATCATGTCCTACACTGACATTCTATGCAGTCCTCAGCAATCTCTATTTTCTCCCTAATTATTCTTCCTCCCTATTTAGATTTCTGGAAATCTCGAGTACGTATCCTGCTATTCTGATCTCCGAGTGCCAAAGGAAGAGATGATGCTTTCACAGCATATTCCACACTGGAGACTCTCAAACTTATTTAGCAGCTGACAGGACCACACAAGGCAGCTGCCACCACAGCCACACAGGCAGTGGGGGATTCTGAACCTGCACCATCTCCAGGGATGTTTTTCAAACAGTGGATCAATCAGATAATGCCTGACTTAAAAAATCCTCGATTCTACACTATAAATCAAAGTAAATGGTTCAAATTCAGTACCTGAACACTAAGAGTGAAGAACAAAGACCAAGTGTTCTGAAGGGAAAAAACTCTATTTTATTTCAGGCACTAGGTCACAGTTCTTTGTAGAGCACAGAAAATGAAAGGTCACTGTGTCTTCCCAGGAGGTAACTAGAAGCCAGCAAAGGCACATATTGGAATTGCCACTGAAACACATCTATGGAATCAACAGGTCATATTTGTTTTGCAAGTACAATTACTCTTACAACTTGCAAATACAATGCACCAAAAGAAACGAAGCCTACAACTTCAATATTGATATGTCACTAAATGAAGTCTAAAATTATTTTTAAAAAATCAAAATTTTTGATAAATAATTACTTTAAGAAATTGAGCAAAGTGGTTATTTGCTTAATTGTTAAACCATTTTCATACAAGCTCAACTAAAAATACACATTTTTATCCTTGTGTCAATAAATTAATTACCAAAAAAAAAAAGGATATTACTAATTCCAGTACTGTTACATCATACTTCTTTCTGCAGACCTCTGAGAAGTATCTCTATGGATATACATATCCAGACACTCATGGAATGACAAAACAAAAGGTACCAACACACCACCTCACCCGCTGAGATTTCCCAAGATGTATTTTTCCGGAAATAAGTCCCAAGAGCTAAGCATGTCTTATTTTATCTCACTTCTCAATAGAAACATTCTTATGGATCCAGGTATGTACTATCCCTATTTTCTTTGGCACATAAAATAATATTGACAACAAGAAACAAGTAAGATCTAGAATGTAAAGCAGGGGGAAAATACTACTGAAACACAGCCTGGACATCTGGAGGAGTGGGAAACTGGGGTGAGGGGGAAGTGTATGAGGGTGGAAAGGCAGGGACAGCACACCCTTAACAGGCCCTGACTGATGAACACACGTCTGACCCCACATTCTCTCACTGTCCTGCTGAATTCTCTGGGATGGACGAGTTGGTGTGAAAGGTTAAGTGCCTGCATGTACCCCTGCAGAACTGAGAAACAGGACAGAAAACAATTCCCATAAATTAATTATTACTGTATATTAAAAATTAGTATCATCAGTACAGAAATAGTAAATGACGAAAAAGTCTATGATGTAACTGTGAAAAGAAAGGGGCCACATCTGGGTTGGTTTTGTGCACCACCTCTTCAGTTGCATAAATAAATAATTAATTATTCTCTGTCTAATTATACTTGAAATCCCAAAATGTCTTATTCCCTGAAAGCCACTGTCCATAAATTAAAACCTATTTACTACTCAAGTTTTCTGTTCAGCTCGTACTTGCAATTCCAAACCAAAAGCAAGATAAAAAAATGTTTCTTGGCAATATTTGGACCAGGTCATAAAGGGGATACAAAAATAAAACTCTCCTACTCTAATAACACCAAGTGAGCAAACATGCAAAGGCTTTTGGTAACTACATTTCATTACCAAGGCCAGAGGTAACTACAGAGTCTATAAGCAGCAAAACGAAAAACAAAATCCTATTTTTGCTTAATAAAAAAAAATTGGCAAAAATTATTAATTTACATAGCACTGGAAATTTCTGAGCCAAAATGTGGCTTCCTCCTTAAATGATTTACACACTCACACATCAAAACCTGGAGAATTTCTACACTTCTGGCCTAAAATCTGAAACAAAAGCGAGTGAAAAGGAGTATCACTGATCCTCACACCGCCAGCGCATCCCCCAAACATGTCTTACCCTCTCCGCCCTCGGCAGGAGGGATGCTGAGGGCGCGGGCAGCTCTGGGATGGGAGCACCCACAGCCCGCCCGGCGCTGGCTACAGCACTGGCAAGTTTGCCAGAACTCCTGCACTACCTGGGCTCCTGCTCTGGAAATCCGCCCAACAAGAAACTACAGGAAGTACAATGAGTGCAGTGAAAAGCGCGGGCAACGCCACGGCGATTCTACGGAACTTGTAATTCCATCGCAAATCGAAAGCACACACTCGATCTCAAATTGTCCTTCACACCAGCAAGTCGCAAACTAACCCCGCGCAGGCTTCGGCCC